>NW_025953823.1:0-397614 GCF_022578515.1 Annulohypoxylon truncatum
TAATTATTTAATTAATTAATTATTTATTATTTTTATTTTAAATTTTTTTATATATAATATAATTTATTATTTATTTTTATTTAATATAAATATAAATATTAAATTTAAAATAATTAATATTTTAAATAATTTATTATATTTTATTTATTATAATATATTTTTTTTATAAATTATATTTATTTATTTATAAAATAAATAATAATAATATATTATTATTATTATTATTATTATTTTATTATTTTATTTCATTATTTATTTTATTTTTTTATTTTTTATTATAATAAGTTTATTTTTATTAAAATTAATATTTTATTTATATTATTATATATATATTTATTTAATTTAATTAAATTACATTAATATTTTATTTATTATTTATTTTAATTATATTATATAAATAAATTTATAATATTATTTATTATTTATTATATTTTATTTTATTTTTTATATATTTTATATATAATTAATTTAATTTTTAATAATTAAAATAAATAAAAACCTTTTATTTTAATACATGCCTTGGAATACAGCGCTTAAACCACTGTCCCACGGTTGAATCCACGGTATTTTCCTACTTTGCTCTGATTGGTTGCATCCTTGCTTACGTCAGCCCTGCTCTCCCGGCTTCAATGCCACTCCTCCTAAATCTAGTCCCTACAAATCAATAGCAGGTCAATCAGACTATAGATTCAAGACAGGTTCAATTAGACTAGAGGTTCAATACAACGTCAATTAGACTGTTATTTCAATACAACGTCAATTAAACTATTGGTTCAACTACTGTTCAATCGCGGTTCAATTAGACTGCATGTTCAACTGTAGATCAACTGCAGTCTAATCGCAGGTCAATTAGACTGTTGTTTCAACTGCAGTTCAATCCAGGTTCAACAGCTGTTCAATACAGGTTCAATTAGACTGTAGATTCAATCCAGGTTCAATCCAGGTTCAACAGCCGTTTAATACAGGTTCAATTAGACTGCTGTTTCAACTGTTGTTCAATCCAGGTTCAATTAGTCAGCTGGTCAATTAGACGGCGGTTTCAACAGCTCTTCAATACAGGTTCAATTAGACTACAGGTTTAACAGCTGTTCAATCCAGGTTCAATCCAGGTTCAATCCAGGTTCAATTAGTCAGCAGGTCAGTTGCAGTTCAATTAGACTACTGGATCAACTGTAGATCAACCGCAGTCCAATCAGACTGCAGCTTCAACTGCAGATCAATCGCAGGTCAACTGCAGTTCAATACAGGTTCAATTAGACCTTGAATGCAACTGCAAATCAATTGCAGGTCAATTAGACTACAGGTTCAACTGCAGTTCAATTAGACTTCAAGGTCAACTGCAAATCAAACAGCAAATCAATCGCAGGTCAATTAGACTATAGGTTCAATCCAGGTTCAATCGCAGTTCAATTGAATCGCAGGTCAATTGAAGGTGCGCAGGTCAATTGAAGCGCAGGTCAGGTTGGAGCGCCAGTCAGGTTGAATACAGCCTCAATCGCAGGTGCGGGGGGGGGGCGCAGGGGTATGGCGGCACTAAATTGAATAAGTGGCTCTAATAGGGTGGCTTGCCAGCGTTTCCTTGTGGCTTGCCAGCATTTCCGACCGGGGTTGAGAATAAGGTTATTTTAGCAACGTTTCCTGCAGCCTTAGCGCGTGGCTTGCCGACATTTAAGGTTTACTAACCAATCAATAAATGGGCCCCGAGGAAACGTTCATACAAAAATTTAAATTAATGGCGGGGGTTTAAGGAAACGTTCGATCTTTGGTTGTACATTATATATTATATATTTATAATTAAAGTTTATAATATTAATTTTATTATATTTATTTTTATTTTAATTAATATTTTAATAATATAATTTAAAACTTATAAATATATATTATTAAATAAAATTATTATTTTCGATTTTTTTAATTTAATAATTTTATATTATATTATATTTATTTATTAAAATTAAATTTATTAAATATATAATATTTATATAAAAATTTAATATAAATTAAATTGGTTTTATTAAATTTATTAATTTATAATAATTTTAAAATATTTAAAAAAATTTATAATATAAATTTATATTAAATTAAATTATTTTATTTAATAAATATAATAATATAATTAAAATTTTTAAATATTTATAATTATTTTAATTATTTTTATTATTTCTTAATATTAAACGTTTAAAATTATTTAAAAATAATAATAAGTTTTTAATAAATTAAATTAATATTATTAAATTAAATTAAAATTTTTTATAAATTTAAACCGTGGTTATTCCGTTGTTTTATTTATTTTTAAAGTTTTAAATTTTTAAAAAAATAATTTTTTATTTTAAAAACGTTTCCCTTAATAACTTCCCCACCCTTACCCTCATCCTGGTGCATCCCATATTAATCGATAACGAAAAATTTAAGCTTTAAAACGGTTATAATATTATAATTATACTTATAAAATCCATCGATTTATAAACGTTTTTTTAAACTTTATTTTAAACGTTTTATTTCGTCGAAAAAACCACTTTTGAAAATTTGAAGTTAATTACGTAAGCCGGGGTTAAACCCTAACCCTGGATAACCCTGACAAAAATCAACCCTAACCCTGGTTGTATAACCCCAACCCTGAAAAAGCGGGTCCAGGCCCTGGTCCAGGTGGGGGCCAAAAATGGTCATCGAGGAAAATGGTCATCAAGGTACCAAAACTAAGGTCACACGGACCACCTAGTCAGTAGTTGTTTGGGTTATTGTGCCACTAAAGGTAGCTTCCAATACTTTAATGTTATATAGACACGTATCATTGCAGGACGCGTGTCGAGAAAAAATGCGATAAAGATTTCAACGGAAACAACCCCCGCATTACTCGCGATATACCTCACCTCATTTGTGGTGGAAATCTTGCGCTTAAATAGGTACCTGGGTAGACATTCAAGTAACATCATAGAAGGTAAGCGAGTTAACCAACACGCAAGAATGGTTCTTATCGAGATGGGTGTATTTTATATCGCTTAGGGCGTTTTACCTATTTTGTTACGATCGGATAGAAATAAGGCTTGAGAATATATCTGTAATGGATCAGTTAGGCTTCCAACTTGTGTCTTTTGCTATCTTTTAATAGCCCAATATCTATAGTACTTTGTTATACAAGAGCCTTTTCGTCAATTCCGAACATGAACCACAACAACCCTGAAATCCGAGAGTCACTCGTACGTTTGAAAAAGGATGCGAATATCAATCTAGAGTGGGCATCCACTCGGTTTTGGGAATATCTTTTTAGGCATGCGATATTCTTTGAAGCCAAGTGGGTTATATCATCCCAGCAACCGCCAACGAAGGAAGCAAATGATACAAGAAGAGTTGATATTGTCGTCGAAAGAATGGACCCCGAGAGTTTTGAGACAATACTCTTTGTCGAAGTGAAGAAATTCGATGCGACTCAATACGAGATTGATCAGGTAGAATATCAAGCCTACACTGCGGCTTGCGCATATTCTGCCGTGACCGGAAAACCGCGTGTATGGACTATGACCAGCATTGGTACTAAATTGCGAATATGGATCTTCCACATTTTCAGCGAATACTTGATTCCTTACATGCCTATGGGCAACGGTTTGGGAGCCGTAGACGAGTACATCGACGCGATAGATGACTGGGAGTTGCTGGTTGCGGCCTTGACCTACATCAAGAATAATAGCACGCCTCCAAGTGCCCTGCTCAGCATGGCTTCATCACCAAGGCCTGAACATGCCGTGCTTCCTACCAACTGGCACGATAACGAGGTCCATCAGGTGGACGCTTATCGTCACAGCCATGTAAACCTTGAACGCGATGGTCGGCTTGTGAGTTGGAGTCCCGATGCTCAACCTGGGCTAGCTGCTGGTGAACACGCAAGTTCTGTTGATTCCGCACACGACCCAGTGCCTAGCTGGCTTGAGGATACAAGCTCTTACGAGCGTTACGATGCGGAAGAATGTACACGCATTGTATGGGGCCAAGCTACACTGCACGACGGCAATGTTATTGGTCATAAGGTCATTTATTGGAATCAAGATGTATGGGAAACTATTTTTGACCGGGATTGGAAGAGAGCCTTCGTTGTCGTCCAAGGTTTGCCATGTTTAGCAAGCGTGATAATGGCCGCCTCTGGTCGCATCTTGTACGTGCTGGATGCAGATGAAGACGAATCTCCAGATGCCTGAGAAACGGTACAAAGAAGCTACTGTATTGGGAGATGCTAAGTAGATCACAATTTGCATGATAGCCAAATGGTTTCGACAAAGTTGGTGAGTGGTCGAATGGTTCAGAATGTGTTTACTCTGGATCAATTTTCTATAGTTATAAATGACGAGTCAGGCGCAAACCAGAAGTTCAGCATCCCATCGAGCTGGTGGCATATCCATCCTTCTCCATGCTGGTGAATGGGGGCCTCTTGCAGAGTTACCTGTAGAGAGTAGATCACTCGATGACGATGATCACGTGCGTGAATACGATAACAAAATCGCCGCGGCCGACATACCCACGTTGTCGCGTCTATATGTACGCGACATTGTCCCACAGCTCGACATGCTCCATCGTGATATCGGAATATGATACCTTTACAAAGCTGATTGTCCTCATCATAGAACACTTCCGCTGAGGCAATATCTGTTAGGGGGGCCCTTGAGAAATAGGCTTGTTCACGAAATGGATTTAACCCTAATTTCTCCACGCCAAAAGGTTTAGGTAACCCCGCCCCGCCCGACAATCCGCTGGACGCGCTCAAAAAAGAAATCTCGTGCCCTTCGATGGGCTCGTTGTAAATAAGAGTTATAGGAGGACACCAAGCTAAACATCGATCTTTTGCGGGTCCTGGAATATACGACCCGATAGCCACATCGCCAATTTGTTCAAATCGGATTAAAACACTGAGCTCTCTTTGGGATGACTCGCGCACTCCAAAAACAAGGAGTCGGTCATGCTTCGCGATAGGCTGGTAGACCCAGACTATGCCTCGTTGACGTCTGTGTGAAAATCGACAGTACGTCGGCATAGCATTCGACGTATTGGAGTAATGAGGATGTATACCGAAGAGCCGACCCGAGGAGAAAAAGAAGGTAATACCTACTATACGGCCTGTATCGACGGCGTAAAAGTGTTGCCAAGAAGGATAGGCACTCATATAGGGCGTACAAAGAGATAAATCTGGAGGGTCTGGAGTGTTCCAGATTCGTGGGGTTGGTTGACCAGTCGGCAATACGAGACGCAACAGGCCGTTCTTAAACATGATTAGAGAACTGTAGACGGCTAAGTTGATGGAATATAAGGCGTACCTTAAACTGTGCTGCCAATTTGCCAATTGTTTGCTTTTGCTCTACAATGTAAGCGAATCGGACATGAGCCGCATCTTTGGAAAGACGATCCAGTGTAGATTCTATTTTGCTGATTCCGTCAGAATCAATGGTGAGTCTCACTATGGGCATGCGCGACGAGGAATTGTCGCAGCACTTTTCGAGTTTCCCACCGCGTTTCCAGGAAAGAATATTACCCAGCGGCATTGTGAATAGTGGTTCTGGACTGGTAGACGATACGTGAGAAGCTAAGCTATGTGCTGAAACTGCCCGCCAAAGCAAGGCATGCTCAGAATAGCCATGAATTATAACAAGCAATTCAATCGGGAGCTTGCACAGTTGCGGCAACTGGCAGGTATGGCTTATTGCCTTTAGCGAATTAAGGTCGGGTTGATTGCGAAAGAGATAAATAGGACGTGCTCTTCGCCAAGGGCTTCTCCATGCGGCCATTGTCCAAAGCCGATCCAAAACGCTGATATTTTCAACACAACATTGTTGAAAAATATGAAAGCACTCGTAATGCACAGGTATAAAGTGAGGGGAAGCTGCGCAAATTTTGCATTTGGGGCGGCGGCATAACTGAAAGCCGTCAACTGTGGTGATTGTAGGTTCGACATCTGGGAAAAGGAAGGCTCGCGTTTGTCCACGATACGAAGTCGAGTCATCGTCACCAAACACTGCACTATCTTAGTAAACACGATTTTTTTGAGAAAGAGAAAAACAAAGGAAGGGAGTAATCGTACGTGCTATGACTGGCTGATTTCTGAATATTATGTCGGCACAGATACCACATTGTGAATGAAGGGCGAGGTGATACATCTTGTAAATAATGTTAATTTAGTAGGAAGGTGTCGAGGTGAAATACTTTATTTTATGTAATGTATTGAGGCAGGGCCGTGCTTTGAAATTCGTTCGTTGCTAGCTAGCAATGGAGAACTTGGCACATGCGTTATGCGCTAATCTTTTAACGTGGTACTTTAAGTAAGCAAATTGCAGACAGATCCTGACTTACCTGCGCAAGGGCCCCTTTAGATCGAAGGGATGCACCCAATCAATTTGAGAGAGCTATAGCGCTTATATAGGCCAAGTAACAGGAGGTTAAAAATTGAAGCTATTCAAAGCTGTGGTTCAATTGCAAGGTATCTACTATCACGTGCTTCAATCACTTTACCCCACTATCATCCCGCCTGTTCCCTCGAATTCAAAATCTCCTATGGTTTATTGAGAATATTAATGAATGCTCAGTTCTTTTTTTAAGGGAAGTTACGGTGCATATGCTCCAAACTTCACCCGCTTTCCAATACCTTGCATCATCTACATATCAGCTTAAAGACCTTGATTCGCTAGGCAATGGACGATTCAGATATCCATTTGACTAATTGCCTGAGGTTCTCAGAAACCTGATCCGTAAGTACAACGAGGACGAACTAGTAAGTTCAATCGTGTTGTTTCTGCTTCTCGTTCTCTAATTGTCGGAAGCCAGCCACTCTTCGGAACATCGCAGAAAAAAAAAGGCTTCCATATAGGACTAGTCACCCTAGGCCCGGATCTCCTTTGGATAGATGGAAGTAACTTTCCGACTTCAACCTCAAAGTTTCGGTGCCATGTCCTTTTAGCAGTTCCTGCACCTATTCGTGATGGATATCAAACAGAAAGCACACCATCTAAAACGAGGCTTGCGATTCAATCAGAGGGAGATGACTCCAACAATGCCGAGGTGAATTGGCGCATTGGATACATTTACCCGCCGGAGGGGAAAGAAGTAGTACGAGTATTGGAAGGAGGTTTCGCATTTATCGGTATTCAATACGCTACCAAGCCAGTGTCTTCGTGAGCTTCTTCTATAGGTAGGTTAAAGTCCTGCTAGCTGAAACCAATGCCGATTTCTGCAATGTTATGAGATAGGAGGTCTTGTTCTCCGTAGGATCCATCATAAATCGTATTGAAGCCAAGATACTCGAGGGAATTAGAGTGATCCATCAAAAGATCTTCATTGGTAATATCCAGTTGTGTAGGATCCTGTTTATGATGTTAATCTCGAGAAATCGAGGTTTGGGGTGGTGATTTACATCGTCAGAACGAACCACATTTGCTTTTAATGTGTGAAGCCCAAGAGCGTCGTCGTTGCGTATGTCCCCGGAGGAGGGTGCAATACTGGATATCTCCATTGTATGAACCTGATTGGACAATTGAGAAGACAACTTGCGTCTCTTAGCTGTCTGTGAGCACGTAGCTTGAGAATTTTCCGTGACCGGAACCACAGCCTCGCCTCCTTTCTCTGATATACCATTGCGCTGACTAAGATCCAGAGTTACCAGCCCGGGCGTGACGATCAAGGACATTCTCATGAATGGTCCAGCTCCAGGACACTGAAAATAATTGGACAGATTGCCAACATCAAGAACCTTACATGTCTTCACATAACTAAAAATATGTCAGACAATTGACATTTAGATGAAGGGGGAATGCTTACCTACTCTTCACGTAAAATCCAGCTGAGGAAAACAAAAGGATTGAACACCTGTACATACCCAGACCTCTAGCTTGCTGCTTAGGATACCTTGCACAATGCCATTATCAATAGCCTCTGTGTGTACTTCTTTATCTCCAGCTTCCTTCCATCTGTAGTTCATGGCTTCATGATGTTAGACTATATTAGATTGAGTCAAGCAACACAGAACATACTGGCATAAGATGAATAAAGTACCAGTGCGTACACTCCGATTCCAGGAGCCAACTCGTTGACAATCCCATTCATTCGAGAAATTGACCTTTCCTGCCATACATATATGCCGCCATCATCTGGATATGGAATGAGATGCCTCTTTCGTTGGAGTATTCGAATACATCGGGAAAGAAAATACCACTTCCAAGATGAACTATTGTCCGACGCCTGGCACTCGTTTTCCTTGTTAGAAAAGAGGTTATGTAATTCCATCAGATCAGGGGCTTCCATTTTCAACATCGAGATGGTATCCAATTCTTCTTCAGTGATGCCAAATGTTCCGGGTGGATACGACTCGTTCTCTTGTTGGCGGATAATCTTAGCCATGCCGCGCATATATTTTATCGAGAGCTGCCCGCGTCGCTGCGGCTGTATGGTCTCTGTCACCACCCCGTACGAAGTTCAGCTGGTATCCCCTGTCTTTCATATGAGTACGGATGAATTCTCCATGTCGCTGATGCTTCTTACTCACGCTGCATCAACCCAATCCCCAGGGTCGAAGGATCTTCTTTAAAGCCTTTGAATGTGATCTTTTACTAGATCAGATGGTGCTTCGGAACAACAAGGCCAAGACCAAGATTCACAGAAGGTAAATGACCTTTCCGAGGCTACAGTTAGATGTGTTGTACTTTGTCGAACTAGGACAGCCTCCCGGTGTTTTTGTGATGGCACAACGAAGTAGATACACCTGCTAGCTGACAAGTTCGCATTTTTCAATAGTTTGAATGGTATTTCTATGGATGTGAGGGCCATGAGTGTAAAGGCAATACTGGTTGTAAAGTGAGGGTCTGCCATCTTTCTTATGTTAAAGCGAGATTACCCCTGTAATCTTTTACTTAAAAAGTTGCAAAGGTTTATAGTCTAGGATCGCCTTTTGTCTAAAATTAGGTCTATTCTAAGATTAGGTCTAGTTTAAAATGCCATATAATCTAAAGTCAGGTCTAGTCCAAAATCAGTTCCTGGCCGAAATCTCCTCTAGTTTTAAATCCCTTGTAGTCCAAAATCTCCTCAAGTCTAAAATAACTTCCAAGTCAAAATCCCCTCCAGTCTGAAATCTCTTCTCGTCTGAAATTCCCCCTAGTCCAAGATCAGGTTCAATACAGGCTCAATCGCAGTGCGTTGGCAGTTTAGTCTGCAGTTCAACTGCGGTTCAATTAGACTACTAGATCAACTAGGGATGGCAACCCATGTAAAATGTCACCTAGCAAAGAAATAAAAACATTCGTTAGGTATAAATGTTATGTCAACCATAACTCAAATTGATTCAATGACTCTATATAGCCCCTACTACGAATATAAGACAGTTTTCTCCATCGATTCCCATTCCACGACCACTCGAAACATCTCCTCAATCTTTCCCCGACCCCTTTATTGTCCCATCCCACGCGTAAGAAGGAAGTTCTGTGGGAACTTAGCCGGTAACGACGCAGCGGAAACTCTGGAATCCAGGGCCATAGTTGGACGCGCAGTTGTCACCGGGGCTGATAGCCACGTCCTGAGCACCCTGGCAGTTTGCGCCGGTGTAAAAGATGCACTCGCAGACGGAATGGTCGCAGTTGGCAACGTTGGCGCTGTTAGTGCCGCTAAACTGATACTGGTAGCAGCTGCCGTCGGTGGGCACGTTGGGCGGCGACGTGTTGAACTGAGTGCAGCCTCCGTCGGTGTAGTAGTTGACCTGGATGGCGGTGGCGGCCGTGGCGAGGGAGAGAACGGCGGTGAACTTCATTTTGAAAGAGAGCTTTGAATCGAGTTTGTGTAGTTAAGGAAGTTGTTGGATATTGATTGTTGGTTGAATGAAGGTGTTGAAGATGTTGTGGGTTGGTGGTCTCTTCATAACTGGGCTGGTCGGCACATCTTATAGTCGTGCCTTGTAGTCGAGATCAGTGCCTCTGACTGGAGATACCTACCGAGACACCTCACTATCCGCATTGTCACATATTCACCTATTCGCATAGTGAGGCTCGTATTTGCTGACAATAGTTTATTGTCAACGTATACGACTTTGCCAATGGGTAAATCGCGAGTAAAACCTAGCCTCAATAATAACCAAGCTAGAATCAATAAGCAACACGCGATCCTGCCGTCAGCTGAGAGTTCATAGTGAACTTATCCTATTCTGATGACTTTTATAAGATTCTAGATTCTTAGATTATTTTCGCTTAATAATGGCGTCATCAATGGACGTTGCAATGCAAATGTCATATGTTGTCATCGTGGGTGAATATTGGCCATTCATGTCACCGACTCTTTCCTTCGGCTATGAAGATGGTTCATGGTGGCACATACTGCAATTGGGTGCATTCTAAGACAACCTTTCGCCTAGTGATCCTAACTTGATGCCAAAATTAGGTTTTCGTTTGAATAGGTACTCTTTTCATCTGTACCGATAGCTCTAGCTTAGAGGAACAACACCAAAGAAAACAAAATGCAAAGGAACTTGGGATGTCCACGGTATTTTAGTCCATACCTACCTAAACACATGACCTCAAAATGCCAGTATCTTGTTATCACAAAGCACTTGAATGAGCAAATAGTTTCGTAACAATATTAGGTAATTTACAAGTTCATTTTCAGAAATATCTTTACGGTACCACTTCAAGGTAGCTCCATAAGAATTCTATGTAGAGCATTATAATCTGGACTGCCCAGTCCCGTAATTGCATCCCATCCTTTAACAGCCCTAAACGCGGGATCGGCACCACAGCCTAAATTATGCCCGGTGATTACGTCGTTGAAGATGTCTGGGTTGGCGTATAAGGTAGGGTTGATAAATCCAACCGGGGACTTTCCCGCGCGATGCCGATCTTCGTTGACCATGGCGACCATCGAAGCAAAGACCACGGCAGAAGCAGAAGTTCCGTGTATCTGTTTCAGCTCGCCATCTACTACTGTAAGGTATGAGGACGCCATGATGGACACGTCGGGAAATCCACGCGTGGCTATTGAGCCGTTGGTGCTGCCAAGATATCCGGATGCGGTGAGCGAGGATATATGGGCTTTCTCGCGCAGGAGGTATGCTGAGACAGCTTCCTTTTGGTAACTTGGCATGGAAATCGTGTTGCTAAAACCTCCCCCGGAAGAAAGCATTCCTCCACCACTCAAAACCTTGTTGAATGCAATCTCATTGGAGCTTGGTGTCGACATATTGGTTGGAATGGTCGAATTGGAGCCGGACTGTGTCGAAAGTTGCGTCCCCCCTACCGAAGTCACCCATGGACAGCCGGAGGGCCATTGGGGACTGAACATGCCGGTAGTGTAATTTGAATTCTGTTTGGTCGCCTTGTCTATGCATGTCCCTGGAGCGGTACCGCTCTGCGTACCTGTGTCGCCGCTTGCCACTACGACGGTGACGCCCATGAGCCCCAATTTCAGGAACTCGAGACATTGTCGCCGAAGGTACTCCGGCGGAAAATCAACTTCTGGCCAGGCGTAAGATATGGACACGACTTTTGGAGGTGATAGAGTGCCGCAATCGGTTGACTTGTTGTATCCTCCGGGCTGGTCGTCGGGGAAGATGGGGTCGATGCTTGGATCCAATGCTCCGCAGTAGTAGGCATCGAAAGCCGCGAGCATGTCGTTGAGATCCCCTAGGAGATACTTGTCGCCGACCTGAAGGTTGACTACGGTTGCGTTGGTCAAGGCCATGGCATACTCGAAGTCTAAATCTGACTCGAGATTAAATGGCGTTATCTTGTAATCGGTTTGCGTATAACCCCCGTCTATTGCCTGGATTATGGGTCGCTCTCCTTTGAGTTCAGGTTGGAATCGCTCAAAAAACTGGTCCAAGTCCTCTGGGAGCCACGCGGTCCAGGCAGCCTCGTAGATCCCGAGTGAGCTACCAAGGGGTGGGGAAGTTGTGGGTGGGATGTTATAAAGACTCCGTAGGCACTTGGGGGAGGTGTATACCTTGCAGTCGACATCTAGTACTTGTTCGGATGCCTTTTTCTCCAGTTCCCGAGCCGCCGGACCGTGATGTTTTCGATGGTAAGATTGGCGTTTTCTCTGATTGTGAGCAGACTTCGCAACCAAAGTTATCACATCAATATAAGACTCTAGGTCTTTGGGAATTTGGAAAGGTCCGCATTTGATTGTCTGGGTATTCTTAACATCATTGACACGAGAACAACTCGTTTTGAATAACGTCTCCACGTTTTCAACAGTTGATTTGAATGTAAGATGCCCTCGGCTGTTTGAGAGTTTCAATGAGGTTTTGGAGGTGCTATAGGAATACAGCCATTTTGTTACTGCTTCGAGGGCTTGCGTCTCTGGTCGAAAGGCTTCGGCAACCTGTTGAGCGGTCCAGTACTTTCCATAATCTGACGAAGTTGGATCTGAAAGTTTCAAAAATGATAGAGTGATTGAGTCGATTTTTGGCTGTACAACAAAAATTTGAACAAGAACTTCTGAGTTATCTTTAACTGGAATGTTTCCCGGGATGATGGAAAGTTCTCCTTTCAGACTCTGGACGAGAGTAGCAAAAAGCATACAGAAGGTGAAGAAAAAGTTAGATGCCATGGTCAGTCGTGTGATGAGCCAGGGACAATAATTCGTTTGAATGAACCCCAATATTTCGAGCTCTTCGCTTAAGTTATTCATTACCTCCCTGTAGTATCTACTGGTATACCTTCACTTTCCATAATTAGGAAACCTAGACAATTGTTTGTAATGGAGGACGGCTTGGCTACAAAGCCTAGATAGTGGTGCGAACCGTCCAATAAACTTCAACTATCATATGATATCCTTATAGTAATTGGTCTGGTGGCATTACTCCGCGCAAGCCTGGCTGATTTTTTTCGTCAGACCAATCCTTTCAAATGGATGGTAGCGTGGAAATCTTGGTGGGCTCACAAAAGTACGTCGAATTACTGAGCATCCAATAGTACCATTACTCTGAAGGTGGATTTACCAGGCCGAATAAGGGCTGGTCGAATAATGTCAGCTTATTTTAGTTGGAGCTAGTATCGTTCGGCGATATGTGATGACTAACGTTTCGAATAAAGTAAGACCTAATACATCGTAAGATAGACTTGAGAACCTCAGGTGGTTAACTGAATGGCAGTTAACATATAGCACATGTTAGTAATTTATGCAATTATCAACAAGCAGGTGTTGCCTTGCTTGAGGGCAACGGATTTGGAGTTCGGGGCATATCTTGGCATTGGATGAATATAAATACGAGTCACGAACCCAACGACTTGAAAAATGGTGCTCAACCAAACCTATAATCTAAAGCACAACATCCAGCCTTCCAATCTCTCAATCTATCTCCACCATGAAAGCCTTCGCTATTCTCTTTGGCCTTGCCTCAGGGCTTGCCCTAGCCAGCCCCGTTGTAGAACGAGACGGCAAGACACTTGAAACCCGAGTAAGTCCCTAGGTGCCATTGGAACAAGAAAACCAACGTATTACAGAATCTAATCGAACTCATCTCTAGGGCTACGCAGCGGTTCGTCTTACACCCAAGCAGTCATGGTTATTTGCCAACTAATTATTTCACTAGATTTTATGTGGAGGCTTGTGTGCTCCGCTGATTGAGACCCCGCCTGCTTATGCCGCTTGCGTTGCCGCTTGTCTCGCCACAGGCAATGATGGTGGCGTGGTATTCGATGTCAGAGACTTTATGGAGAAATACAAGGAATAGGGTGTACGCGCGTGACGAACGACGTAGGGTAGGGGTGTGCGGAGCTATGAATCTTGTCGGTTGGGCGAGTTAACGCGACTTCTTTGTGGTTTCTATCTGTACCGAAGAATGTCGGCTTTCTATCAAGAGCACTCAAGAAACATCCCCTCAATTGAAAGCCATATTTTTCTTCGTCCCTCTTTCGTGAATGCCCCAAAATACCTAATGAGTCTTTGAGGCGCGGCTCGAAGTTCGCGATCTACCCCTGGCTAGTTGTTCAAGTTGATCGTTGCAAAGATTTACAAGTTATATGCCAGGGGGTGGGTCCGTCGTTGAAGACTGTGTCACAGAGTGAATGAGAGTAACAGTTAGCTAGGCTTTAGCTCGCTTATATGTACCTAGTCAAAGGACTTGATTAACGCTTTGCTTTCTCTTAAACCCCTATGGGGCCTTCGGACTCTTATATATTCATCACAGGTATTATACAAACTGCAGTTAAGTAGCTGTATCTAGCCCCTTGCTTACAGCCCCTTGCTTATAGCCCCTGACGCTATAAAACTGCCAGATCAAAGAACCGAGCCGTTGAACCTTTAAACTTCCAATTCGACTAGACTCAGGGTTATGCGTGCCACCAAGCGTGGCCTGCAGTGGTTAAAGCGTTTAGCTGCCCATTGCGAGTAGGTTCCAATATGGATTCGTCATTACGCCTACCTGGCCTAATCGATACAACCGTAACTTCAACTATAAACCAACAACAGCCCGAGTTAACTGCACATTCAACTATAGTATCGCAATTCAAGTGGACTACAGGTCCAACAGGCATGTAGGTAGGTAAGTAAACGCCAAATCCATTTATTGGTTGATTGGATCGTAAATTGAACCGCAGTTCGATTAGCCGCCATGTTCAGCTATGAAATTAAATAGGTACATTCCAATCGAAATGTAGTTCCAAATGAAGATTAACTGCAGTTCATTCAACTGGAGGTTCAATCGCAGGTCAGTTGCAGTTCATTTAAACTACAGGTCCACATGTAGATCAAGATCAACTAGGTTATTACTCTATTAAAGATCTACTAGTGCTTAATTAGACTTCAAATCCAACTACAAGTTCAACCGTGAAAGGGGACCTTCTTATTCCTTAGGTGCTGACTGAAGATCTTTTAAATCCGCCAGGACGTAAGCATTTGAAAACGCCGTCAGGATCGTATCTCATAACCACCTCCCTTATTCTGTTCACGTTTTCTTTGCCGTAGCTTCGGAATACCTCTTGCACTGGGTGTGCATAGTTGGCTGCAGTCCAGCTAAAGAGGCCATCGGCCGAGCTGGCGAACTCCCGCACGCCCTCATAAACTCGTCGCAGTAGAGGCAAAGCCCAAGTCCCCAGCTCCCGCGTCCTGACCATCACGTGGAGTCCTCAGATAATTCCATCGCTGTCATGTAGTTCGAGGCCCGTATTGTTTCCACCTGTTTCTAAAGATCCCTGGATAAATGAGCGCGGAAATGGCTGGAATACGCACTGAGTCTTGAAGCCGCCGTCTCCATATGGTCCTCCAACTCCTTTATAAGAGCATCGCGTACCTCAGCTGCTTTCATTATGATGGAAGCGTGGTTTTTAAGCACAATGTGAACCAATTACCGCTGGGAGTGCTTGTTAGAAATATGTTGCGCATGAAACACTCGCCGGAAGATGCGTGACTCATTAGTCTATCGCTTGCTGGGTTGTATCCAGGAGTCTAAGGATACTGTTTTTCTTGTATGATTTCTACATCTCCGGAGATACCAGCCATTTATCTAGGATCGGTGGCTTTTCCGCGCCGGCCATGTTTACGTACAATGCAGCGACGACGTTGACAAGCATTGTCGCTCATTTGCACATGATACAGACCAGTTTGGTACCTGGATCGTCTGGAAACCCCTTGGAGTCTGCTATGGCCTTGCTCAGAGAGGATTCACAGGAAACAAGAACGATCCAACCCTTTGAGACCGTATAGCATTCTATGCCGATATCCCATAGGGTATTGGGGTTTCATTGAACTTCACCACTTTCGCTGATGGCAAAGGTGAGCGTTGAAGACGTCCGCATATTGGCCATTAGCTGTAGCCGATTGTAATGTTACTAGTCGACGGGTGTTTCTCACTTGGACCGGGAATAATCAGGTTTGCACCAGGATTGCATCTAATACGATACTAAGTAGAATGTGATGAGACTTCGGCAAGGCTCTGCCATGAAGGTCAAGCATCAGCAACCTCACATGCCTACCTCATAGCTCGATTATCCTCTCTTCGGTCCTTGGGGTCCACCTTTTATATGGTGACCAAATAAGTAAGAACATTTGTGACTGACCAACGATCTACGGGGTGTCCTGACAACACGGTGATAAAAATAACCTTGCCAAAGTCTACCTTGGGTCATTACAAGGTACACGACTTAAAGTAGAAGATCAATATTTGGAATAGTTAAGTCTTCCCATGCCCGGAAAGACGGTTTCCGACAAGGTACTTGAGGTAAAATTGGTTCGGCAGCAGAGACTAGATTAGGTATCAAGTGTGAAGTAAGAGTTGATATGAAAACCAAAGACAGGTGTGACTTGGATTTTTGTGAGGGTTTTCTTCTCTTTTCGGTCGCCGCGGAATCAATCTTCAAAGAATCTCCAAGAGTCTTCACATATCATCATCTTTCTACCTACTCACACGACCTACTCATACGACCTACGCATAAGACTCAGTAGACCCTCCGGGCGCTGCCTACGCTCACTGTACGTCCGCCTTGATAAAGCCGGCGCCCAGCTCGGCAACTGCGTAGACGACTGCTTGGGGGTTTGCCGTCGGCTCCAGGGGTACGATGCTCGCATCGCACACGCGGAGGTTGGCGCAGCCGTAGACGCGCAGTTTGTTGTCCACCACGCCACCCATGGCGCGTGGCATCATCGAGCATGTGCCGGTGAAGTGGTAAGCACCGTCTGCCGTCCGGCGAATGTAATCTTTCGTTACTTCCAGATCCGTAAACCGCTTAGTATACGGCTTGAGGTAGCGTGTGAGCGGTTCCGAGCGGCTGATGATGTCCTCCGTGAAGCGGACCTGGCGTGCGAGTACCTCGAGGTCCAGCGGGTGGGAAAGGTAGCGAGGATCGATAACTAGACCTTCGTTGGTGCTGGCGTGCTCCGGTGCGGCGCTGGTGATATGCGCGGAACCGCGGGAGAGCGGGTGCGACAGCTCGATCGCGATGGAGACGTATTTGCCGGGAGCGCGATGAGTGGGGCTAGGAGCGTCGAATGGCGCGTACGCTGGACCGAAGACGTAATTGCCTACTGGTTCCGAGGAATTTGTGAGGATCGAGCGTACGAAAGCCTGGTGTGCGGCGGCGAAGACCGGCGTGGTCGGTGGAGAGCGGGTTGCGTCCGAGTCGGGATCCAGGAGGCTTAGCAACCGATCAAGGTCTTTTTGTCCGTCTTCGGTGTGCAGTTCGGGCAGCGGGAGCTGGGCCATGGTTATCATGTTGCTGGTACTCAGAGGACCCGTCCCCTTGGTACCGTAGTTCTGCATGGCGAGAGCGACGGCGTCGGGCTCCTGGCGGAAAAAGGCATCGATAGTCTCCACATCGTCGCGTGCTTCGAACACTAGTCCGGTGAAGAGGTGGTTTTGGAGATTCTCGCCGACGTGTGGGTTGTCAACTACGACGTCGATTCCCAAACGCCGGAGCAGATCAGCCCCGCCTATGCCCGAGAGCTCGAGGACTCGGGGTGAGTTGATGGCCCCGGCGGAGATGACGACCTCTTTACGAGCTCCGATAGTGCGGGAAACTCCGTCTTTGGAGATAAATTGAACTCCTTTAGCGACGGCATCGCCGGTTGGTGAAGCCTTTTCGAGTAATACTTTGGTCACGGTGGTCTCGGTTCGAATCGCCAAGTTTGGTCTATTTCGAACTGGATCGAGATACGCGTTGGTAGCGTAGCTCCTCTGCTTTGTTCTGGGATCGATAGACTCCGGGGCAATGATCGGTCCGCCGAGATTGCCCGAGAGGGGATCGCTTTCCGGCAATCCTACGGTTTTCAGCCCGTCGATCCAGGCTTTTTCCCAATGACTCTCGGGTGTGGCTAGCGTGAGCTGGAGGGGGCCGCTGCCTTCGGTCGCACCCGAGTGCTTATGCAGAGTAAACGACTTCTTCATCGCTTCCTCGTATGACGCGTAGTCCCAGCCCTCGTTACCCAGGCTCTTCCACGCTTCCACGGTAGCCTTAGACGTAGGGGTAAAGAGGAAACTATTAATTGCGGAAGAGCCTCCTAAAGCTTTACCTTGCGGGATTGTGATCTGCCTTGCGAGATCTTTTTGGGGGGCCGTATGGAATGTCCAGTCAGCTGGTGAGTTCGACAGCAGCGGCCAAGCACCGGGTGTTAGGGTGTTCGGGTCCGCGCTACGGTCTTCGCCGGTTTCTAGAACGATAACTTGCAGGTCCGGGTCCTCAGAGAGGCGGTTGGCCAAAACGAGGCCCGAGGTCCCCCCGCCGATGATGACGATGTCGTAGGTCTCCGAAGACATTTTGGTGATGGATTGCTGAAGTCGTTGGAGGGAGCAGTAGGTACAATTCGAGGCGGGATATAGGCAATAGAGATCGAAATTGATGTCTATCCGAGGATTTTGGCTTCAAATCATTGAAGGAGTGACAAAGAGCCATAATATGTTCAACCAATGTACGGCGGGGTCAAAGGGTTGAGTTGATCCCTTACCGGTGCCGAGGGCTTCAGAGCAACATTCTGGCCAATTAAATCCCAGGAATGGCAGACGTTACGATTATCGACCAACATACAGCTTATGCTAGTCCATGCGCATGCGTGTTGCCTCAAGACCCTTGGACAACAAACATTGAACCCCTGCATCAAAGAAGACTGCACCTGCGCCAACATGTATTTTGGCCCTGTTCGGTGTTTAGGGTACTGGCATAGGACACAGAGTTTGTACGATCAGGAAGGAAGATACGGTGATTACATGCTGCATAGTAGTAGTGGTGTGGCAGAGCGAGGGGTCCGGGCGATTCTAGTCAGGCTTAAATTTGCATACTATATTATTACCAACGACGAAGCAAACAAACTATGGCTAACAGCTCTCCATGGGTTAGCATCCGGTTATAAATAGAGCCCCAACAAAGCTAACACAGGGTCACTAGGGTATCTAGCAGCTGCTGTGCCAGCTTTACTAAACAGTGAAACATGCTTGCCATCAGCTGATCGCTGCCCTTTTGGTTACTGACTGCTCACCCGTCGGCTGCACCAGTAGGGCCCAGCCACAGGTACACCAACTGGAACAGATGAGTTTAGTTTATGTAAAAAAGTCATAGGGGACGATGGCTGCTATAAAAGCAGTGGGCTACTTTTAGTTACCGTTACGCGTAGCCTCCTGGATAGTATTCTCCTTATATGACACCTTCGTGTAAATCGCTCTCGGTCAATGTCACGACCGCATATTCCTTACTCACTCCGAAATCGTCACTAGACTATACCATTCCAATGGTTAATTTGTTTAGTTCTTTCTGGTATATGAAAGCTGGAATAGGTTATACGTATTTCTCAAAAGTCCGGGCAATTGTGTCTCATAGTGCGCCATGGGAGTTGCTGCCCGATGTAGTTATATTGACCCGAACATCAGCGTTGATGTCAGCGGTCGCTTTATAAACGTAAGACTCATGATCAGATCTTAACATGAACGGCATACGGCTTATCGAGTTGTGCACCACAGAATTTATGATGCAGCATTACGGAACGGATCGAGTGACCCGTTGGAAGCAATCCTCTCCTGGCCGGATTATATACGCCAACATAGGTCAGATACCTATGCAAGGTGGTTAGCGTTAGCGAAGGGGTATGCGCTAGTATGTGATATGCGGTAGGTTTTCCAGTGCCTTAGTATCCGCAATGCACACGTGGGCCAATTCTCGCGGGTCGTGTCTATGTGCTCTGGGCGAAACCAGCTCGTAAAAAACTGATGCTAAGGTCTGCGTGGTAGCCTCATTCAAGTTTATCAGCTCAACATACATGATGAGCATTTTTAGCTAGTTGATGGCTTACATGCCTAGGATAGCCAGCAAGCTAATATCTCCGAGCCAGGGATTCGCGTTGTCGCCCTTGTTGTTTTCCATGAAAACCTAATGACGCGTGATCTGGGACTTCGGAATCGGTACATAAAATCAGATGGACACACCACAAGACTAAACTTACACCAGGCTAGTCCTGTGAGTACCCGACTTAGAGTACAGTTCTCATACGAATTTAAGTACCTATTAGACCTGTTGCCCTTTAGAGAAGTCCCCCCGCTACAAAAAGAGATGAGATGTACCCCTCGTATTGCGGATATCATTCTCCTTCGATGTAAACCCCATATATATCACCAGTGTACTAACGATTCTATCTGGAGAATGTGATCTTGTGCCAAGGGGCTGTGTTACTGCACCTCCGTAGTTCCGGAAGCTGGACCGGGGGTAAAATGCTGTAAATACCCGGCCAAATTCCGATGCTTGCCGTCCTGGAACATATTTCTGACCAATCAGAACGTGAGAAACCATCCCTTTTGGCAAGATGGCTTGAGCTTTCGAATGCTACGTAAGCACTGGGATCAAATCATCTTCCTTCGTTTTAAACCGTGATGGTTGTAATAAACCCGCTTTTGGTCAACATTGCTTTGGAAATTTTAATCCCTCTTTGGCCACTGGTTTACGTGAGAGTTGGGGAGCTGAGGATAATGTGTTCCTCAGTTTACTAGTATCTTCAAGTAGACTTCATAGCAGCAAGGGTCCCGGTTAAGCATGGGATAAAACACAATGCTCGGAGGTGGAGGCTTCGGTGCTTCTTACACGCGAGCTTAATTGAAAGGAAGGAGAACAAATATCGGAAGTCGGAGTAGAAACTAGATGAAGAGATAGGACCTTCCAAAACAAGTTACGTAACCAGAAAGGACAAATTATAGAACCGGTGTAAATTAATTAAGTAGTAATAGAGCATATCCTAAGTAACCAAGGAAAAAATATAAATAAAATAAAATCAAACACCTCTTACGCTTTTGCCTTGGTTTTTATTTCCTTTTCTTCAAGGCCGAATTCCGTCTCTAGCACTGTCCGCAGCTTCACCTCCCTCTCTACGAAAGATAAGATGAATGAAAGTGCCGGAAATGCGATGCCGATAAGGAAGACCTTGCTCAGGGCTCTTGTAAAAGTTTCGATGATCTGGCTACGCGTTGGTTCGGGAAACGACAGGACGAAGTCTCGCGTCGCGCTTGAGTACGCGCCGCCACCTTGCAGGTACGATCTCGCAGTTGGATCAACTATGATATCGGCATAACGACTGCCGTAGATGTTGAGGATGGCCCCCGGAATCGCAACACCCCAGATATTCCCGAAGCTGCGTACGAAGGACCAGCTCGCCGCAGCCGCCGCGGAATCTACTTCATCCACGCCTGCTTGGAAGGCCGGCAGGAGGGTGTCCAGAATCATGCCGGCACCGATGGACGGGAGAATCTGGAGACAGACCCACTCCGCTGTGCTGGAATCCTTGGTAAGTACGGAAAAGGAACCGATGCCGGCCGTGAGGAGAGCGAAGCCGATGATGTGGAGCAGCTTATATCTGCCCCACTTGGACAGGGCAACCGCTCCGACCGCGGCCCCGGGGACGGCTATCAAGGTGATGGGCAGGATCTGTACTCCGGAGCGAGTGGGCGTTGATAGCTGGACAGCCTGGAAGAAGAGAGGCAGGAAGAAGAAAATCCAGTAGTTCAGCATCGAGACGACAAAGGTATTCGCATATATTACTGCGGAGGTACGATTTGCGAAAAGGCGAAGCGGCCTGTCGGCATTCCAAGTCAGCACTGCAGTCATCGAAGATGATGTGAATGACATTTGGTAAGGTAGAGAACAATGTTACTCGTCGTAGTGGTGCGCTTTATCAGTGTTACAAGCAACCTAAACATCTCTAGAGAACCTGCAATACGCTAGTCGGATATCGAAAATGTAAAAAGGGGGTCGAAGTGAGCAGGGACATAACGATGGGGATAAGAAAATTGCGGAGGACAAACATCACAGGCTCCGATACCCATGTAGAGCCTTCGAGGCAAAAGAAACCGATAAGCCCGACAAGGCCGATGATCAGCGGGACGAGAATACGGTAAGATGACCACGGGTACTCAGAGCCGGCCCATGTTAGCGCGATAAGCACCGACACGGTGGATGCCACCAAAAGAGTGTTGCCCGCGACGTCGATCCGCTTGAGTTTATCCCGTATCTTTGTTTCTCTGTCCCATTTCACCCGTAGGAATAGCCACAGAAGGGAGAGAGAAACACCGCCGACAGGGAGGTTGATGTAAAACACCTAAAGATACGTAAACCATCGTCAGTGATCTACAATCTCGGCATGAATTAAAGTGAACGCCAGTTACGAACCCATCTCCAAGTTGTATTCTGGACAATGGCACCGCCCACCACGGGACCGATAGCCATGCCGACAGCGTATGTCATGGCAAGAATAGCCTGGTAACTACTCCTCAGTCGTAGAGGGACGAGATCGGAGATAACAATGCCCATGACGGCCGTCATACCTCCGCTCCCAGCGCCTTGTACGGCTCGGCCGGCGATCAGCATAGCCGGCCCATTTGCTCCCCCAGCGAGACCGCTGCCTAGGGTGTACAAGGCGACGACGAATAGTGCTACGTGCCGACGGCCAAAGAGGCCGGCGAGCTGGCCGGTCAGGGGCTGCACTACAGAACTAGGTTGTGTTCAGCAGTTTCCAAGAAAGCCATTCGACATGTGGTAGCGGAGGCGCATTTCAAAAGGAAATCTTCGAGCTTACGTTGCTAAGAAAAAAATGTTGGTGACCCAGATGTAACTGCTTCCCAGGCCTAATTGTTTGACGATAGTAGGTAGGGAGGTGACTACGACGGTATTTTCCAACGAACACAGAACCTGCATAGTACAAAGAGCAAAAATGATGGACCAGAATCGGTAATCTCGATTGTACGCGTACTCGGTCTGCGACTCACGCTCGACATTGGTACTCGAATGTCGTTGTAGGTCAGCTTCAGCGGCAGCATCGGTACCCAGCGTCGCGGCCGACGATGTGTCCGGGTCTGCTATGATGGGGACCATTCCTGTTGAACCGAAATTCGTGAGCGAGCGGAATAGATGGGCGTAAGCCCGATCTATAAACACGTAAAGAGGGAGTTGGCGCCGTGTATCCCTATCACAACAATGTCTACAATGGCGAGCAAGATTGTGTTAGTTGGAGTCCTCCGCTTTATGAGCCAATGTGTCGACAATGTCAACGTCTAACGGTATCTAAACATAAGAACGAAGGGATAAACCATGAAGGGCATCGATGAGAGGGGGATGGTCTTTTATTCAATATGCCACCAAGCATGGACTGTTAGGCCTAACGGGTAACAGTTGGTCCTGTGTAACCGATAAGTAATCCAATTTTACGAAAGGGATATTCCAAGTACTAGATACAGATACATATAACAGAATTCCTTACTACCTCTTTATACTCTGGTGTTACTCTATGTACCTAGTAGAAATAAATTATAAATTACCCACCTACTTACATATGTCTACTCGCAGTGACCCATGGATAGGTTTCTTTATTATCACAAGTTTAACAACACGCGGTGAACTGGAACCGAGCTCACTCCCCACGTGGCCCCCGCAGCCCCCTGGAACGGTGTGCTGCGGGACTGCTAGACGCAGCCCTGAGGATAGTGGACCCAATACCCATCCATCCATGCGCATCCCTTACAGCTCCACAACTAGTTAGGAGGGTATATTAGGTACTGCACCAACGCGCCAACGGTCTCTCAGCCATCCCTACGGCTTGTCATTCTCATTGTCCACCTACAAGATGCGATTAATCGGCCACATGGAAAATTGCCTAGTTAGCCCACAACTTATAAGCAATAGGGAGCTCGTCAACATGCAAACGGAATGTATCCACTTGTACTGCCCGATCTATGTAATCCCACGGTGACGCAAGACTCTACCTTGTAAAGACGCCCGTCCTTGCGCGTTTCTACGGTGGCTTTCGACAGCACCAGCACACCAGTCAAATTACGAACATGCTGTTCGAATTGCATGCAATTCTCGCCGCAAAATAACTCTCTTCCAGTCTAGATCAATCACTTGTCTCGTTTGGATGGCTCAATCTTCCGCCTGCCACCAATCCTTAAAGCACGACTGCTCTAGGATCGACAGCGACTATCGACCAACGTATGCAGCCTGGTCTTAATGACAGGAAAAAACAGCTTAAGACGCCCTCGGCCATCGTGAATTTTAACTAAATTACACAGCTGCTGCTACTCGGGATCTAATAAGTTTGCTATCATAGATAGCACCGATGTGTATACGCGCTACCCCACACGCGTTTTATCGACGCCAATTAACATATTTTCGACAACGCCGGGAATGATAAAGCTGCGTACTGCTCTGATAACTCATGATGAATGATCTTACGATATCATCTTTTGGCTTCACGAAGCCGCACATATGTATACGCCTCACCGGCGGCGGCGCTGTCTAGGAGTTGAGTGCCTACCGCGTACGCATCTCGTCAAGGTTGCATAGAGCATATTCTTCGGATCTACAACTGGCACTTTTGACGCCTTGGACGAATGCCAGGTGAGCTCGGTTTATGAAGTCAACCAGATGACCTTCAACCCAATCCATCCCGTTGGCTGAGAAAGACGGCGGTAATAGTCCCAAGTGTGAAGTCGAACATCGTGGCCTCACTAGAGGCCACTGCCAAGGACGGTCGCCACAGGTTGTAGTAGGTACAGAAACTCCACGCGTGGCACGAAATGGCATACCGATGCCTTCGGTGGTCATTTACCTAGGTTTGGGCGTTGTACTAGGCGCACCTAGTGCCATCCAAAGCCTGCTCGCGATTAAGACCCCGAAGTTAGCAGTGGCATCTGAGCAAGGTTGACTCTGGCTTGTCACACATGGGATATTATTAGACCATCGTGTTGTGTTCCCCGCGTCACAATTGTCAGACATATTTATATACCTATTATATGAGGCTTTACTTACCACCTAGGCTACGCCTCATGCTTGTGATCGGTCGTATCGTGTTACGGTAAGCGTTCGCCCCCGACCACTCATTGGCGCAGTGTATATATCTAGTCTATCAAGCACTCACGAAAAAGCTTTTTAAAGGACTATTAAAATATATCATCGTGGATCATTGGACACAAGGTTAGCTTGGCGGTCTCGTAAGTATTACTAGGTAGGTAATACGTTTACTATTAAGATGGATTGCGCTACCGAGTCCTACCTACCTGAACAATGACTACCCAGGCCGTTATGCGAATACGTCGTGCGAGTCTAAGTATTGCCTAGGGTACCTGTTATATATATTACGAACCAGGTAAAGGCTGTCCTCATGTTATCTTATACTCTCTTCTGTAAGTTTCAGTCTATTACCTTGGTCACCCAAATTTTTTTTTCCTAGGAGATTTCGTCGAATTCCATGGCTTCAATACGCTCGCATCGTATCCCGGCAACCGACTTTGAGCCGCCCGTTGAAAATGAACCCATCGAGCTAGAAGAGTTAACGCGTGGAAGCCCAGAAGTGCCACATATTAAACGTAGTATGTCGCATGGATGGCGGCCGAAGTATCTTCGGCGACGGGTTGTTATAGCCTTCAATGTCTGTTTTTCGCTACTTATTATCACGCTTGAGGTGCTCGATGGGATCTCGATTCGCAACCAAGGTTTCGTGTTCGTTGGAGTAGACATCCTCAATGCATGCCGATCGGCAATACCAGCAGGTACGTCTCCTGAATCAGCCATCTGAGTGCTTCCTAACTTAGTCCATAGCCCTCACTTTAATTCTCGCATTTTGGGCTAGGTTTGAATATCAGGCATGTCGATATCTGCCTTGGATGATCCTTGCTCGCCAGCCGCAGAAGTCGGAAGCAGATTTTGCTCGGCATAACGATGCCGCTCGAACAATTGCTCTAGATTACGCCGGGATGTGGACGCCGAATGCCATGATCACTGCTGCTAAGAATAAACATTTTTTGGTTCTGTCCGCCCTCACCGTATCCATGCTTCTAAGGGTCCAGATAGTACTCTCTGCCTCGCTCTTCTATACTCACTTGGTGAGCACTAAGCAGGACGTCGAGGTCCGCCTTCAAGATCGCTTCTTAGACCGCGTTAATATCCCATTTAATCCCCTCGCAGATCCCAGGCCGTTTCGTTTGGAAAGCGGAAATTGGACTACACGGTTGGATTACCCGCAGAGCCTCGTTCCGGATGTGGCTCTCCAGCGCTTTGAAGATAAGGCCATGCATGTGCTGGAAAATAGCACAGCTTTAACGGTAACTGTCGATGGACTTACTATCTCATCTTCCTGCAAGAATCCTACAGTGTCAATCATACCTGCCAAGAACGGAAGAACAAACTTCACCATATCATCTCATCATAGTATCCCCTCCAGGAGCTTTCAGCTAGAAAACATTTATCCCGAGGGGTTGCTAAGGGGTCCTTATTTATTATATTACTGGGAAGACACCAGCTACGCGAATGACTCATCCGAGCCATTCTACGTGGCTTTGGTTATTGGTGGTAAAGTCGATGATGCCGGTAAGGCTAATTTCCAGACGACGGCGTTGTCCTGCACCCTCGATGTTTCGATTTCTCCATTTGAAGTGACGATGGAAAACGCAAAACTATCTGCGGTGCGACGTCCGGGAACTGAATCCACCGTATCAATCCGTGGGGGGCTTCTCGACTACATGTGGAGAAGCTATGATACCGCTCAAATTTACGCCCCAGACCTGTGGATTGGGAGTGGAATCTGTGGCGGCCTTGTCGTGGGTGATATCATGGATTATGATGCTACTCCTTATTTAGAGACTGATCTCATACCCTTCAAAGTCGGAGGTAGACTGTTGAAAGATGGGCGCCTAAACGGATCCGACTTCGCGAACCCGTCTACCCTCGAGGGAGCAATGGCGTTATATCATTCGGCCTACGGTTCAAAGGTAGCTCACTACGACTTCCGAAAACCAATCAATAGTTCCGCGAACGGCTTCGTTACTCGGGACCTTAGTCGCCTAGGCGTGCAACCTTATATAAGCCAAATCATGGTCGGTTTATTTGGCTTAACGATGGTTATCACTCTCCCGTTACTGTGGGAAGTGTCTCCGAAGAATGGATTCGTTCCCTTCAAACCACGTACGCTCGCCGGAATGGCGATTTTGCTTTCTAGATCCTATGAGTTTCTCGAGGTATTGAACGGCCGCGGACACCAATCGGTCAAGAAGCTCTTAGAGCATACTAAAGGGGCGTATTACACATCTCTCGTTCACCATCCATCGACGCCGCTTTATCCTTCTTTTCAATTGCAGAGGCTGAAATCAGACGACGGCAGCCGCACAGAAGCACCCGCACAAGACGTTAAAACAATTGATTGGTATCAGCCTTGGACTTTACGTCCGATCTCCAGGGCGATTAGCCTCCTTGCGATGATTGGCTTTTTAGCCACGTTGGTCGCCCTCCTGCAAAGTTCACTCCGCCACGGGGGATTGGGAGATGCTATTGGTAGTAGTTCCTCTCATTATCTGTGGACATCTCTTCCATCTTTGCTCTTCGTTTGCCTCTCTACTTACTTTGGAAGCTGCGACTCTGAGTTGAGATCTCTTGCTCCATTTGCCCTTCTTTCGTCGAGCGCTGTCACTTATAGCGAAGGTTTAACACTGTCCTTCGTGGATCAGACCGCCGCGCGAACACTCTTGATATCCTTGAAAAAGCGCAATCTAGTAGTTATCTTTTCTACATCTATTGTACTTCTTTGCAGCCTGCTGCCAATTTTCACGGCGAACCTATTCACGGTCCAAATGCGCAGCGTAAGCAAGCCTGTTACACTACAGCAAGTCGAATGGCTTACACCCAAGGAATTCGAGCTTGAGATGAGCAATATCCCGGACCTGATTCTAAACTTGAATCTATCCTACCCGTCATGGACCTTTGAAGATCTAGTTATCCCACGGTATCAGCTAGCGGAGCCGGTATCACGAAAGTATCTGCAGCCGAATTCGACCGTCACTAGTCGGCTCCGAGCTGCCAGAGCAGTCCTAGACTGCAACCATACGACGTCAATCGACGACGTCACGATAGATATCTGGGGGAAGAAGACCACCTACCATCCAAGTGGGCTTATAATTTGCCCGATAAGCGACACTGGCGGGCCTTTCGGTATTGACGCACTGTCGTTGCCGTGGCTTTGCGATAGGTCGACTGACATGGAGGGGTGGCCATCCTTTATATACGCATGGGGCCAGTGTCAGGGAGAGGGCTGGGGAAATGGTTCTCATGCAACGGTAATGGTATGCAATGAGACTTTCGAAGAGGTCGAAGTTCAGGTAACGTTATCTGGCCCAAACCTGGAGATACTAGAAAACTACCCACCAGTCCTGACGGGGTCGTCGGGCGAACGGATTGCGATCAACTTCCACGAGTCAATTTCTCAGACGTCCAATCCGACTTATAATATATCAGACCCGTACGCTAACCTTATAGATGACCAAGGCCTCGACCATGGGCTCTTCAGCACCTTAACGAGTTCTCGTTATGCCATTCCAGGTGAATGGCTAGGAGATACCTCTAGGACGCAGGACGTTATAGCTGCAATCAAGAAGGTACATGGTATCGTTCGAGCGCAGATGCTTCGCGACAGTACGGGAGCCTGGCTGTATTTGAATGATACGTCCGCCAACACATCCTTCGTCGCGCAAGAGAAGTTGCCCGTTCCGCCTGTCGACGGGGAGATGTGGCAGATTCTCGGTCGTGTCATGCAGGATCAGGTAGCAACGTGCGTCTTAATAGGTCTCCTGGCGGTTATCCTTCTCCTCGATGTCATACTTGTGTGGTTATCCGAGGCGCACGGCTACCGGCGCGCTGTCCCTAAGTCGCCGGGGACTATCGTTGCTGTAGCAAGCCTCTTCGCAAACTCGACATTTTTTGGCCACTTGCCTTCAAATGCGCAATGGACTACGAATGAGAAGCTGGAACAGCAATTTGAAGGAAAGCGATTTCGAATGGGTTGGTACTCTGATAACGATATGAATGAGGCACAGGTATACACGATCGGTGTTATTTGATCGTCGATCCATTCTTTCACAATGAGCGTCTGACTCGCTGGACCGGGTGCCACTGACAAGCTCTAGCGCTACAACACCACCCCCTATTCAAGCCCGTAATATCTGTCCTCCTACCTAAAAACCGATTAGGTAGATATTCTTATAAATTTGAACATTTCAGATACATCTGTCATTTGGTGTGCAAATTGAATTGAAGTACGTAGTTATTAGGTACTGTACCTACCAACCTCCTAGATACCTTGCAACGAGCTCAACTATATTCGAGACTTAGAATCGCTGTAGTCCTAGCCCTTCTCTTCTGCCAGTGCTGGCTGGATCGAGATATGGTTTTTCGCCGATACCTGATGCTCGCACGCCCGTCCTTATGCCTCCCACGAGATGCGTGTCGGGCTGTTACCATCCAAATCAGCATGAGAAGCTACCACTAATGGAAAGAGGCAGGGCAATACGGAGAAATAGTGAGCACGTATACGAATGCTTACGGTAGCGGCGTGAAGAGTACATATATTACTCCAGATAGCGCAAGCTCCTCTCGTCCAATGCATCCGCGCCACGCAGTCGTGGTTGCGCGTGATGAGGCGCATGATGTAATCTCGGATCATGTAATCCTCGTAGGAGTAAACATCGTTGATGCGACTGACATGTAGACCGACACCCGCGAACACTGACTTCCAACCGGTTACTGGGTGTGTGCGTATGACCGGGTGAGATGGAGAGAATTCGTAATCGACGTTGAGAGGCGACCCGCGGGGAGACGTGACCTCGTACCCGCCGGCTTTGCAAGCCGATTCAAAAACTGGTTGCGCGCATGTAGCTGTCAAACCTTCGAGAAACTTTTGAAAAGGGGGCGACAGACGGTCGTATAGCTCATACCCCGATACCCAAAGGGTGTCGCCGCCAGCCGGCGGCGTATCCTGCATTCGTAGGAAGGAGAAGTCCGACGGACAATTCTCGAAGAGACCTATCAGATCGCTGTTAGATGCTGAATTGCAGTACGTGAATAGGTATACTGGTTGGCATACTATCGCTATGCCATTCGCGACCTAGATCTCGGGGTTCGTCGCCAGAGCCGGGGCGATTCTTCATCGTAGCATATAACTTCTTAGCTGCCTCCGAGTTGATGACATAGCTAATGTACCGTCAGAACGCAATTCGAATACTGAACTGATTTTACCTACTTACATATTCCTATCGGTAGTTCCGTCTGCCATAGGAAGGTTATTAGGGTCATTGTAAAGAGGGTGTACATGCAACCCATGCTCCGCGGGCCTCCCGGTTAATTTTCCCAGCATGTCGGTGATATACTTCTGCTCTTCGATAGAGAGATCATCTTGAGGGGCCCTGAAGAAGACGACGCCGCGCTCGCAGATGGTGATGGCAAGATCTCGCAATTGTTCGTCAGCATTAGGGGCTTGAATCACGTCTTTGAGCTTTGCTGTTGGATACTCCCGGCCTATGATGGGCGTGCTATCGACATATTCAAGGTGATCGATAGAAGATCCTCTCTTCAGAGGTTCCCGGATCAGCTTATTCAGAGATAAGGAACCCATATCATATATTAGCCTGAATAGCGACGTGTATCCTTTTCCTCTCTAGAAGCTGCAGAAGTTACAATACCGCTGCTGTACTATTCATAGTAGATTTGGATTAGCATAAGGGAACCTTCCACTTATATCAGTGAGGCACAATCCCGTGAGACCGGGGAACCCACTGACTACTCCAATGCGCATTCCCATTCCTTCAATATCTCTGCCGTCCGCGAATGCGGGGATAGCTGAGCGGTTATGTCTTAATCTGGCTATCGGCATTGAGAATCAGGGGAAGTTGGGGTTAGCGAGCGGGGACACCTCTTGATGGTAACCCAAGGGGGCTGTCAGGTGCAGCTTATGGACTGGTGGTGTGTGATAGGAGACTTGTTGTGTTTGACAATAACTCTTCTATACGTAAGAGTTTACTTCAAATGCTATTCATGCACATCTGATCACCGATGCGGTTCTCGAGTTGATCAGTACCTACCTAGTTTCTTGGTAGAAGACGGAGTATCGCAAGAATGGTAGGTGCCGTCATATCAGCGAATCCTTTACAGCTGGATATACGAAGTCATAAGAAGTGCCTAGCTATTTGCTTCGTCGTAACCGTCTCGAGTTTTCAATATGGCCTTGACTACGCACTTGTCGGTGGCTTTATGGCGATGCCCGGCTTTTTGAGAGTATTCGGCTACTACGACGAACCGGCTGGCAAGTGGGCTATAGACCCGACCGTCCAACAACTCATCTCCTCTCTCATGACTATTGGAACGTTCGTTGGCTCGCTGTCAGTTGGGCCCTTCAGCTCTAAGTTTGGGAGGAGATATGGCCTCTGGGCAGCTTCGGTGTTAAATTACTTAGCCACAGCAGTCATGATCGGGACGACCAATTTTGGAGCCCTCTACTTTGCGCGCTTTCTTCTTGGTAATTTTGCAATTCAACGTGTAGAGGAGCCGAAGTCGTGTGTGGCTAACATACAGATAGGAATCTCGGTGGGCTGGTTTCTCACCTTTGCTCAGGTTTATATCAACGAAGTAGCTCCCGCTCACCTTCGAGGACTTGCATTCGCCGTATACCAAAGCCAATTATGCATCGGGTCCATCGTCGGGGCTGCGATAGATAACGGGACGCACACTATGCTCGGCAAAGAAGCATATCGCATACCTTTAGCGATATTTTTTGTCGCTCCGACTATTCAGACCATTTCTCTTTTCTTTTTCCCGGAAAGTCCACGGTGGCTCATGACACATGGAAGAGAGGCGGGTGCCGAGTCAGCTCTTCGCCGACTCCGCAACAAAAATATCAAAGAGGCCGAGCTTCGTGCAGAATTTGAAGAAATCAGAGTTTCTACGGTAGGACAATCAGGCCATCTTGAGGGGAAACATCTATGGATCGAAATGTGGAAGGGTACAGACCGACGTCGTTCTCTCCTATCCATAGCAGTCATCTGCTTCCATTGTGCTAATGGTGAGTTCCTCGGTTCCCCGCCCCCTTTTTCTCTATCCGCTTTCTGCGCTACCCATCCATTCTAAATAAAATATTAAAAAAATAAATTTAAAAAGTCATAAACAGTTCAAACATTAATACCTTTATATAGGATCCTCTTGGGTGAATATAATACCCACTTCCCCGTTACTACCTGGGCATATGCTGGGCTAACGAGTAGCACAAGTTAAATATCTATACAACTTACTTCCTCAGTGTTGCCGGAGTAAAGGAAGCTTTCGCGCTTTCCACTATGATAACGTGCATGGGACTCATTGGAGTCCTGGCCAGCGTTTTCATAGTCCTGTACGTTGGCCGTCGTGTCATCCTGCTTATTGGGGTGAGCGCATGCGGTTTATGCCAGCTCGCGTTTGCCATCTCCTGGACCGTGGCCCCAGGGACAGAGGTTGCAGCTAAGCTAGTAGTCGCATTCAACGCGCTGTTCACATTCTTTTATGTCGCCTACGGTAAGGGTTTCGTTGGGATGCAAGGTCCCAGACTACTCCGTTGGAATAGTCCCTGCTAACGTGGCCAGCTCCTTACGCATGGCTCCTAGGTGGTGAATTACCTAGCAACCATCTCCGAGCTCATACCTACGGCGTAGGCACAGCACTCAACTTCCTGGGAAACTGGTTGGGCGTATTCACCGCACCGTACTTCATCAACCCAGCCAGTCTGGGATGGAGCGCCAAATATGGGTTAGTAGACTTGATTCCGCCGGCGGTACTCTGTTGATGATTTTATAGGTATATATGGTTTGTATCCAATATGGCAGTTCTCATATTCACATGGGCCTTTATACCTGAGACGCGAGATCGGACTCTAGAAGAGATCAATGAGATATTCGAGGCCAAAGTCTCGGCGCGGGAGTTTAAGACTTACGTCTGTGCAGGTACGGAAAGGTTAAGAGACTCAGCGATGGGAAAATTTGACGTAAGCGTAGCTTCTGTTGAGAGACGACCTAGTAGGTCTATATAGTTAGTCCTGATAGGTGGTGTTGTCTTGGGTTACGACAGTTAAGCTTACCAGGGACAAAAAAGCACGTTATTTTACCCTCTAGTCCCTGGCTGCTGACTTGAGCCAGTAAAGGAGATATCTAGCGCTATCTGCCAATATTATGATCCCGTTCGGCTGAAGCTATTTTGTTATTCACATAATGGCTTGATAGAAGTTAGCTGTCTTGGGTAGTAAGTACATTATGACTCAGAATCTTTCCAATTACGTCGGTCCCGAAAAGGGCTTCCCCGGATCCGTTGTACGGCTATAAGGATGGACACGCGTACTCGCGCCATGCTAATTCGCGAAGGCGGAGCTCATCTATTGCTTATAAATACATCCGATAGTGCCGGTAAAGGAATTATGGATCGGACGTTACGACTTACGACAACTCTTACCTCACCCTACACTAACTGCTTGTAAATAGCCCATATTTTGCACCGTTACAGTCATGCTGGCTTGAGATATCTGGCATTATAGTACTATCACGATATGGTAGACGTATGGCTCAGCAGCTTTGCCAAGTATAGTGAATCTCGGCCCATTCGTATTGCTGGGCAGCACAGGCAGCCAAGTCTTGTTACGGCAAGCATCGTCGAAATTCCAAAGGGTAACTTTCAATGTTAAAAGGCCTCCATGTCCTTCTCAATTCAATTCCGACTTAATCATTCAACTACCGTAGACTGACAACAGAAACCTATATTATCATTATTATCAGTAATTATCTGCTATCACCACCAACCTATAAAATGGCAGCGAAACAATTGATGACGCCTCCAGATATCCCCGTCAACCTTGTCCGAGCCAAGGCTGGCGAGACTTTCATGTTGGGAACTGTCCGTACGTATTCGACTCCTCAACGAATCTGCCTTCAAAGTCATACCAACAGCTACAGAGATTCGCGTGATGGAAGACGGCAGTAATACTCGTATGTCCAAATTTCCCGCATTTTTCACCATAAAGGTCTTTTCTACCTAGCCTTTGATGCCCTAACCTCAGAGACTGTCAGACGATCGACTTGGCACAGCCGAATTCATTGTCCCTCCTAACACAGACGGACCGCCGAAGCATTGGCATGAGATGGTATGATATCCATTCAAGTAGTTGAGTCGATTCACTCTGACAAGGATCCTTTAGCATGATGAGACTTTTCTGGTACTCTCTGGTCGAATGCGTTTCTTTATAAAGGATGGCGGCATCGTCGACTGCACTGAAGGGGACTACGTTACTGTCCCAGTCAGATCAGTACATACTTGGGGCACTTTGGATGAAGGATGCAAATTTCCGAACACCTTCACACCCGCTTACTATATCAATTACTTCAAGCTACTTAGTCAGTTGTCGGAGGCAGGGAAGCCTATGGACAAAGAGATTAACGCAAAAGCCATGACATACTTTGCGACGATTGGGGTGGACTAGGGCTGACCTTGTACATTTGTTTTCGAAGCAGATTAGGTGCTAATAAAAATGTTGAAATGGAGGTCAAAGAGCGGCAACTCGTGCGTAGTTATGATCAGTCGTAGTATCACGACTCCGCCACCCCTAAATATCAATTGACGCAAATTTCAATCAAATATCGTCGCTCACGATGTCTGCTTTAGGAGGACCGAGCAGCATTGCGTATAAAGCGCAAAGATTCAATGCGTATATATACCTAGTACCTAGTGTTCAGTAATTCAGCTAACAGAGAATTAGAATCCCAGACCAAAGAGCATGTCAGACATAGACCATCTTTGAGATAGGTACGCCTAGGGGCAACCAGAACATAGCATCTTGAGAAAATTGGTAGGTCTGTTTCAACTTCCTGGGTTTCATCATCGTATACGTATGCAGTGCGATTTCTTTGATCCGAGAAATTGGCATGCTTTCTCACATACAATCCAGCCTTAACCATGTGCATACCTACCTGGCTTCTGCTTGCCTTCATGACGGGCACATAATTCTTAGGGTTTGATGGAGAGTATGCAATATATTTGAGGTGCGGTACTCCTATGAACTAACTTCTGGAGTATACCTAGGTAGGTACCTGTCCTGAGTGTCTCGTGCTATTTTCAGCATAGACGCTTCATTCGAACAACCTTCTTACCTAATATTAGGACCCTGTGAGATGGTTCAAGCACTTTCATTCCACGTGCAGCTTGAGTCGCTAGCAAGGTGTTGTATTTATAAAAACATACTACGAAATAGTCACGGAAACCCCTTTTTATAAATTAAAATTTCAAACGAATAGACATAAATCCATAGAGCTGTCCTATACCGCATTGTAGTAGGTAGGTACCTAGGCAACAACGATAAGGCATTTCTATGTAGCATAATAAATAACGATACATATGTACCACACTGTTATGAAGATAATTGCTGGCAGATTCGGACAGATCAACCGTCAGAGCTTGGCCACTACCCCTGATACGAAAACTCAGGCTGGTGTGGTTACATTCAAGAATGGGTAGTGCGAAACCCTAGAATTGACGGGGCATTAATTAATAAATGGCTAATGCGGCCCGGGACCAAAGCCTTTTTCCCTCTTCCCACTTAAAGGACATCGCATTTCGGGGAAATCCCATCCTCGTCCTCGCCGGAAAGGGAGATCTCTACTATTTGGAGGGCTGGGAGCCGAGGAGTTGGCGGTAGCCAAGATGGGACAAGAGCATCAATTTATTCCGGGCGCGTAAATCCGGCAAGAAAACGCCATGTCTCCTTTTTGTACTTATCCGTCGATTACCAGATCTAGTAGATCCGGGGCCCTCATAACGCCATGATGTCTGACAGATTTAGAGTGTAAATTACCTACCTAGTAGATATAATGTGGAGCTAAGTGCCGTTGCTGAAAATGATGTGCTTACCGAGTAGTTCATATAAGAGAGGGAGACGTCTCGAGATATCGGAGGGTGCGGGAGACCCTTGTTGTTTGGTATATTTCAAGTTAAATCGCCAATGATGCGATCCTCAATCCTTACTGTGGCGTTCGCCACGGCCTCGGCGGCCGCGACACTTGACTGGGCGGCAGCTTACGAAAAGGCCAATGCTTCTCTAGCAAAAGTGTCTCAGAATGACAAGATCAACATTGTCACTGGCGTAGGTTGGAATAAAGGACCTTGTGTCGGAAACACGGCGGCGGCTAGTTCCATCAACTATCCCCAATTATGTCTGCAAGACGGACCGCTGGGCATTCGTTTCGCCACGAATGCCAACGCTTTCGTGCCGGGTATTCACGTCGCGTCCACCTGGGACCGTGCCCTCATGAGGGAGCGTGGGCAGTTTATGGCTGAGGAGACGAAGGGCGCTGGCATTCATGTCCTTCTAGGACCCGTGTCCGGTCCTCTGGGTAAAAATCCTACGGGTGGTCGAAACTGGGAAGGCTTCGGCCCCGATCCATATTTGCAAGGCATCGCCATGGCGGAAACTATCGAGGGCATGCAGAGCGTCGGGGTCCAGGCCAACGCGAAGCATTATATCCTAAACGAGCAAGAGCTCAACCGCGAGACTATGAGCTCAAACTTGGACGACCGTACGATGCACGAGATCTATCTTTGGCCTTTTGCCGATGCCGTACACGCGAACGTAGCGTCCGTCATGTGCTCTTACAACAAGATCAACGGCACCTGGACCTGTGAAAAGTGAGGGCTTACCCACCCACCTATCTCACATCAGATTGATTCCTTTGCTAACTGTTATGCTACAGTCCGTACGCCCTCGACACTCTCCTGAAGAAAGAGCTGGGTTTCCAAGGTTACGTGATGACGGACTGGAATGCGCAGCACTCTACCGCCCCGGCTGCGACATCGGGGCTGGATATGACCATGCCCGGCTCTGATTTCAACGGCGGATCTATTTACTGGGGTTCTAAGTTGTCTCAGGCTGTGAGCAGCGGAGAAGTACCACAGTCGCGTCTCGATGACATGGTTCGCAGAATCTTGGCGGCGTGGTATTTGCTCGGTCAGGACAGCGGCTATCCTGCGACCAATCTCGATGCCGATGTTCAAGGGACCCATAAGACCAACATTCGCGCTACCGCCAGAGACGGGACCGTCCTATTGAAGAATGAAGGAAACATTCTCCCTCTCAAAAAGCCCGCGAAGCTTGGGTTGGTCGGCTCCGCTGCCGTCGTCAACCCACAAGGGATGAACGCTTGCACCGACCAGGGCTGCAATACCGGTGCCCTTGGCATGGGGTGGGGTTCGGGCACCGCGTCTTACCCCTATTTCGTCGCTCCCGCCGATGCCATCAAGGCGCGAGCTGAAGCAGACGGTACCGAAATTAGCTTGTCCGCTTCCGACAGCACCAGTTCCGTCAGCTCGACTGTCGATGGGGCTGACGCGGCTATTGTATTTATTACTTCCGACAGCGGCGAAGGGTACATTACGGTAGAAGATAATGCGGGGGATCGTAACAACCTCGACCCGTGGCACAATGGAAATGATCTAGTCAAGGCGGTCGCGGCGGCGAACGATAATGTAATTGTGGTCGTACACGCCGTCGGACCCGTCATCCTCGAGACGGTTCTCGCTCAACCCAATGTCAAGGCAATCGTTTGGGCTGGTCTTCCTTCTCAGGAGAATGGGAATGCCCTCGTAGATATCCTATACGGAGATGCGAATCCTTCGGGGAAATTGCCTTACACCATTGCCAAATCTGCTGACGACTACGGCACGAGCGTCGTTCCAGGTAACGACGATTACAAGGAAGGTCTCTTCGTCGACTACCGCAGATTTGATCAAGACGGTATCGAGCCCCGGTACGAATTTGGATATGGAATATGTAAGTTATTTCTGACCTCTATTCTGGTTAGAGATGACAACGTTGGCTAACTTCTCCTACAGCATATACCAACTTCACTTATTCGGACATTTTCGTTGATGGGCGACCGACATCTGGTCCTGCGACGGGGGCTATCATCTCAGGAGGCCCGGCTGATCTTTGGGAAACGGTGCTCACCGTTACCGTGACAATCACCAACACAGGTGAGGTTCAAGGTGCCGAAGTAGCGCAATTGTACGTGGGCTTCCCTGAGTCAGCAGCCACGCCACCGAAGCAGCTGCGCGGATTCGAGAAGTTGGCATTGGAACCCGGTGCCAAGGACAACGTAGCATTCGAACTCAAGAGACGTGATATTAGTATTTGGGATACGGAGAAGCAAAGTTGGATCGTCCCTGCGGGAACTTTTAACATTAGCGTTGGTTCAAGCAGTCGCGATATTCGCCAGACAGGCACTCTCGAAGTGCCTTAAGTGCGGTAGGATGGATAAACATAGTTAAACCCGTTGTATATAGTTCTTCCATTCCCTCAGGTTAATGCAGATATTCATGTAAATATGGATGCACGAAGTTCCTAAGCATAAGTACTGATTCATAGACAACCTGCCTAGGTATTACCTGGTGGTCTTTCAGAGATCATTCATCTCAAATTTCAGGTAGTTAAGAACCTCATGTGAGATTTCCATCTGTTCTGTAACACCTCCAAGGTGTTACATATAAAATATTCAAGTCCATGTACTAAGGAAGTCCAAGCGAAAAAATCACGGTCGAACGAAGTTGACAGCGTATTAAAGTTCTATAACTGAACGTGATAGCAAATATATCAATTGCCCATTGGCCCAGTGGTCAAGGCGTCTGACTGTTACTTCCCTCAAAAAGGTTAACGGAAAAATCAGAAGATCCCTGGTTCGACCCCAGGATGGGCAGTTTTTTTTTTTTTGTATTTGGCTTTGTCGAAGCTGAGATGTTGGTAAGTGAAATTATTTTATAGTGGATATGTAGGTAGGGTTTTTAGATCTCGTGGATCTCTGCTCGTTTTGTAGAGACACGCCGAACCGGACTGAATTTTAAGCCTCGTACCCTCGCTTATCTTGCATATAATAAGTGCCTGGGTTGGCGCATTATTATATAGACGTAAAGTGGTGCTACATATAATATCACTTGGACTAATCATGTCATAAGGCCATTTCGAGTAAGCAGATGGTATGGTAAATAGGTGGTGATAGTTAGATGGTAAGTATTAAAACTTCTTCCGCGAAACTGTTTAGTCTAGATTTCAATAGAGATTTAACCGAGATCTCTCGCCAAGTGGAGAATGACGTATGTACTACCCCGGGCCGGGAAAGAGCCCAAGATCCTATAGATACAACTAGTCCTAATCGGAAGTACAAAGAGACGCTATCGCGACCAGTGTTTCTTGGCTAAACGCAAGTGAAGATGTCGAAGCAATGACGGAAACCTTCTGACAATCTTGATAGTTATGTCTGTCAGGCCTGTGTAAACCCCTCCTATATTCTCACGTACATGTATTCAGGAATCATCCTCAATTGTTTTATGATGTCCTCAACCAGCTTACTATAATCGTAGTTCATTAGGTATCTGTTGGGCTCGTGGCGTCAGACAAGTCCAGAAGAATGAAGCCAAGCGCTGCAGAGGGTTCGAAGATAGATCCATACATATATCTCTACGTAGCGATTCACCTAGATCACCTAGATCACCTAGATAAATACAGTGTGAGAACATGGAATAGGTACAAGCACCCAGCTAAGCCATGCAATTACGGTTACACACAGAATAGCGCAAGATACCTCGGGTTCCTCCGTAGATCCCCCGCCGCTGGGCGTCTTTGGCGTTGTTGGCGTCTATAGACTCCGGACGGACTCAACAAATCTCACGCGGAAACTGCAAGCTACGGGAAATTCTTGCTACCCATTTCCCTCCACGCCTCCCGGACTTCGTACACTCGACACATGACAACCCCGATGCTTCATAGAGCACGCGTGGCCTGCCCTCTCTTCTCGTCAGCAAAACAAACTTTTGTTTCGAACCCTCGGCAAATTCTAAAGTTTCGACAGTTCTCGAGCTCGACCGCAAGCTTCAGCAACGGTTGGCGCGCCATGTCGCAGTCAGACATCTCCAAGTATCTGCAGCAGACGCACGACCGCGTCTTCGAGCACAACCGTGCTTGGGCCGAGGAGCAGAGGAAGCGGGATCCCGACTTCTTCACCAAGCTATCCGCCGGCCAGACTCCCGAATACCTATGGATCGGGTGCAGCGACTCGCGCATCCCCGCCGAGCAGATCACGGGCCTGGGGCCGGGCGAGGCCTTCATCCACCGTAACATCGCCAACCTGGTCGTCAACACCGATCTCAACGTCATGAGCGTCATCAACTACGCCGTTCGCCACCTGCAGGTCAAGCATATCGTCGTGTGCGGGCACTACGGCTGCGGCGGCGTCAAGGCCGCCATGACGCCGAAGGACCTGGGACTGCTCAACCCGTGGCTGAGGAACATCCGAGACGTCTATCGGCTGCACGAGGCCGAGTTGGACGCCATCAAGGACGAGCATGAGCGTTATAACCGCCTGGTAGAGGTTAGCGTCATCGAGCAGTGCCGAAATGTCATTAAGACTGCGGCGGTACAGCAATCCTACGCTAAAAACCAGTTCCCCATTGTCCACGGATGGGTGTTCGGATTCGAAGATGGTTTGCTCAAGGATTTGAAGGTGGACCACGAGGCCATGTTGCACAGCATTCAAAAGATCTACAACCTCACGGAATGATGGGAGCCTCTGCCCTCTAGGAAGGATGAACGAATTTCATGTATTATCTGCATTGGCCGCATCCGACCTTGTTCAAAAATATTTTCATCCTAATTTGCTGCTTGATGTAATTAGGTATAGAAGAGTCCATGGGGTCTCATGACGATCGAAGTAATTCATCTAGAGGTGGCATGGCCAAACTCATCTCATAATTCCAACGCCTCTCCTCCATATGCATTTATGATACATCATACCTATGGTAGATAGTGCAGTGCCTATCGTGTCGGTCGAACCGATCCAGTTCGTAATGTATATGTATGCATGCAAGGTCGGCCTAATTCGCGGCCCATTATACGCCAACCTGATCGCGCATTTGCAGGCTGCTGACGCAGTTATGTCGCGATGATGGTTGCGTCTCCAACTGATTGCCGAACTAACTCGTAGTAACCACCTGCCGTTCCTCGAGGGTAATGAAGCTAGGGTTCTACATGTTCCGGTTAGTCGCAAAGTCCGGGAGCTTGGGTATTTTGTCTCTTTCCGCTCAGCGAAGCGCGTGGTATTTACTCGGTTACGTCGTCGCCGCTGTCAGGTTCCCAAAAACCATGCTCGAAGCTCTTCTTCTGTCTAAAGGCAAAACGTTCCCAGCTCATACCTCTCCTGCCCTTGGTACCGTCCGCCTTGGTTTCGTAACGTCGAGGTTCGAAATCCATCACGGCGCGCCAGTTGTGGATCATTCGGCGCCAGTAACACGCCTCGGCGGCCGGCGTGAGATTGCGGTCTCGGAACACTCTCGTAGACTCTAGGGCGATTTGCCGTGCTCGATCAGGGTCTGCGAAGAGGCCGTCCATCTGAGCCTTCAAGTCTGACCAGTCCCTTCTCACCTTAACGTAATTCTAGTAAGAGTACCTAGTTAGTCTAACTCTCCATCCCGCAGTTGCTACATAGGTGAGGTTAAAATATACCTGATGAGGACCGCTATCCTTCAGAAGAGGCTGGTAATGAAATACGTAGTCCAGCTTATGAATGACGGGGACGCTGTTACAGTTGTGCAAATATCGTAATCGTCCGCTCCAAGAATTGCCTTCGGTGTGCGCAACGTACTTGAAGCGACAGAAGTCTCGCATATCCAGAATGTTGGAACGGTTATGCCAATCTATGGCCTCGACGTCGTTCCAGTCGTGTCCTTTCGCGGCATCCACGAGCGCGGTTCGTAGCTTACGATTCACTGCCAAACTCCCCCGCCAGCACAGCTTATCCTCCTTATCATCCCATCCGTTAGGGTATTCCGTCTCCAGCTCTTCCACATCTTCGCGAAACTGCGTGTACGATCCGACGCCGTCGTCAGGGTAGCTCCATCCGTCGAAGTCGGGCATAACCCACAGCCAAGGGTTGCTTTCTTGACGCGCCCAAGCCCACCTGATACGTTTCGGGTTCTTTTCGCCCCTGGCTGCGCGGTCCTCGATATCGATGATAAATTCGACGTTCGGCAGCGATCGAGGGTCTGGGATGGCGGTTATGGCGCGGTACAAGTTGGCCAGGGCGGCGAGACCACGGGAGCGGTCCGGCTCGCCCTTCTTCTCCTTGATCACGTATAGTTCTCCATTCGAAATCATAACGTGGAATTCGCCATGTTGAAGACCGGTATAATCATCCTTAGCGTCCACTTGGACATCCGACTCTTTTATGCGCTTATTTTGGTCCAGGAGAAAGTCGCGAGCACGGTCGATTTCTTGGAATAAATCGGGAAATGCGCTCTGTTACAAAATAAGCATCGGATTATCACTCCTCCGCCGTTAGACCTCCAGGGTCCCTCATGCATATCACTTACCATGCACTGATCATCGGAAAGACCGTAATTGAGGCTGTCGCGTTTCGAATCGAATTCCCAAGCTTCGTCTTCGGGCCTTGGGGGCGTCGCGTAGGTCGACTGCTCCGTAGGTCTTCCGTACGACTCTTCGACGGGTTTTTGAAATGGAGATTTTACATGACCAAAGAGCGAAAAGGCGGTGATGATAAAGACGATGGACAGGAGCAGCCAGCGGGAGCGGCGCAGGAGAAGTGCCATAGAGGACTCGCCCGACTGCTGACTGCAGGAAAACAAAGACTTGTTGGCATACATTGTCAAAACGAAGGTAGAGGCTGACCAGGTACCGGTAGCGGTTGAGCTCCGCCAAGGCAAGGCGGGAAGGGAAATGCGTACCGTCTTGATGGCGGAACAGTGTGTCTCAAGATACAATCATTACTTACGAAGGCGAAGGCGAAGGCGACAAAAGGGCTCGCCTTATTTTAATAGGGCTGCCGGTTCGCCATTGGTTTTGTATCACCTAATCTTTCTAATCTTCCTAATCTTGCAGTGGTCGGCATTGCACTGATTGCTGGTTGCCTTAGCGAGGGAATGAATGCGGTGCTGTACCTAACAAGATACGACATACGACATATGCATAGATAAGTCCGGAAAAGCAGGGAGCGTATCATTAGAAGGAGCCACCTATGAACGAACCCGGCGGCACGCAATCCATTCTGTCTATTGGATCGTATACTAACAGGGGTTTCCTCCCTAGCAAGAGGAAGGATTCCCGAAGCTAGGATCCAGGCTTTGATTAGTACAACAAAAGAACTATGTTCACTGTTCAGCAAGAAAATTCCATCTCTTGCACATTTCGGATTCCCACGCAGCCACGTGGGCGAATTCGACTGTACAATGAGCAAACATGCGAAGATCATTACTGGATATGCAACCGCTAATAAGGTATCCTATCAAGATATCGAGATACTGACTTGTTTGTTAGGTCATAGATATGTAGACCGAATTCAGATGAAACATTTTGGTTACTTCATTTAGGTATTTGCTGAGCCCGGTCTAGACTCTAGATATCTTGCTTTATACAGTCAATCCCCTGACGAAGACGTTATCTTCTTCGATGCCATCCCTGAATTATTTGAACTGCATAAGTACTAGTATGTGTGGAGGTAGGGGCCTGGGTGAGTTCCAGGTACCTAGTAAATCCTATAGGATAGCAGCTTTTCCTAGTTTACAATCGGCGAAGCGCTATTGAAATTACCTGTGTCTATTTTTATTCAAGCTGATCTTATAATTATCACGCCTCTAAGCTGACGCTGTCGGTTAGCTACAGTGATCAGACCAATTCCTGAATTTTCTTTAGCTCATGCGCGTCATCAAAGCTCAGAGCTCAAAATTAAGCAAGGCAACAGGGGTCAAGCTTTAACAATTCAGGCTATTACAGTAAACCTTGGCCATAGCGATTCTACTATACAACGATATATTTATATAACGATATTATCAAGGGGATTTTGCGATTTGGTATGTAAAATAACGATATTTTTACCTTAACGAAATATCGTTAACTTTTGAGCCTTCCACTAAAACAATCGTTATGGGGAAGTCAACTTTCAATTAAACAACACCAAAAACAGCATGGACTAAGTAAACAAGGCATTAATAAAGTAAAATATTACCTTTAGTATCCAATTATATTTTTATATTATTTTAAAACAAATTTTGGAACCAGAAATTAGCAAATTGACGAGATATCCAGGACGAGATCTAAAATAGAATTCGGGGCAAAGGGCGATCGAAAGTATTTTAAGTATCTCTGAGGTACTCTCGCTAGTAATATAGCCTTAAAGATACCTACAAGGTACAATACCCACACTTCGGGTGGATACCCCTACATAACGATAACTTCACATAACGATATAAGAGTGGTGTTTTTTGAGCATCGTTATGGCCAAGGTTTACTGTATATCTTTGCGCGGCAGTGGTGAGACAGCCTTAGGGTTTCTATCACTTTATTTTCCCTGCGCCTTCAGTATTTGAGAAGTCAGATCCGTACTGAGCTATGCAGCGCTAGACTCAAGGTAAACAAGGACAAAATGATGACCTGCATAGAGTCAGCTTGTGTGGTCGACGTCAATGGAACCCTACCTAGTACTGATAAGATGTATGGGCAGATACGAAGCTGCACCGCATACAAGGTGATGCCGTCAGCAATATTTCCACTGAAAACCCTACTTCGGGTAGGTGTTAAGAACTCTCTATATCTATGTCCTACCCAGCCAACCAATTTTTAACAGCCAAACCCGATGTTATGGCGAAGAATCAGATTGGGTGAGCTTTGGACGGCACAGTAATCACCTTATATCGCGATGGTTGAGCCTAGACCGGCCTATTGGTGATGGGCGTTCTTCATGGCGCAAAACATAACCTTCTGGCTATAGGGATAAGTTGAAACTATTGGGTGGCGTCGTGCGTGCAGCTGCCATCTCTAAGAGCTAAGCCTAGCCGCGTTCACTCGACTGCAACCCACCTCTATTTCCATTCATTCTTTAGATTTAGTAGTGCTCAGATCTGGATATTGTCAGATACTTTGAATTTCATATGATAGGCAAACGTTAGGAAAAAGGAAAGGTCACATCTCCTATGGCGTTTCTCTCAGCTCGGTGCTCGATATCTTTTCTGCCCTTACCTCAGCCTTCCACGCCTTAATTATGCCCTCAACTGTGCTTTCTACTCGAGAATACCTTGACCACGTTTTGGCGTTTCACTGCCCTATTCGTGCTAGAAATCAGTAGTCTATATCGATCAAGAAACCGAGGATTTCGGGTTGTGCTCGATCCAAAGCCGATTTGAGCCGGGCCAGGTCAACATCAAGCATTATCTACTTCTTTTCCGTCAGCTATGCGTCTCTCGTACGCTGTGTTGGCTACGTTAGCATCCCTTGCTGCTGCGCAGACCCGATCGTCGAAGCGCGGCTTGGTCTTTGTCCCGAACCCGAACAGCCCACAAGATAACAAGATATGGGTTCAGTCGGGGTCGGATCTGACTTGGTACTACAACTATGAGTCGATACCGTCGCCTGCCTTCGATGACATACCGCAGGACAAATTCGAGTTCGTCCCTATGCTGTGGGGCGCTATCAATGATACGTCGTTCCTCGATTCAGTGCGAGGTCAGATCGAATCTGGCCGCAAAATCACGCATGTGCTAGGGTTCAACGAACCGGATAGTCAGTATGACGGCGGTAGCAATATCCAACCTTCAGCAGCGGCGGATATGTGGGTAAAGAACATCGCTCCCCTCGCGGACAATGGAGTCAAGCTAGGATTGCCGGCCTGCACGGGCGGGTGGGGAGGGATACCGTGGTTGCAGCAATTTCTCGGGAATTGCTCCGATTTGATCAGCACCGACGACGAGAAGAAGAATTGCACGTACGATTTCGTTGCGATCCATTGGTATGGGAATTTCGAGGGATTGGCGAGTCATATGGGCTCTTACGCCGCCGCATTCCCGAACGTCAGCCAGTGGATTACTGAGTACAATCTCAACGATCAGGACCTCGCGGCAACCCAAGCTTTCTATAATACGTCTTCCGAGTATTTTGACCGCATGGACTCCGTCGAACGTTATAGCTTGTTCGGTTCTTTCCGGTCTGGAGATAGTAATGTCGGCCCTAATGCTGTTATGTTGAATAATGACGGGGAGCTCACGGATATTGGCTCGTGGTACTTGGGCGTCACTGCTACGGGTGTCGACCCTCAATCAGGATCGAGGAGAGGATGCGCGTCCATAGTAAGCGCAATTGTATTTTCGATAGTTTTGGGAGTGTTCCTCACGTTTTAGGCGAGATATTTAATGCAGGAATAAGATGACGGACCTCTCATTATAGGTATTGGAATTTCTTCATATGCCATAACATAAACTTACCTCCGAGTTGAAAGGCACTTAGCAAAGTTCAAGGGATCTACCCCGGACTTCACTAAGTTGCATTTTATTGGTTTCGTTCATAACAGATGTTAAAGTACCTGGACGAGAAATATTAAGAGGCGCTAGCAGAACGTACCAGGTACAGAAGATGAATCCCCACAGATACATCTGCCGATGGCCGAAGTGACCGAAGCAGGCCTCGGCAAAATACTAGGTAACACAGCCATTTCCTTGTAGGTATTGCCTCGATTCCAACTTGTCGGAAAGCGCATTTCCATTCTTTATCACCCGTAGACAATGCCGCTTCGAAGTGGCCAACGTTTTAGTAACGATTTAACGATTTAAAACTTAAAGCTAGCGATATCCTCTTTTCGTCCCTCCCACATCCTGTCTTAACATAGTAACCTCGTCTTCTTAATCTGTTCTTCGCTGTTAATTGAGTCAAGATGGCTACCGATAGAGTCAATTCGATTCTCAAGCACCTGTCGCCGGGTTCCCCTCTGGCTACTATGTAAGCAATTCCTCGTCTTTGTTCCCTCGCCGTTGTCTCTATCCGAGAATCATGGATGATTAGGTATCCTTAGACTTGGTTAAGGACGGTGTACGGACAGTAACATCCAATCGATATGATTTGTCAGATGCTCAGGACATGGAATCAGAAAAGCTAACCTTCATATGTCTAGAACGTCAAAAAACCCGGACGATATAGTTATCACGCTTGCCGTTCGGACACCTCTCTGCAAAGGCAAGAAGGGCGGGTTCAAAGACACCAGCGTCGAGTATCTTATGTATGCTATCCTCAAGGCTGCGCGCGAACGTTTGGGCTTCTCCCCGGACCTCGTCGAAGATATCTGCATGGGAAATGTACGTGTAAATCCCATTCGCCCCCTGTTATTACTTTTGTAAAAGAAACAGACCTTTAACCATTCCTGTGCGAACAGGTGTCGGACGGCAAAGCGGCTTACAAAGCACGTGCCGCAGCTCTTGCTGCTGGATTCCCCAACACCACGAGCGCTTCGTCCGTAAACCGGTTCTGCTCCTCCGGCCTCAAGGCCACCGCCGACATCGCCCACCAGATTGCTTCAGGTTCGATAGAGGTAGGAATTGCCGCCGGTACCGAATCCATGTCTGCCGGAGGTGATGCCCTCGAGCAGCCCTTCGACAAGGAGGTGACCAAGCACAGTCAAGAAGCGGACGACTGCATGATGGCCATGGGTTGGACGAGCGAGAATGTGGCGAGGGACTTTGGGATCTCGCGCCAGGTTGTCGATGAATTTGCGGCCGAGAGTTTCAGGCGAGCCGAAGAGGCGCAGAAGGCCGGTCTTTTCGACGACGAGATAGTCCCCATCACCACAAGAATAAAGGGCCCCGATGGCGAATTCAAGACCGTCACGCTAACCAAGGACGAGGGTATTCGGCCGGGGACGACGGCTGCCGGTTTAGGAAAAATCCGCTCTGCATTTGCGCAATGGGGCCCTATTACCACCGGAGGTAACGCCAGCCAAGTTACCGACGGCGCTGCCGCAGTGGTGCTCATGAAGCGTTCCAAGGCCGCCGAACTCGGCCTCCCTATCGTGGCCAAGTATGTCGGGTCAACCGTCGCCGGTCTGGCTCCTAGGATTATGGGTATCGGACCCACCGTAGCGATCCCCAAGCTACTCAAGCAGCACAACATCACCCTGGATGATGTCGACGTTGTGGAGATTAACGAGGCATTCGGGACTATGGCTGTCTACTGCAGAGATTTCCTAAAGTTAGACTGGACCAAGATGAACCCTCGAGGCGGTGCTATCGCTCTCGGTCACCCGCTCGGCGCCACAGGTACCCGGCAAATCGTCACTGGTCTAAGCGAACTCAGGCGGACGAAGAAGAAGATCTTGTTGACAAGTATGTGTATTGGAACGGGAATGGGTATGGCTGGTCTGTTCGTAAACGAGCAATGATGCATATAGTCGACGGATAGCTGGGGTAATGCCGAAATGAAGAACTGTTATGTTCTCATTTTTTGTACATGTGATCAGTTCTATAGCGCCATATATGCCTTTTTTCCTCAGCAAAACCACTTCATACCTATATTCGCCACGCAATTTGAGTCGTGATATTGTCTTGAGCTAGAGTATTCCGAAGTCCATTCCTAGGGTTTTCCCAATCGAAATACAATTGATCAAGGGCCCGGGTCGTCCAATACATAGGGTATCATATTATTTTTACATTCAAATGTACATATTAGAACATTATCAGTGCCATTACATCCACCCATTCAGGCGACATATATTGTCCGTATAATTATCCTTCCTCGTCTATTCATAAAAGCACGGCAAAGGCCCAATTCGGATCGGCTTCATGGGGCTTCTTCAGGTTGCCTTTGAGCCAACACGTGTGCTCGGTTCCCGTATCCCCCTGGATATAACCCCAGCCGCAGCCCGTGCACCCGTTGGTCCCAGCGCAGTTCTTCATACAGTCCAGCATGGTCTCGGTAGACACTTGCCGCAGATCAGTGGCCTCATCGCCGCTGTAGTCTATGCCGCAAATTCGCAAGAACTGCTTCTCCGACCCTGGAACCTGATAGGTAGTCCCATTGGCGGCAGGGCAATCGATTTTCCCCTCGGAATTGCTCGTCGATGAGGAAATAGCCGAGGTCTTAGTCGTTGATGGGCTAGATTGCGTCGTAGGAGTGCCAGCTGTTGCCGGCGTACTGGAGCCCGACACTGAGGTCGCAGATGATGAGCTAGAAAATGTTAGCAAACTTAGATGATCACAGGCGCGACTGGCTTATTTAGCGATCGCTGCAAAAGACTACGAACCTCGAGACGGCGCCAGCCTGAGCCTGAGCCTGGGTAGAGTCTTTCGACGCCCCCTTACTCACCCCCACCCCTATGCCAACTCCGATTGCGACAACCAACAAAAGCGCTATTAAAGCCACCAGCCACCAGAATTGAACCCTCCTCAGTCCGAATATTCTCTTTTCGTTCGGAGGTTCCTGCGCACCTAGCGGGGGTAGAAGCCTTTCTCCCCCAATGCCCCCTCCGATGGCGCGAACGTCCCTAGACGGCCTCGGACTAGCTGGTGGCGTCGCATCGCCTAACCATGTCGACGGCAGACGTTCATGCTTCTCAGAGCCAGAGGCTGGCGTGAAATATGCGCGCGACGCGTTCTTCAGCTCATTGAAGTCGCGATTGGCGAAGAAGTCAAAGCCGCGGAATTCGAACGTCGACGTTCTGTTCGCGGCCCTATTCACCGGACCTGCTGTTATGCTGGTAGTTACGCCGGCAGGGGTTGCTGCTCCGGGTAATGCCCCAGGTCCAGCTATCGTCCGTGGCGGTTGTTGTGTTGGTTTCGGGCGACCTAAGACGGTGGTCTCCGGCCTGTCGAACTCCATCGGGGTTGTCGAAAGTCGTGTTTAATCATCACCGAGAGGCAGACATTATATATTAATACAGTATTTAGTAAGGAGCGGACCGAATGGAAGGCAATTGAAACGATCGGACGGCGGCAAATGGGCTACGCCTGGAATGATATCAAGTATTACTATGCAGTGTGTGTTGAACAAGAGAGAGGGACGATGGAGGGATGATGTAGGATTTTCGAATAGGTATTTAATTTCGTTTCTGTACGGGCCGGGTTGATATCAGGGATTTCAGGGGAGCCTCCGATGGCAGATAAAACAATTGGCTACGCCGCTTTGGTATAGCCAAGGATTGCTTAAGAGGAACAAGCGAATCCAACTCTAAATACAGGTACTCAGCTGCTCAGATACTCTCAAGGTATAACTACCTAGGTATGTTCTGTTCTACATTCTTCACTTCGAACATTTTACATAGGACTGTGTACACGGTTATTCTACGAGCTTTCAAAGCCAATGTTTACTTCACGAGTTTAAGGGAGGGAGGCAGATCTGCAAGAGGTATAATAATCTACATTACCTTGGGTAACGAGCTGCTGTTGGTATTATAGACCCCGGTCTATCGTGAACGAACCTAACTGCATGCGGGGAAACAGGACGAAGCTAGTATAGCTCTGGAGATGTGAACCGAGAAACCTTCGCTCACGGACTCTAGTGTATCATCGTCTATTCATATTTTGTTTTCTGCAACCGAGATAAGAACAGCTATCCATGTGTTGCTAACTCCTGCTCACCTAACTTACCGGATGTCCAAGCTTTTTGAATGAGGCAATGTATCGCTCTAGCAAGTATCACAACTCATATCGTGGAAGGTATGAAGGCTCCAACCGTTGGACAATATTCCCGCAAGTCGGAATTTTGACCCGCGATATATTGCATTGAAATTCTATCTCGTTCTCACTTGAATAATTGAAGGTAGAAAGTCATGAAAGCAACCAGGTCGATATGATCATGCCAATATCGCTTTATATAAGCGTATCATTTATAAGGGCTTACATAGAGATCTATTCATAACGCCTTACAGAACAAGATTCATGAATGTATGAGTGGCGATAAAATCACTCATCTCTTTCGCTATACATAGTTGCGTGAGCGCCTCGGTGGTTACTCTAATTACAGTAATGGCCAAGGTCTGCTAAGATGTGCATAGGTAGGTAGGTAGGTAGATGGATATGGATATACTCAGGTACGATACCGGAACAGTGGAAATATTTGTTCCGCCTTCTCCGCATATGGAATCTGATTGGACAGGCGGTGAGAGCTTAGTGCCCACTTTTGTACATCGTACAGATTCTCGATGCAAGTAAAATGCAAGATGCAATTGGAGAAAGTGCTATCTTAAGCTACGTGTTAGCTAGGTAACTACATAGGATAATTACATAGATCGCAACAACGACGCTTCGTCATTTCTAGTTTTTATCTTTTTATTCAATATCTGTCCAATAGACCAAGAACATTTCAATTCATCTTATCGCAAACCGTCTACTACTTCATGGTAAAAAGCCCACCTGGAGAACTAGACCTTGCTCCTAGCCTGCCCAGTCGACCAACCGAAATCGAACAAAAAACCATCTCTACCAACACCCAATATGGTAAGAAACTCCCATATTCGACTATCAGGAACACCTCGATCTGACCTCCGCTAGAATACGCAATTCAACTCGGCGCTCAAGCAGTCTACCTCTATAAAACGAGACCTGACCAGCATCACCTCAGCCCCTGATGGCGCGCCTCCCACTCCCGCCGCGCTGGGCTCCCTCTCCGCCTCCCTGACGGCATTTTCGCGAACGCTAGACGAATACAACGCGCTAGCGAAGCAGGAGCTCAACCCGGCCAAGCAGGAGAAGGCGTACGAGCGGATCAAGAACTTCCGGTCCGAGCTGTCGTCGTTCCGGACACAGCTCGACGAGTTGAAGACGCGGCGCGAAGATGCGCTGCATTCGCAAAACCGGTCGGAACTTCTCGGCCGAAGACCCTTCGCAACCGCGACGCCCGAGAACCCGTACGCGAACATGCCGCCGCAGACTTCTCCCTCGGTCCCGCCAAATCGGTACGGCAGCGGGGGAAGTCAGCTTAGCATGGGCAGCAACGACTATACCCGAGAATCGCACGCGTTGCGCGAACAGACCTTCTTCGCGAACACCAACACCGCTCTAGACGAGTATATCGCGCGGGGACAGGCCGTGCTCGGGGATCTAGGCACGCAGCGGGAGATGCTCAAGAACACGCAGAAGAGATTATATAGCGTCGCTAATACGCTCGGCGTCAGCGGAGACACCATACGCATGATCGAGAGGAGGGCCAAACAAGACAAGTGGATCTTCTGGGGCGGAGTGGTGGTGTTTTTCGGCTTTTGCTGGCTGTGTCTGCATTACCTCCGATAGAACTAGACATGGTCCGTGGCCTGTGTTCCGTGTTCCTTGTTCCGTATTGCATGGGGTGTTGTATTCTAGGAATTCATGTCACTTTTAGCGAGGCGTTCAGGTGTCTTGTTAGTCAAATACTTGATTTGTCGCTTTTGGTAAATGGTCTCCGCCCCCTATTCCGGCGAAGATTCCTGTTTACCATTGGTCTAATACAAAATTGCTTTATACCCAAGAAACTCTACTATCTAGTCGTGGCAACAACGTCCTCAGCCCCTTTCTGTTATCTGTTTTAGCGCAATGGTGAAAAGCACATCTTTTGTGGTTTCGATTTCGACGACCTGAGTCTCCGGCAATACGTGGTTGCTCGTACTCATCTGGCCTCCGAACTCGGTTGGCCAATTCTCGACATCCCACTCGAGACCCTTGGTTGTGATGACGCTTGGCTCCTTGACCGGGATAATGCCGACATACTTAGCGAACGGGTCGCCGCTCATACGAACGAAGTCGGCGGCGGTGTTGGTGGCGTTAGGCTCACGTACATGAATGCGGTGCTTTCCAGCCTTGAGAAGGAAGGACAAGCTCTCGCCGGAGAGAAGAAACATCTTTCCATCAGCGTAGCTTGGCGAGGTCTGGAAGAGATACAAGTGGTGTATTTGACTCAACCCCTGATCTACCCGTCCTCCAAGACCACCCATACATACGATATCCATCCCTGGGAACTCTTTGCGGACTAACCTGACAGCCTTGGTAAAATCGGTGGAGTATTGGTCCTCATCATGAATAATTTTACAATTAGCCGGTTTAGTGGTAAAGAACGTCCTAGCCTCATCGGATAGAGAATCTAGGTCGCCAATTATCGTGCTAAGGTTTACCTTCTCGTATGTTAGCCGGTTCAATGTTAGATAGGTTCAAACACCTGATCCAAAGCAGCGGATATTACGTGTTTCCAAACTCACATAATCGCCAGCGTAAGTTGGGATATGGCCCCCTTTTGATAAAGACTTTTGATTGAGATCGTAAACATGGTTGGCGCCACCATCGGCAGCAACGCAGGTTTTCGCTATGAGACCAGTTAGTATCTCTGGAAAGACGCCCCTGAGATTAGAGAGGCCGGGGAGTATACCTATACTCCAAATGTCCTTGAATAAGTCCTCATCTATGATTGGCTGGTTTAGGATAACCAAGGTAAAGTCGTGTCCGGGGTAATTCAGGAACTGTCTAATGGGATACCATTCGGTAATTTTCCCTTTTGAATTCATAGCCATTATTACAAGACAATGAGAGATTATCTGTTCCTAAATGTACATTGGCAAATACAAAATCCAAGTGAAGCCAGACGAGCAAGCAAAGTGAGTATAAATATGAGCTTTATATCAAGAAAACATATCAATACCTCTTATATGCCGCTTTACATAGGTGGGTATTCTTGAAAAAGAACAATGTTCCAAACGGAAAGTGAGACTTAGATCTTTAGATCCAAAGTGAAGCTCAAAATGACTTACCTAACCTGTCTAAACTACACCGGGAAGGTCCGTCAATAGCCCTAGACGTCAGCAGTATTGTGATCCGTCCAGCAACAACGTCACCTAAGGCTGAGCGCACCGGCCACCTGTTAGCCGATCTATTCGGGTAAGGTACATCGATATACAGATTGAATACGTATTTCTTGTATATGATTCTGCTTCTAGAGTACCTGTATATGGAGATCTCAGATGTACCTTATCTGTGTAATCTGTGTAATGCTACCCTAAATTTATAGCGCAAAAAAGGTTATCGGTCATTGTTCAATAGCATCCCGTCCTAGGTAAATTTTTGGAGGGACCTTGCTTACAAAACATTTTCATTTTCATCATTTTCCCACATCCGCTCTGCAATTTCGCCCACACACGTTTCCCTTCTCGCAAACCTCATCTGTGACCCCGTGCGTTCTTTTTAGCCTCTTGCGCTTTTCTCTAGTCCTTTTCTAATTCTACACCTTCACGAGAAGTACGCCGGCGCCATGTATAGATCTGCTTTGCGGTCAACGCCGCGAGTCGCAAACCCTCTTAGACACACCACACTCTCAACCGGTGGACGGCGATTTGCCTCAACGACACCGCCAGCCAGTAAGAAGCGAAGTTGGAAGAGCGCGGCGGTAAGATGGGGTTTAGCTGCCGGTGCGGTGTATTGGTACAGCACAAGTGCGGTCTTCGCAGAAGAACCACTACGTACGGAAATCCTTACCCTGTATCCTCTCATATATGTATATATAAATTTAACTAACAGGTTTGGCGGCTAATAGCTAAAACAATACCACCGCCTCCCCAATTCTCGGACGAGGATCTCCCCACCGTGGAAGCCGTAGTCGCCCAAAAGCGCCGGCAGGCCGAAGAACGATTACGAAAAGCCCCGTCAACGCCCGAACCAGCAACAGCCAGTCTTTCCTCGGAAACATCATCTTCGGCACCTGTTAAGGATGTTGAGACAGATGCGCAAGCCCCTCCTCCCGAAGGTAGTCCCGAAGCGCTAGAGGAGGAGGCCGGCCAGCAGGGCGCGTTCAATCCCGAGACGGGCGAGATTAATTGGGACTGCCCGTGCTTAGGTGGCATGGCTCAGGGGCCTTGCGGCGAGGAGTTCAAGGCCGCGTTTAGCTGCTTCGTCTACTCTAAGGAGGAACCGAAGGGGATGGACTGCATCGACAAGTTCCAGTACGTCTTTGGAGACCCCCGTACTAACCTACGTGTTGTCCTAAGCTAATGCGTAATAGACATATGCAAGACTGCTTCCGACTTCACCCCGAGGTTTACGGAGAAGAATTAGACGAGGATGAAACTTCGGCGGAGGATGCCCCTGAAGCTTCAACGGAGACGGCGGTAGCTAAGACAACTACCCCGGAGGGAGGGAATGCCGCCTCGAAACCAGAGCAGACGACAGCTGCCTCTAAGGAATCTAAAAAGATAGACAAGGAGGTCGAGGCTGTAGCAAAGGAAACGGAAAAGCAGAATATTCCTCCGGCGCAGCCTTAGACGACTAGGCAGACATCAAGAATATCGCACGGCATCATCCGGCCTCACTTAATATGGAGAAACCCCCGGATCCGTGCAAACGTGCTCCAGGCTATCATTTGCGTTGTCGCGGCGCAAAACCCTTGTATATGTGTATTAGATGTATATTATAATGCGCGTGAGACGTCCATCCATGGATGGCAAGATAGACACTAACCAGCTCTTTACGATATCTCTAACCTCCCTGCCTTACCCATTACAGTAAAGCGGCAAATGTAGCACGGTGAAATCTGCTGTTCGACCACTTAGGGATGGTAGCTGATTCGCTGTGCCAGCAGTGGTTCGGCAGCTGAATGGCAAGCGTACCTTTGCTCAGGGGATCTCGGCCTTTTAGCTGCAGCATTTTCCCCTGCTGACGTATGGACCGGGGGCTTGGCCTGGGGTAGAGGGGTGATATAATAGGTGTCGACCATTGGTTCTACCCCACAGTCTCTCGAGCATGGACAGCATGGAATTAGATGCCTGGATGCTTGCAGGTACATGCGATGGGCCTTGCCCAGCTGCTAACCTCCGATTCCATGTCCAAATCTGCACCCTCAGACCCCTAGCACAAAGTGACAATACGAATAGTAGCCATAATTAAATTCTTGTCCTCGTTACAACCCTCATGGCCGACTTATCTACTATCCCGTCGTCTCAGATACGTCGTACCTCTTCTCGGCGCATCGCAAGTTGGACATGACAGCGTTACCCGCAGAAGAAGGCCGCCGGACTACAAAATCTTCCAGACCTTCCAGGCCTGCCGTTGCCGCTACTAGTGCTACCGCCACTTCTGAATCACATGCAACTCTGGCTAGAGAGAGCGACAAAGGCAACATAGCTCAACCGCGAGCGAAACGGGTGCAGGTTGCCCGTGCCTGCCAGCGATGCAGGAGGCTTCAGAAAGCGTGCAGCGACTCGCGACCGTGTCAGCGTTGCACGAGAGCCGGGCTTTCTGACGAATGCAGCGGGTTCGCAGTCCAGTCCCGGGCATTGTCTCAGAATCCGTCTTCGCAATTATTCAAATCTGCCGATGCCCCGGTCCGGATCTACGGGGCTGCAAATTCTTTTGATACCGCTCCGCGTCCGCTTTTTATCAATCTAGAACTACCTTCAAGCCCTCAGTCGTTCACCAGCTTCTCGAGAGAGTCGTTCGAGAAGAAAGCTGACTTATTACCTCCACAAGTCATCGACTATTGTTCCGGGCGCTTTTTTGAGCGTCTCGCGCCGACTATTCCCATCTTGACACCGGAATATGTCGCGAATCTCAGGACGCGAGCCCCCTCAGAGAGCGAGGCTTATTGTGTCCTACTTGGGCTATGCACTATGGTGACGCTACAGGTTGAGGATCCCCGGGACAAATATTTCGGACCGTTCGTCACAGCCGAGAACAATGCCGCGTATGGCTGGCTATTGCTCGAGGAGGCTTTGGCGGCGCATCGCCATCTAGCACGTAGATCGAATCCGTGTCTTGACTCCGTCCTGCTCGTATTCTTCATATATGCCTGCCACGCAAGCCTGTTCCACCACTCCCAAGCCTTCTTCTTCCTGCGCGAAGCCGCTACGCTTTTCATCTTAGTAAAGCCCGACACGATGGATAGCCTCTCGAGATCGCTATGCGAGCGGTTATTCTGGGTCTTGTTAGTTTCCGAAAGGTCTCACGCAATCCGCTACCGACGCCCCATCACACTCCAGGTCACGACCAACGGCTTCGGACTGTCGTTATCTAGCGACGAAGACCGCTCGCTTTGCGGATTCCGGTGTCTCGCTGCTCTCTTCCGAGGTTTGGATACGAGTTTCATAGCCCTGCTTAACCAAGAAACGGTGTCGCGCACGTTGGCCCACGATTCGCTCGACGACGTCGAAATATCCATAAACACGGCGCTGAATCACTCCTGCCCGTCTGACCTTCTCCCGACGCAGAAAGCCAACCTTAGGGTAACGCAACTGTGGCTCCGCATCGTCCTCTGGCAACTGCGTCTGCGTTTAGGACACCTCTCGGAGCAGAGCACGCAGAGCAGCCGTACCTATCACTATCCCCTCGACGTCGCGAAGGACCTGACGCTGTCGACTCGCGATTTACCTATACACAGCATCCAGGTGCACGGGGCCGGCATAACGGAAAAACTATTCGACATATCCTGCGCCGTCGTGAACGTCCTCGCTCGGGTACCCGTCAGGGTGACCAAGGCGGCGGCCGAGGATGATCTGAAGTACGTGAGGCGCTTAATATTGCAACTACCAGGTGGTGCGACGGTCTACGACGCATTGCTGCTCAAGCATATTCAGCAGACCTTACCAACCATGGCGGCGGCATTGGAGGTGTGATGTAGATATCCCAATCACCCTATTATAACGAATAATTTGAACAGAGGTCGGGTTCCTTTTATGCCAACTTGCAAGGCTTATAACAGAATATTGGGTTACAAAAGTGCAGGCGTTTCTAGATTAATCTTGACATGTACATGGTACATGTGCTGTAAATTACAATATACCTATCTTCAAGAAAATCACACTTCGTCTTTCTGTAGAACCTGCTCCGATGTCCTTTTTGGCTCGTCGCCTAAGTGATGTGAGAAAGGGTCTATCTTCGTCTCGGCGAACTTGCGCGCCGAAACCTGGTGCTCGAAAAGTAGATCTAGTTCCGCATACGTTCTTCCTGTAATGGGAAGTAAACAGTCAGTCCCTATTTTACGCTGTCATGGATCCTTAGAGACAGGGAGAGAAGAGAAGGGAGGGTACCTTTAGGTTCCGGTAAACGAAAGAACACCCAAATAGCGGATAGCAAACAAGATCCAGCCCAAAAATAAGCCGTCTTCGCGCCCCAATTCCACGCCGTCGACGAGAGCTGGTAGTTAGTCATCACATTTACGAAGATGTTACTCGCATTGTAACCGGCGCGTGCGAGGACGATCGTCTTGGCCTTGAGTCGCGTCGAAGACAGCTCCGAGATCAGCGAGTACGTGACCGGACCGACGGTAAAGTCGTATACGAACGTGAAAACGATTAGCATCGCGCCGATCGCCCACACGGCACCGTTGGAATTAGAAAAGGACAGGGAACCGACGATGACTAGGATGAGAAGCTGACAACAAATTCCGCCGAAGTGGATTGTTCGCCGACCGACGCGGGACATGAGGAACCAGGAGCCGGCCGTCCCCGCCATTCCCAGTGCGTATTGCGCCATGGAGAGGGAAAAGGAGCGGGATGCATCCATTCCGGCTTGGGTTCTGCAATAGGTTAGCACGAATATCGGCGTACCTCGCCGAATTTCATGTCACTGTGACAGTGGCTGTGACCTTACAGGAAGTACGCGAAGTAGCCCATCAGATTTTGGCCGCATAGTGTTTGCACAAGCCAGATGCCCATGACGATCTCCGTCCGCCTCAGGTCGACGCCCCTGAAACAATCTCGATAGGTAAGGCCGTCCTTCATCCTTTTCTCGAGATCGTTGGTATGCTCGATCATGGCGATAGTCTCGTCCGCGTTGAAACTCGGGTCGTTTCGCGATGTCAGTCTCAGAAGAGATGCTTTCGCAGCCTCTCGATTTCCGTGCCGGACATGCCACCACGGCGATCTATACGATCAGAGTATTAATCAGTAAGCCTCTAATCCCCCAAGGTTCACTCACTCGGGGGCGAAAATCAACCCTGCAAGAATGGGTACTGGCCAAACCCACTGCACTCCGAACGGAATCTTGTACGCCCAGTCGTCAGATCGACCCACCGATCCTTTGTTCACGGCCGCTGCGAAGAACTGGCCGATAACCCAGCACATATTGATAAAGGTGGTCAAGTACGGCCTAAGGACCATGGGAGCGACTTCAGAGGCGTAAGCCGGAGTAACGGACTGAAAGGCACCCCATGGAATGCCTAGGCGCCGTTAGATTTGCATATAGTCAATGATTGGCGTCCAGGTAACTACTTACCGCACAACACCTCGCCAACGACAAGGACTTGTATGTTAGGGGCGAAGAACAGGACGAAGACGAACATGATCATCAGGACTAGGGATGCGATGGTGGTCACCTTGTAACCGTACCGGTCCGAAGCCAAACCGGCGAATATAAGGCCGAGGATCTCGCCGGCGCGTGCGCCGTTGGACAACCCCGATTGCCACGCTGCTGAGACAGCCCATTTATTCTTCTTTGCGTCGTAGACCCCAAATTTCTTGTTGAACACTGGCGAGGCGTAGAGACTGCCCAACAGTGCGAGATCGTAACCTTCCATGATGAGCGTGGACGACAGCAAGACCGACCACGAGATCGCCTTCGGATAGAGCTTGATGGCTTTTAGAAGCGTCATCTGCTGCTCAGCAACTGCGGCATGCTTGGCATCCGACACTAGGGTCTCGTTATGAGCCACGTCTATGCCGTCGACGGGTTTATGACCCGTTTCGGTATCACGCACGTCTCGTTTTTCAGGTTCCATGTCGACGTTCCTTTAGCTGTGAGACGCTCAAGACTTGAAAGAGCTTCGAAGAGCTTGGCTATTCTAAGTGCTGGTATGAAATAGCTTGCTCGATCTGACCGACCAGAAACATCATGAGCAAAGGCATTACCGCAACTATTTATCAATTTTCTTCTTGCTAAGAACTTGATCTTGGAGTCTCTCTAGGCACCTTTAAACGAGAGAAAATAGGCCCGTCTAGCTCGACCACGGTCTAGCTCGGTGTGGGGATGCTAACCACGTTCATTTTATGCGGGGTGCAGCTGGGCGAGCTGGGGATGGTCTGAAGAGACCGGTAAACGACATAGGTAGTTCATGTTTAAGTGATGTTCTATCAATACTGTGCCTATATAGGCTACTTGCCTTTCAAGAATAGGTGCTATGCGAAACCATTAGGTTAGAACTTTAGCGAAACATCAAGTCAGGGAATCTGAATGAAACTGTCGGAGTTCTCGCATTTTGATTGGATATCTAGCTAAGGGACAGGGAGAGAAGGCGGAAGAAGGCGGAGCATGGCGGAGTCGAGAATGACTATCGGGGTCGGCACAGGTCGACACGGGCCTCTATATTCTCTTGGCAAACAACACCATTCTATCGTCGGGGTATCGTCATTCTACATGGTAGATGATTACTACGTAGGATCACATGCGGTGCCATGCCACTAACTTAGACGCGGATCCTATTTCGAGAGAACTTGACCCGATGATGTGGACTTCGAATCAAGTACGATACTGGGTCTTCGATCATGCCCAGAAGAGCCCCATGGCCGGCCACGATCATATCAGTCGTATCAATCGTGTAGAAGACGCCTCGGGTCAATGAATGACCGAATTGACTTCTTGTTCCTGCCTTATCAAGGGCTTTCTGGTCCCAGCAGATCAGCAGCCACATATACACACAAACATAAACATCATGAATGGCCTTTACCGCGAGAATGGTTGGTTCGGCAAAGAGCCGTGGTGGAAAGATGCTACATTCTACCAAGTCTATCCGGCGAGCTTCAAAGACTCCGATGGAGATGGCTGGGGGGATATCCCTGGCCTTATCTCTAAAATCGATTATCTTCATAAGCTCGGTGTCGACGTCGTGTGGTTATCGCCGGTTTTCGAGAGCCCGCAAGCCGATATGGGCTACGACGTGTCGGACTACCAGAAAATCTACGCGCCGTACGGAACCATTGACGACGTCGATGCACTTATAGAAGCGTGTCATTCCAGAGATATGAAGTTGATCCTTGACCTGGTAGTGAACCATACTTCTGTCGAGCACGAATGGTTCAAGGAATCCCGATCGTCGAAGACCAACCCGAAGAGGGATTGGTACATCTGGAAACCGGCGCGGTACGACGCGCAGGGCCAGCGGATCCCGCCGACAAACTGGCGAGGGTATTTCGCTAGTTCTACCTGGACTTGGGACGAAAATACCGAGGAATATTACCTGCATCTCTATGCGCCCGAGCAGCCAGACCTTAACTGGGAATCGGAAGCGTGCCGGGAAGCGATATACGAGAACACCATGCGATTTTGGCTCGAACGCGGCGCGGATGGGTTCAGGATTGATACCGTCAATAAATACAGCAAGCGCACCGAATATATCGATGCGCCGGTCACCGATTCGAACTCGTCGTGTCAACCAGCGCCGGAAATGTGGTGCAATGGGCCGCGGATCCACGAGTTTATTCACGAGATGCGGGCTAAGGCGCTCGAACCATACGGAGCGGTCTCCGTCGGCGAGCTATCGAATACGCCACACCCCAGCCAGGTCTTGCCGTACGTGTCGGCGGCGGCCGGGGAACTTGATATGGTTTTCGAGTTTTCCATGATTCGCTTGGGAACCGGTGGCATGTTCGGCCCAAAATACATATATGTGCCGTTCACTCTGCCGCAGATGAAAGCCATCGTAGCGAAATGGCAGACTTTTATCGAAGGCACTGACGGGTGGACGACCGTATTCTGCGAGAACCACGATAATGGGCGGGCGGTGAGCCGATTTGGCGACTGCTCAACCCCTGAGCTGTGGCGAGCAAGCGCAAAAACTCTCGCGCTATGGCAAGCGACATTGACGGGGACGCTTTTTCTCTACCAGGGCCAGGAAATCGGCATGACGAATATGCCGGCTACGTGGGGCATCGACGAATACAAGGACGTAGAAAGCCTCAATTTCTACACCGAGGCGTTGGCCTCGGGGGACGAGAAGGCAATCGTAGACACAATGCACGGTCTACGCATCCTAGCCCGCGATCACTCGCGAATTCCGTTTCAGTGGGACGACTCTCCTAATGCAGGATTCGCGGACGAAGGTGTGAAGACGTGGATGCGAGTCCACGACGACTATCAAGAAATCAACGCCGCGAAGCAAATGGTAGATCCGGATTCGATCTTGAATTTTTATAGACAGATCCTACAACTGCGGAAGGAATATAAGGATCTATTTGTCTTTGGGACATTTCGATTGTTGAAAGCCGAAGACGAGGCGATCTTCGCGTATGTAAAGGAGAGTTCCCTTACGATTCAGGATACGCGACTGCGGACGAACGGCTGTACTTCCAACGGCCATGTGGGAAAGAAAAGAGCTGCATTGGTCGTTCTAAATTTTTCAAATAGTGATCAAGACTGCTTAGATGTTAGGGGCATGCTAGGCTGTGGTGTTGGAGACATCGCAAGACTTCTAGTTAGTACGCGACATGAGCTTCATGGGCTTCGTGAGTTTGATGGTGAGGGGGGGAAGCTTAGGAGTGATACCGTGCTATCAACTTTGAAACCGTGGGAAGGACGTGTTTATGTCAACTTTAACTAGATCTTCTGTCTAGAGTGATATCCTAAGCAACAATTGAGAATAAGACAGAAGTAGCAACATTGAAAGAAAGAGAATTACATTTGAGTAACACATGTGACTTACCCAGTTACCCCGTATTCTGTACAGATAAATGCAAATCCGATGAAATATGTTCCAAAAGGGAAACCAGATTGCGTGCATATGCATCTAAGTGAAGCCCCTCAGCCCCTCTATTTTCTCGATTTTAGTGGATATAGTGGATATATGCAGGTAGATGGAGCCGTGAATCAATACGTCATTTGACCGTACGCAGCCAAAGGACCGGGGGTGGCAGCTACAACTCGTCACGATCATTCGTTCATATAGCGACTTCTGAGATTTCAACCCACTATCGCCTCGTTTTTTTCTTCCATATTTTCACCAATATATTGGCCCATAACCCACATCCGCCCGACTCTGACCACAAACTTGTCTCCCCCCCAATATCCTATACTAAGAAAGGCATTTTACCATTTGATCCCTTTCAACATTACCCATACCTACCTACCACACAATACACATCAAGAGTAGGTCAAATCCTATCCACCGTTCTCGAAGCACAAAAAGGAAGAATGGAGACAGGTCTAGATCCCCATAACTAACAGGAGACAGTGTCGTACGCCGCCGCAGCTGCATCTGGACCCAAGCAGACGCCCGAAGAGGTACGCAACTCCACTTCAGAATCACTATCTCAACTATACTCTCCACATCAAACTCTTCTCTTTTTTTGCGAAACCTCTTTCGCAAACTCGCTCCCAGATAGACACACGATTGCCGGGCTAACCTTGGTTTTCTCGTAGGCTGCTGCTCCTCAACCCCCCGAGATTGTCTCTTCCGAATCAGCAAGCACCGCATCACTCGTTGATGTCGACACACCCTCGGTCCGCACAGTACCGTCAGATTTTATGGAACAGGACGTCACCACCGAGACGCAAGCTAATCGTCAAGAGCTAGAAGATGCGGCTGAGCGCGCTCGCGCCGAGGCCCATCTCGCCAAGAAGAAGGGTGCTGGAAGAGTGCGCAAAGCAGACAGCTTCCTCACTCAGTGGTTTAGCGATCTAAGCGACAACGCCACCACCGCTATAGTCGTCTCTAACTTGACTGCTGTTATCGGACTCAGTGCATACTTAGGCTATAAGGCCTGGGGTCTATATGAGCGTGGACGCCTAGGTTGGAAACCCATCGGCCTTGGTGTCGGTATTCTAGGTGGTGTGGGTCTCATAGAAGGAGTCCTAGGAGGGTAAGAACCTCTTATATTCGCATGTCCAAAACTGCGTCACGCCGGGAAAACTAACAGGTCGCAGGTACCTCTACAAGGGAAAGAAGAAGCAGTCGTAGATGACTTTATACCACCATGTCATTTATTCTAACCGATAGTCTTCACGCGTTATGAGGTTAAGGGGTGGCGATTACGGCAACACAAGGTTCTCTGCTCATAGTTTCTTCCAGCCAAGTCGTGTTTAATACGACTTCTGTTACCAGACTGGATTGCATTCCATAATTATTCTCCCGCAGACTCCTTACGTCCTATATCAAGTGTGCTTAACCCCAGGATTTTATCCGTTTCTGTGGCTGGTGGCTGAGTTGATATGAGGCTTTCACCTTACCAAATTCATTCCCGTTGGTGATGCACTAACCAGGGGTCATTTAAGCCTCATTTTGGATATCCGGTACGATAGGGGGTAGGAGCTGTTTCAAGTTCTTTTATTCCCTTTTGTTTTGGACCTTGAAATGGAAATAATAAGTTCGTAGTCTGCCTTTGCGCTTCACGAAAGCAAGACGGGTCCAATCTCTACCATCAGATATTGGATAAACGTGTAACCAATTTCTGGTTGAGTCGGATGTCTTGAAAGTTCATTAGACATGAGACTGAAGTTTTACACGTTTATCCTATGGAAAATGTATGCTCAAGTCATCAGGACCAACTCATTGAAGACATCAGGCTGATATTATGTTTATGCTTCTAGGATTAATTCAGGTTATTTGACGCCTAAATATTGGTGTGGTGAGACGAAGCACTTGACCAAGTTCTATTCCGCTTGTAACTCGACGCAAGTGAAAGGGGTAGTGGGATGAGTAAGAGAGCGCGTCAAAATTACCATACTTGAAAGTATGGTCATTGCTATGTCGACCATATGCTCGTTCTGGGATTTTTTCTAGAAGTATAGTTAGGTACGTATCTAACTACCTACCTAGGCCTCAGTCCACCTAGCCTGCCATATTTTCGACCTATTGGGAGGTGAAGGCTGGTGGGTGATTGAGTCTAAGACAGAGACAATATTAGAAACATCTAGAGAATTGAACTGAACGCAAAAACGTGATTCGATTCTAAGGCGACTTTCTGATATATCACCACCCGTATTAGATATACATCTGCAACTTGTTCCGTAGAATCATACCTATCTCCTCAAATGGCTATTGGTAGATAAGTAGGTACCTACGTAACCTCATGAACTGGAAAGTATGTCTATGAAACTCCACGGATATCTCACAATTTCGTAATTTGAGATATAATATAGGTAGGTACGTAACGGACAGTTACAATATTTCTGGGTGTGGTTTCTAGCATAAGTATTGATTTAGTGATTATGAGTTCAAGGATAGTAAGTAGGTGTTTCGGTTATGATCCATTAATCCCCGGGCTTGGGGTTTAATACCTAGTGATTCACTTAATGGATAGGAGAAATAGAAGCTGTAATATCTCAACGGCATGATGGTAAGAATTGATAGGTTGATATCGCTGTATAGTAATTACGTTTCATGCGAAGCCTACTGTCAGCAACAAATCGGCACCTGTATCATTGGTGTACAATATGGACGATCTCTTCAATAACTCGACTAGTCAAGCAACTCGCAGTACCTAGGGAATGAATTGAATATTCTATAGTATGTTCACACTACGGTTTGTTTGAGTCTGCGACAGAGAATCTATATCATAAAAACACTACTTTTGTTCAAGAAGATCTTCTCGGCGTCTCACGGGCTAACAGATCAGCCAAATAGAAAATGGCTCGTTGAATGGTAATCGTCTGTAAACAAGGATTGGGAAGTAGAATATCAGTACTTGACCTAGAGGCAACGCCAGCCAGTCAAACCTCGGCCTATGTAGGTTACTAGTAATTTGATATATTATACCTTTTGAATCTGGTTTGCGAATATTTCCGGCTACAGGTACATCATGATCTAATTACCGCATGATTGATTTGCCGTTATACGAGGTAGTTGGATGAAGGATTGTGAGTCGCATCCTTCATGAAAAGAAGGTGTGCACTGATCACTTTAACTATGACATGCCAACAGTTGACGGAATAACTTATTGTGTCGATGTATGCATAGCTAGTGATTAGGAAGCAACTCGCATTACTTTTCCAGATTCGGCGTTATGAAGTAGAGCTTGTTAACCCGGGCAGCAGACAAGTAAAATACGCCCCCGGAGACATGTGGCCGGTACCGGTCCGGCCGGATCCCTCGTGCTACATGATATCCGATTGAACGTAGAGAGTCGAGTCGAGATTCAATATTTGATAGCACCCGCAGTCCGGATGAAGTTGAAGTGACAACCCACTTAGCCCCGTAGCTGTGGGTTGCAAAAAGTCGGGAATTGCACCGACTATTTATGGTCAATGCATGTCGGGGATAAGGGAAGAGGGTTTCAAAAAGGGGTAAAGGATTAGTAGATGGCATAACCCGTACGTACCTGCACAGCAGATCCGTAACCTAGATGCACCAACATCGACACTAACACAATCCATGACATCCACCCAGCTACAACCTCGGTTCTATACACCGAATTATAGCCAGGGACAGTGCGTTGTCGATCCCGGCCACGTTTCTCAATTTGACAATGTCTAGGAAGTCAACCTCGCCGTGTCGGGAATAAACCGCACATAGAAGTGACTGAAATCATCATACCTATTATCAACACATAGCGGTTTAACATTACAACGAAAGCTACCACAGGACGATATATACAACAGTATACATATTACTAAAAGATAGCTTGACGGCATGCAGGGCAGGTTCATATATCCAGGGTCGTATTGCGGCTTTAGCAGGGGGTAGATGGGTCAAATACTGTGGCCAATCCCACTTTGGAGTAAATCCTTCCCGTGGTTATTCCCGAATAGATCCCTAGAGGCTTCGTCGGGAATAACGTTGAAAACTGACGGGCCTGGCATATCCTACTACCTGACGTAGTATCACAAGACACGCACGCAGACACCGAGTTTCACCCTCACGTCAGTTCTATCGCTGAATAGGTACGCTATAGATTCGCTTGTTCGTAGATTCACCTTATAGATAATAGGCGAATTAGGTAAGATTTTAAAGTATAGATATCAGACTATGGCTTGATTGTCGATCCAAAGAGCCTGTTGATAGCATCATAACACTATTCCGGGAAGTCCGGGTTAGTATCGGCACTTCTTCCTACTACCCTATCTCAATTGGTCCTTTTTTTCTCCTCATTGATCCCAAGTTGAAGCGGTGACATACCGTACCCACGTAACTACATGTTATACCCATCCAGCCTTTTCACTTGGACCTATACTTGGAAATCTCCGGGTTTCGGCGTTAGCACGTACCCACGTTGCGCCCCTGAGGTCTCGTGGCTCCCGAATACAGGTCGTTAAACCCAGGATTGTTCAGCTTGCTAGGTATCCATGTTGTGCAGCTTACCGTTGCATTTCCACTCCTGTACAAATGCATCATACTTTAGCACGGCCTACATCTCAATACTTGACCCGGAGGACGGAGGAGCGATATCTTAAGCCGAAAACGCGATGAAGCGTCCCCCGGCCAGTATAATAATGCGGGCAATGCACCCCCCTATAGGAAGATGAAAGGTAGTAAGACAACCTGTTTACCTATTTGATTGTTTACATCACCGACGACGTCGAAATTTTACAGCTATATTCATCATCTTCTATACGACAGCTTCGCGAACTGAGTTGTAAGATCATAGTTCCTAGAATCACTAGTGATGGCTGCGATCGCGAACGAGAAGACGGATAATTCCAGCAAGCCCAAGTATGGACGACGGCTAATGCCCCATGTAATCGACGGGCTCGCGAAAGATGATCCTACGCGGGAGGCCTTTTCCATCCCTCGCTCCGAGAACCCTAAAGATGGGTGGAAAGTCGTCACGTTTAAGGAGTATGCGAATGCTATCAACCGCGTCGCGCACAGGATTATCGAGACGTGCGGAAAGCCTCCTTCAGGGTCCTTCCCGACGATAGCTTACATCGGCCCAAACGATGCCCGGTATATCGTTCTCGTTGTCGGCGCGATCAAGGCCGGTTACAAGGTATTCATCTTCCCCAGAAAAGGCTTGGAGAGAAATTAACAACTATTTCAGGCTCTGTTAATCTCGCCTCGTAACTCCCAAGAGGGGCAAATTTCCCTGTTCGAGAAGACGGATTGCAAAGTCATCGCTTTTGCGAGACAGCAGCGGGCGCTGATTAAGCCCTGGTTGCAAGAGCGGAATATGCAGGCCATCGAAGTTGGCGAGATCGAAGCTTGGTTTCCGGAGCAGGAGGTCGAGCCGTTTCCTTACGAGAAGACGTTTGAGGAAGCCGAGTGGGAGCCGGCTGCTGTCCTTCACACCAGCGGAAGTACCGCGCTTCCCAAGCCCATCGTTCTTACGAACGGTCTCATAGCTATCAACGATGCTCTTCAAGAAACGCAAGACTTCAGCGGAGCCATGCCCTGGATGAAAGGTTTCTCGAGTCTTGCGAAAAGACACCTCCTCCCGAGTGAGAAAGCCCCTGAGACTCATTGTTGGCATCGCTAATACAGTTTTAGTGCCTTTATTTCACGCCGCGGGGCTCTACGTATTCATCTTCTCGGCGATATACTGGGGCACCCCTATCGCCTTTGGAATCGGCGAACGTCCGTTGTCCATCGACTTAGTCATCGAGTGTCTCGAAAATGTAGATGTCGAAGGGGTCATGCTTCCGCCAGCAATGCTGGAGGAGATGAGCCACAGTGAAGAGTACATTCGACCGTTATCTAAGCTTAAGATAGTCACGTTCGGCGGAGGTTAGAACCCCACGGGATCTCTAAATTCGATGTCTGGGATACTAATTTCTATAGGGAACCTTAACAAGGAAGCCGGTGACAGGCTAGTGAAGAATGGCGTCTTCCTCAATAACGTAATCGGCGCTACGGAGTAGGTTCATCAAGAATTTGCACCTATGTAGGATCATCTAACGTCTCTTAGATTTGGCCTTTTCCCTATGTTTACTCAGCCGAATCCGGAGCTTTGGCAGTATTTCATATTTGACGAGGAGGCGATTGGGGCGGACTGGCGCAAGGTTGACGGCACCGAGGATGTCTATCGACTTGTGATGGTTCGCAAAGACAAGCATCCAGGTCTCCAGGGGATTTTCTATACGTTCCCAGATATCAATGAGTACGATACCAAAGATATGTATAAACCACATCCGACTCTCCCCCAGCATTGGATATATTACGGGCGATCCGACAACATCATTGTCTTCAGCAACGGAGAAAAGCTGAACCCGGTTGGTATCGAAGAGACCGTCCAAGGCCATCCCGAGGTCAAAGGGGCTCTAGTTGTTGGCACTGACCGTTTCCAAGCCGCGCTTCTTATCGAGCCGGCGAAGCCCCCACAAAGTGAGGAAGAGGCCGAGAAGCTTATTGACCGAGTATGGCCGTATGTTGAAAAGGCCAATAAAGAGAACGTTGCTCACGGCCAGATTGCGCGCCAATTCATAATGTTGGCCGACCCGAAGAAACCGTTCCAACGTGCCGGCAAAGGGACTATTCAACGAGGAAGCACGCTGAAGGAGTACAAGGACGAGATCGACCAGTTATACGAACAGGCGGATCACCTTTTCGATGCCTCCGCAACGAAGATTGATACGAGTTCCGAGGATGCGCTGATAGAATCGATCAAAAAAACGTTCGACACCGGGCTAGGATTCAAGGGCGAGTTAGGGCCGGACAGCGATTTCTTCTCGGCTGGTATTGATTCGTTGCTCGTCATCAACGCCTCCCGACTCCTTCATGGCGCCTTAGAAGTTGCGGGGCACCATGTCGATGCTTCCAAGCTGGCTACTCGTGCTATCTACACGAACCCGACACCGCGGAAACTCGCAAGATACATACTCTCGATTTTGAATGACGGAGAAAGGTCTAGTCCTGGCGATAGCGAGAATGACCAGCTTAAGGTTATGAAAACGCTTTGGGAGAAATACACGGCCAACCTTCCTACGAGACGGGGAGCGAGACCCGATCCACTGGACGAAGGTCAGACGGTACTCTTAACCGGATCTACCGGCATGCTGGGTTCGTACATGCTTGATTTTATGGTTAAGAACCCATCGGTGAAGAAGATCGTCTGTTTGAATAGGTCAGAGGATGGCGGCGCGAAACGTCAGGCGCAAGCCGCGAAAGACCGAGGCCTTAGCGCAGACTTCGCGTCCAAGACCGAATTCTTCCACGTCGACATGTCGCGTCCGGATTTTGGACTTCCGCAAGACACGTATGATCGACTACTAGCCGAAGCGGACCGCGTGATCCATAACGCGTGGCCGGTTAACTTTAACATGCCCGTCGAATCATTCGAACCGCATATCCGCAGCGTTCGAAATATCGCCGACTTCGCTACGAATTCGGCAAAGCGTGTAGCTGTCGTTTTCATCTCATCGATAGGCACCATAGAACGTTGGGACAGCAAGAGCGGAGAAGTTCCGGAAGCAAGGCTAGAGGATCTCAAAGTCGCCGATGGCGGGTACGGGCGTAGCAAGATGATTGGAAGTCTTGTTCTGGAGGACGTTGCCAAGGCGGGCGACTTTCCGGCTGCTATGATCCGTGTCGGTCAGATCGCCGGACCTGAGGCTGAGGCGGGACAATGGAACAAGCACGAATGGTTCCCGTCCATCATTGCTAGCAGCTTATACCTCGGCGCCCTCCCGAACGACCTTGGAATAATGGACCGGGTCGACTGGACGCCGGCCGAAAGCATCGCAAACCTGGTGCTCGAAGTCGTCGGCGTTTCTCAGAAGCTCCCGGCTGATGAGATTAGCGGCCATTATCACGGCGTGAATCCGCAGGCTGTACCCTGGTCCGAACTTGCCCCGACCGTCCAAGAATTTTACGGGAAAGACCGTATTCGGGAGCTGATCAGCTTCAAGGAGTGGATCGACCGACTGGCGAAGACTCAGTCTGACACTCAAGCTCTGGACAGAAACCCTGGTGTCAAGCTAATCGATTCGTATCGCGGCATGTCAGATGCCTATGAATCAGGTCACAAACCTGTTGTCTGCGCCATGAAGCGCACGACGGAACGTAGTGCGACGATGAAATCTGCCAAGGCCATCACGCCTGAGCTGTTGAAGCATTGGTGTAAACAATGGGGTTTCTAATGAAAATATTTGGGTTGCATACCTATTTATAAGAGGTTCAGTTGGTAGTTTGGTCAAGGGATGAACTGACGAATTTCATCGATGAGTTTATGAATTGATGAACTTGAGCATATTCACTATAGATAAATTTCAGATATTTTCAGATATTTTGCATGTGTGCTGATTGTATTGACAACAATGTATAGTGGCAGGTGATTTCCAACGGCTGGATTCGAATAATTAATCTTACCAACTTCAATATAGATGGACAAATAGTCAAGGTTGGAACAGGAGTGAAGAAGTCCAATTCAAGGAGCAAAGCAGGATGTTGTATTAAGGTTGAGTAAATTGTTGGTTAGACGTACATACCGATGTACCCCTTATGGTTAGTAGTGCTGAAAAATAATTCTGGTGAATAAAATACATGTCACCAAAATTTCGAGGGAATTTTTTCATGCAAATTCGGTTGTTTGCTTAGAGACTGAGGTACTTAGGTAAGATATAGTTTTACATGTAGCGTAGCGTGGGTCTAGTTGGACGACTGGGAAGTAGCGATCTTGTGTATAGATGAACAATGTCATGATTGAAGTTCTATGCCCTAGGTGAATTATGAGTTACTGCATTGTGGCTGGACTTCGCATCTTGTTAGGCGCTAAGTGGGCTGTTTGTGGCTCAGTAGGTATTTTGACGGTTAACATTGGGTGGCTAGTGTCTTTTCGCCTCCAATCAGACTAGGGAAACCTTACCGTCCACCCTGAAATTTCGACAAGCAAAAAAATTAAGGAATTTCCAAGTCGTCACCAAAAAAAAGAAACTCACTTCTCGACACACTTCCGACGCCCATTTTGCAGAGCAACATCAAAAAAAAAACCACTTCATTGATATCGTAGCTTACGAACGTAGCTTTACGACCCCTATACGATCCCCCATTGTTACGCGACCCTGTGCGAGCATCATATGCAATATACGGTTCGTTTGACAACTTCTTCTCTTACCTGAACATTCGACATCCGACATTCGACACTCGACACCCGCATTCACATTCCCATTTTACGTATGCATGAACCCATAGGCTGCCCCGTAACCCACATTACCGTTTATCGCGCGTAACAACACTAAACTCGAAGCTAAATAGGAATCTGCTTCAATCCCTCTCTCCCCTCCGACTGTCCTGATTCTCACCTAAGCTGTAACCATCTGCGCCCACGCCCCTCGAACTTCCCACTATTGTTATAGGCCGTATTTCTTGTAGAAAGATTGCAGCCCTTCCACATCCGTGACAATGCCTTCAAATCTACCTTCGAGTTTCGCCTCAGCTGCTGCCGGACAGAACCCGAGCCGTGACACGAGACCAGGCGCTAGGAACGATGGTCGAGGGAATGCCAGCGGAGAATGGTATGGACGATGTTGCTCTTCTTTCCCCGAACTAGTACATGACATACGTACCGTGTATCTTTGGTTAAGATGAAAAGCTGACCGGGTCTTGTCCTTTCTCCCTCTTATAGGTCTCGTCCGGCACGATCTGCTAATGGCGGTACTCTTACTTTCCGCCGGACGTCGACTACGCCTTCGAGTCAATCCTTAAACCAGATGCAAGGTTCTGAGACTGCCCAATCGGCCACCGCTGACCCAGCCGTCATATCTGCTATGCCTGTCGGCTCTACCAATGTCGAAAGTTCAGGCACTCTGAGATACTCGAGAGATCAATTACTCTCCATTTTCAGCGCGACCTGCGACCCTAGTTCCCCACGACCTGATATTTCGGCCTTGTTCGCGCCCGGGTGGAATCCGGGTCACGCCAACGGCTCCGCGTCTCGGGGATGGGGTAAGACCGGAGACTCTCATGTGGCCCCTCAAGAACCAGACATTTGTTGGGATACTCCGGGGTTGACCAAGGCTGTCGGTCTGCAGGAGATGAATGCGGAGGAAAAGGAGGTAAGTGTTACCCCAACTCTTTGGACAAGGTCAGAAGTGTAGAGTACCGTTCTTTCGCGGACTAACTCGATATCAGCTGTTCGCATCCGACGTTAATTCTTCTATAAAGCCTCCCGCCCAAAATAAGGACGGGAATCATCCCGGAGGAGGGGTAAACGGTCGAAAGACTTCGCTCTCCCACGGAAGCTCCGCCAATTTCGGACTCTCTTCGCCTTCGGCTTCGTCAAGACCTGGTACGAGACGACGTGAAACAACCGACACGAATCCTTATTCCGGCGGTGGCGGCTTAACATCTCCAGCATCCGCGACGCGTCCGTCCCGAGAAGATTCGTCCTACTGGTTTAGTCGAAAAAATACGGAAGCCAAAGATTTGACCTTCGAGGAGCCCGAAGAGGACGCTAATGCGCGAGACGCTACCTCCAAGACTCTGCCTTTTGGTGGATTGATGCGTAACAACACGCTACCAAGCGGCTCCGGGTTCGGTGGTACGTCCCCTTGGCAAGCGTCGACATCAACGTCGACGTCTACTTCGGCGGCGACTGCACTTCCAGGGATAGGTAGTTTTGGGAACTTCGCCCTTCCGGGTTCCACTATCGGGGAGAAGCGGTCCGGAAACCCGCGCGGCGAAAGTCGTTTGGCGCATCTCATTCCTAAAGAAAGCTCCGATAGTATCGCAACCAAATCAAACGAAAGCTCCGCGCCAGATTCGAACCGCCCGTGGCGCCCTCGGCAACGCACTGATACCGACCCCTTCGGCGAAGACAGTGTCTCTGGCAGCGCTGTGTTAGGAGGCGCTCAAGATACGAGCCCCCCTCCGATGTCTCATCTATCTCTTCACGCTCCGTATGACACTCCGGTGAAAGGTTCCACCAGCGATTTCGGGATGGCTAGCCTCAACCTGGGGGGCCACGCGGAACATGAACAAGCCCCTCTAAGTCCGTCGGAAACGAATCCTTACCGAAGCCCTCCGGGCGAACGTGGTGAGCACGAGGACGTCGGTGATAGGCAACACGGCTCGGCCGGCGTCTCTGATCACGTCTCCGGTTTCGGTGGAGGGATGCCGCGCTCATTTGCCCATGCGGCATTTGATGGTAGTGATCGTAGCCAGACCTCCAGCGTCGGGGCAAAGGCCTACCCACCGCTTAGCAACCTTACCGGTTGGCCATCCTCGAGTACCCCAGATCGCGAGCGAGCGCCCTTCTCAAGCTTCGGCGGTTCTTTATTTGGCCCTGTTGGTGACCTTCAGTCTCCTGGTCTCGGGAATCTCGGCGGCGTCTTTGGACCTTCGAGCGCGGGGGGCTTCGGCGGTTCCGGGTCCTTTGGTCGAGCGAGCAAGCTCGGCTCGCTATTCCCTCCGGCGATGCAGGCGCAGATGCAGTCCCAGGATAATGAAAGTTTAAGCGACTCGATACCCGATCTTCGTCAGCCCAACCCGCTGGGTGCTATTGGCCGTACCGCTCCCGGCGAACACGCTCGTGAAACCGATAGCCCTATGCGAGCAGGCAGGGGAATTTTTGCCGAGATGTTTGCCCAGGCCGAGCCTAGTCGCACTCCGGTGAGCTCTGAACCCTTGCACGGTGGCATCTCGAGTGCCCCCCACAGCCAGGCCTTCGCGGCGACCAGTGCTGCGCCGTCGTTCACCGCCAGCCAGGCGTCCGACCCACCCTCGGTCCAGTCTCGTACTATGGTCATGCCGGACCGGATGAGATGGGTGTATCTTGATCCCCAGGGTCACCAACAGGGCCCGTTTACCGGTTTAGAGATGAACGACTGGTATAAGGCCAATTTCTTCACACCAGACTTACGAGTTAAAAAGCTAGAAGATTCGGAATTCGAGCCGTTGGGCCAATTAATAAGACGTATTGGCAACTCTCGTGAGCCCTTCCTAGTTCCCCAGATCGGCATACCTCATGGCCCACCATCTCAAACTGGCCCATTCTCGAACTCGGGGGGCGTTATCCAGCCGCCGCTCGTCAATGCATTCCCTAGTTTTGGTAGGACCTTGACGGCGGAAGAGCAGAATAACCTCGAGAGGCGCAAGCAAGAGGAGCAGTATCTAATGGCCCGTCACCGCGAATTCTACGCTACTCAGCAATCGATGGCTAGAGTTCCTATTCCCGGCGTCCCCGGATTGCACCACCATTCTAGCGCTCACAGTCTGCAGAGTCAGCCGAGCTTCGGCAGCATCACGTCACCTATCACAATGCCTCCGCAAGCCCCCATCGGCGCTATAGGAACTGCGGGTTCTTTTTTCGACACGCCAGCTACACATCAAGCCGCAGTACAAGGTAGTTCTGGGCAGGGTTTAGACATGTTTAGAGAAGACGAGCTCGCTCGTCTATCGGGACCAGAACGCCAGATGTTAGCTGGCCTCCACAGTGCCGGGGCGGTAGGCGGCAACCTCCCCCCGCAGCCTATCGGCGCTCCCACTGCGGAAGCGGGCATGCGAAGCCAGCTCCCGGGCTCTAGCGAACTTGTGGAAGACACCGAGGGCTTTCGAGGTAGACTACAAGAATTCGAAAAGCTTCGGGCGCAGCACGACGCCGAAATGATGGAACGACAAACCTCGCCCTTTCGCGAACTTACTAATGAACAAGCATCCAAGTTGAGCCCGCCCGTTCAAACTGCTGAGTCCGGATCTCCTAAAGAATCTTCCGAAGCGGAGGCTACCCACCGCCAGGTCGAAAGAGACCAGTCGGCTTCTTTAAACAAGCAGTACCAGCAGGCGCAAGCTGCCGCCGCCGCCGCAAAGGCGACCGGGCTACCGATGCCTTTCCCGCCGCCGCCGTCCGCTACTCCTTTGCCGGCCCCTGCTCCTCAGCGCGTCAAGTCTAACCTACCAGAACAATACGCTACAAGCTCCCGATCTGGTACGCCTGATATCACCCCGTCATCCGCGGCAGCCCAACCGCCACCGCTTGCGCCGTGGGCTAAAGACGGCGGCATAGAGTCCCACAAAGGACCTAGCCTAAAAGAGATCCAGCAGGCAGAGGCTCTGAAAGCTGCTAAAGCTGAGGAAGCTGCAGCCCTTGCCCGCCGTGCCCAGCTGGAGCAAGAGGCAGCACGAGAACGCGAAAAGGCCGCTGCCGCTGCTCCGGGTCTCCCTACAACAAGCACGTGGGGGACAGCATCTCCCGTCAACCCCGGGACCAGCAGTAGTCCCTGGGCGAAGCCAGCACCAGGAAAGGTCCCTGTATCTGGGCCGGTTACTCAGGCGCAATCCGCAGATAAAAAGAAAACGCTAGCCGATATCCAGCGTGAAGAAGAGGCGCGCAAGCAGAAAGCGAAGGAGGCGGCCGTACAAGCCGGCCTCGCAGCCAGCGCCGGAAAGCGGTACGCGGATCTCGCTAGCAAGCCTAATTCGGGCCCCGCACCTAGTCAGACACCCACCGCCAACACGTCCGGGTGGGCCACTGTTGGAGCTGGCGGTAAGGTCAAAGCGCCCACCGGCCCGTCTTCCCAGGCACGACCTTCGAGCGCCGCAAAGCCGGTGTCTGCTGTCGCAGCTCCGCCACCACGACCTGCCGCCGTCAAGCCCGCAAACACGACGGCCGGTGCCACCCACACAGAAGCTATGGACGAGTTTACTAAATGGCTCCACGGTCAGCTGGCTAAAGGAATTACGGGTGTTACGGACAGTAAGTTGGGGTTGGTCGCGTTACGTGAATGAAGAACCTGCTAACCGCGATGTTTAAAATAGTCGAAGCCTTCGCCAACACGCTCATTGGGTTTCCTCTAGTGGGCGATCTTATATCGGATGCGATCTATGCCAACTCTAAGACGATGGACGGGCGCCACTTCGCTGAGGAATTCATTCGTCGCAAGAAGCTAGCTGACCGAGGTGTGGTTGAGAAGCAGCCTGCCAAGAGCCCCTCGGCGGACACGCAGTCTAGCACGGCTGGCGGTTGGAACGAGGTGGCCAAGAAGAGCAGCCACAAAGAGCCGAGCAGCGACACCAACTCGATCCAAGGTGCCGGCTTCAAGGTGGTCCCTGGGCGTAAGAAGGGAAAGAAATGAGGGAGATTCTGAATCTTGATTCTAATGGCTGACAAGCTTCGGGAATATGAGTGTCAGGGATCATGAGCTCTGACGATGTAATGAAAATCCACATGGCTAAAGGTGTTGTTCATGTATAGTAACAAGGACCGGCCTCTTGCACGATGGACTGTGTAGACGATTGTTGATGTGAAGATGAATGATAAGAATTGCTTGAAAGTATGAGAGCCAGTTTTTTCACTTGCTCTTCCCAGAAGGCCTTGAGAACTATATGAGAACTATACGCACAGTATTTCCAAGGTTAGATACCCAGGAATATATCCATATGTACCTGCGTAAGTGCTAGATGGTCTGTTGTACGTTTGAACCAATCTCTTACTCATCTACCTAGAGAATCCTCTGCTTAGTAATGTGGCGCACAGACCACATAAATGCCTGCCGGCTATAGTACGCACCTCCCCAGTCAGTAAGATAAAGTATGACAGGGGTCATTTCTTCAGGTGGAAAAAAAAAATCGAGATTGCCCCTCCCCCACACGATGAGAAGATATAACCATTCGATTATTGAATTTCTTCAAGGGTATGGATGAATAACTACGTGATATACCTTTATTTCGGTTGGCATCTTACTATCTAACTTACCATATGTACAAAAATTCTCAAGGCTTCCAATAATGACTGAATTGCAGACGGATCGACTGAATACTTAAATACTTTTCCAGTTGTGAGCCTCAGGGTTCTTTTGCTTTTTACCGGGTACCTAAATACGGATTTATTCCCTAGCCTAAAAAGCAAATAGAGGTATACATGCAATATATCGGCTTCAACATGGCTGACCACGATTTTTCACCCTCGAAAATTATCTCTATAGAGAAAAGTTTGGCGGAATCATCTTTCCTAGAAGCGTTTCATGAACACCAATCCGGACTCATAATATCACATTTCGTGCGGCATGTAACAGCAGACCAACCCAGCACCGGCGCACAAACGGATGGGGAATCCTACGACGTCGCACAGACCGTTAGATTGGGCTTGGCTTCTTTGAGTGCTTTCTTACAAGCAAATGTTACAGGCCCAGTTCTCGAGGGGTGTGAGGCAATCGAAGCTATATTCCTTTCGGCTTTTGCAAAGATCAAGTCTTCGGACGAACAGGCAAACGACAGCGTAGAAGCGCCGATATTATCTTTTAGAAGAATTTGCCTCAGGTCTCTCGATGTAGACGGAGTTTCGCCATATTCTTACATACCTCACATCGAACTTTTCTGCTTGTCACGCTTTATTTTCACATCAGGTATCATATTGCCCGTTGAGTTACCCGAAATCTGGTCAGATCTTGGGCACTCTCTCTCGCTCCATCTCTCTTGGACGCGCCTAAGGGTTCACCTCTGGCACTATAAACTCATCTCTCAGCCCTCACTTGGCCCGGGCTCCTTATTCACCAAAAGTGGCCGTTGGACAGATGTACCAACCCTTCAGGAGAGCATAGAGAAAAGTCTTAGGGAGGCCGAAACTTCTATTCTCGGGTCGACCGAAATCGACCAAGAATCGGACCAGTCACAATGGCCCCGGGAGTCTCGCATCCAGTTTCGTTTGGAGGAGGCGGCTTGTCATATAATGCTCGGGAATGATACAAACTCCCGGAAGGCATTGCAATCGGCTACAGAAATCAGTGGCTTCTCCTATATTCTTTCCGGTGCCTTGGGGAAACGTACAAGATTTCAGGAGAAGAATACTAGTCAACTCGTAGTTCTTGCTAAGAGCCACGCACGATCTTCTACGGCATTCGGTCAACAGGATACATCTGATGTGGCACCGGTCGCACTTCCGCTAAACGACGATACGTTGTTAGAGAATATCGAGTTCGACAACGATCAAACTCATAAACCAACCTCTGATCTTCCACCTGAACTTCAGGATATTAAACCAGATGAACAACCACAACTTAGTCCGGAAGATCACATCATACTCCTGACCGAAGCTACCATAAGAGACACATTTTCGCCCGCAGATTCATTAACTTCGGAAGAAATCTTACCCTTTGCTCAACGAGTGATCGATGATAAGTCCACCAACTGGCAAACTTATACCCAAGCTCTACTGGTGCGGTCGCGGATTGAGCTCAATAGGAGTCGGACTATCGAGCGTGCCGTCTTACAGATGCAGGCTCTCGTAGATCAGGTTATCGTCGAGACGCAAGAGACTGAACGGTTGACTAAGCCCCTTGATGACCAAGATAACACGGGGGTTGAATCCGATATTCCAACTATTCAGGTAACCTCTGGTGATCAGCCAGGCCAGTCTGCTGGTATTCAAAAACCAATATCATTCCTTCCAGCTCCCAAACCCTCCGAATCAGCATCTCCGCAAGAGAGACTGCGGTATGTAAATGCTCTGTCCTCCCCCCCGCGTTGGCATCTGGAGTCTGAGCTCGCCTATGCTTGGACTTCTGTCGGATCTCTCGTTTCGGCTCTGGAAATTTTCAAACGGCTACGTCTTTGGGCAGAAGTCGCCCTGTGTTTAGCAAGCAGCGCATCTAGAGATGATCCCGACGGTCGAGGAAGTGGAGGCGAAGAAAAGGCTCGGGCTGTCCTACGATGGAGATTATTCCACCGCACTCCTGATTTTAACACCAATACCGATTTCAAGGACTGCACTGACATGGATGATGCTGAAGTTGACATATCGTCTCTGAAAGCGTCTGACTTCTGTGGTCGAGAACGTTCACCACCACCCCCAAATTCCCCTAGGTTGTTTTGTATACTAGGAGATATTGAAAACGATCCTCAACATTACCACCGTGCATGGGAGATCTCCAACCGGCGTTTTGCGAGGGCGCAGAGATCTCTAGGAGAGCTTCACCTTCAAAAGCAAGAATGGAAAGAAGCCCGAGACGCGTACCTCCTTGCCGTTGGTGTGAATAGATTAAGCCCGGAGATGTGGAATAGGCTCGGTGACATCGAGTTGCGTCTCGGAAATTTCCCCGACGCAGCTGAAGCGTTTCAGAGGGCCATATCAACCGCGAACAATACTTCCGGAGGAGAGGATGCGCGGACGTGGAGTAATCTTGGAACGGCACTTTTGAGCTGGTATCGCCAGATTATCTCGGAGAAAAAGGACACCTCAGACGATATGGTGGCTACAAAGCGGGCAGCTGAACTTGGGAAGTCCGGCAACAAGCTACTACAAGATTCCCTCATCGCCTTTAAACGCGGAGCTACGCTCGCTGACTCGAACTGGAGAATTTGGGATAATGTTATCACTCTGGCAGCCAGTCTATCGCCGAAGCCTGACCTGGATGATGTGGTGCTCGGCGTGAGAAATGTGATCCGTATCCGCAAGACAGAAGAGGCGTTAGATCTTGACATCCTGACACTCTTAGTCAGGGAGACGACTAAGACATCGGTTCCCAGCGGCAACGAGGGAGAATCGGAAGCCTACGAGCCAAAAAGAGGTACTATTGAGAGCAAAGTCGTGTCACTTTTCGAGAACGACATCGTGCCTCTCATCACGACGGACTCGGCATACTGGGCTTTGGTGTCTCGTCTTCGTGCTTGGAGAAGAGACTGGGCAGGTGCGTTGGATGCGGCCGAGAAAGCATGGAGAACGGCGGTTGGCGGTGTCGGGAGTGCCCTGTCTGCGTCTAGTGGAACGCAAGGTCAGCAGGGAAGCTGGTTGACAAACGTAGACGCGTGGGACGCTGTAGTACAGAGGACATCGGATTTGGTGGCAGCCTACGAAAACTACGGATCGCGGGTGGACAGTGTTGGGAGCAGATGGAAAGGCAAGGCCAGAAATGCGGTGAGGAGCATCATGGGTAAGGCCAAAGAGTCATGGGAGGACGATCATAGGTGGCAATCCTTGACCGATATGATGGAGAATTTGAAATTATAGAGTACTATTATAAGAGAGAGTATTCAGCTGTCTCTCTTTAAAACAGAGATGCGAGCGCACGGATTCTATCCAGGTATAGATAAAATAGGGATCTGAGGCGGCCACGTTTCTGATCTATGATCATTAAGCCTCTTAGGTAAAAGTTGCGGTCATAATCTCTTTATTTTTATTTTAAGGGGTCCAGAGATCAGTACTACGTAGTATACGCGGACAGTATTTCCGAGTAGCAGTGGAAGCATGTATTATGATTACATAGGTCCCTGATAATATCAACTAGGCAAAGTTAACAAACAATTAAGCAAGCTATTTCCCGAATACGCCTCCCTCTATCTAAGCATGACGATATCTGGTGTCCTGTGCCCCATGTCCCATATCCTATGCCATATGCCCCATATTCGCTCTATTACCCTTCTCCAATAACTCTTTTACTAATTTGCGCCGTAAACTTGATTCCTAGCACCTGGTAGTAATGTATCCGATCCTCTTCCATCTAAACCCCAATGTCCCAAATCTGTTCCCCTAGATACACCACTCCAAAGTAAACGTCCGGCAAAAAAAATGCATTTCTGGTTTCAAGATATTGGTCTAGCAAAGCAAGAAGAGAAAGGGTAGAGCTAACGTTACAAGAATTGTAAAGAAAACAGGGTATAAAACGCTCTAAAAAGGAGAGGGAAAAATCCCAACCTAATCGATCATCGTGAGGAGCCGTACCGCGGCTCCTTGATTCCCCCCTTACCCATACTCCTCCGTTAAGGCCATGCCCCGTCCGAAACTACGTGACGCTGTAAACTCCTCATATTCCAACCAGGTACCCCTACATAGGTAAATCAAATAAACACCGTCAAAGCGGCCTAGTCCAAAAGGTAAAAACTATTACAATAAGATGACGGAAAAGGAAAGTGAAAGCGAGAGGCAATTCGTGGTAATGAATTGTATAGAATTCCAAAAAAGGTGTCCGAGCCCCTATGCAGAAATCTGCAGAAATCTGCAATCAAAATTAGGGGAAGGGGATTTGCATCCTGTCAACTGTGGGCCATGCGTAATAAGGGTCGGCTCGATTCAAGGAAGTAGGGCGGTAAGGTAGTATTCCCTAAGCGCGTCGCATAAGCGAAAAGAGCCGAAAACCAAGATTCGTGACATCGATTTCTATTTCCTAAAGAGATAGGAACAGAGGTAAAAAATTTCCGGGGGATCCAACAAATTCTAAAAACCAAAAAGCGCCTAGGAAAAAAAAAAAAGTAAAGATATGATGACTACTGGAAGGTATTGTGCGTACCAACCCAGGGCCTTTGAGGTGTCCCGAATATTTAGGTAGCGGGTACAAAAGTGGTAGATGGAGTGTGAAAGTACATGATCGTGAAATCGGAAAAAAGGATGTGTAGGTTGCTTGAGGTTTGGGAATAGATGCATATGGACGTCATCCTCGTGTATGGCGACTAGTATCTCGTAAACGGCTATTAATTAACCCTCGTAGGCGGTAGGCGGTAAAGCATGTGGGTATCACCAGACGTCCAGGCTCGGTGAGGACTGGGGTCGTAAGTGGCCGGGCGAGATCATATTCCGCTCGACCAGAGCCGTAAGGGGGTATCAGACATAAATTCATTTCCCCCAGTCTCCAGCGTATAAGGTGCCTCTAGGGTCTGCTGATAAAGTTATTTGTATATTGCATTGTGTGTGGATCATCCGCACGGTCAAGAGGGCGAAGAGAGATAATAGGTACAGAGAGGCATGCGGCTGTAGTGAAACCTTCGAAGTCGTTATGGTGCATAAGGCATATGGAATTGGTAATTCAAAATTGATCAAGCTTCGAGGCGTTGAAGAGGTGGGCTCCCGATGACGACTAGGGAAAGATGAAGATGGTTACCCAGTGAGGAAGTAAGGGACGGCGTGACGCAGATGGCATGCATCATGCAGCGGCAGCGGCGCGCACCCGATAGACGTACATCTAGGCTCGCACACCATCCATGTTGCCCACATGGATGCGTCTGCGAGTCGACGAGCTTGTGACCAATCAGTCATCGGGGACTAGCCATGCAAAGTCGATCATGGCCGCCTAGGTAGGGCCCTCCCGGAACAGGGAAAGGGAAGGGGACGATAAGGCGGTCGTGATGATGGTCGAGGGGGGAAAAAAAGGACATAAAACCGCCTGATGATGGATATCAGGAAAGCCGGCACTTGAGCAATGTAGCTACCGCAGAGAAATTCATTACGGGTAGGGCGGTTCTGGAGGCCGAGCGAGGCTTGTATATGCGTAGGTCAGGATGCCGGAGAATAAAATCAAGGCAGGTCGTCTGTGTCGTGCGATCAAAATGGAGTGCCGGGAGAAATGGTGATTGGTTGAAGCGACAACAGCTGACCTTGGCCAGACTTCCCCCCCTTTTCCCCCCACACACACATAACATATACACACCACCTAACCAGAGCTCTCTCTCTCGCTCTCTCCCCCCACCAGTTTCCAACTTGGCATATGCCCATATTACGAATAAACCCTCTTTTCCTAGAAGTTTGGGAGTCTAGGAGCCTAGCATGATTCCCCATCACGAACCACACAAACAACCACACACCAAAAATAATTAATCTCGACAATTCGTACACAGCACAGTATGTGGTTTAGATTTGCTGGTCCATTCTTCCCGTTCACACCCATACGTCGTGTCGTAAGGAACCCGTAAGAAGGAAGACGGAGAGGCCGGGGTGTAAACCGTATCGTATGAGGATATGCGGTGCGGATGCTCGAGTTGGATCCCGCGCGCTTTGGCCCTTTGGGCATCTGTTTAGCTTTCTTTGTACCGTTGACCAGTGGATGGCTCATCATGCAACCCTCGCCATCCCGCGACGCAACGCCTTCTGAAATTGTTCCCACCCATTTCCATTCCGTCTCTAGAAAGCGTTCGAATCACGTCGCTATTCCCGGTGACTTACATCACCGTACGTGCCTGCGCCGTACACATGACTCTGATGCTGGTGACTGGTCGTGTAGGCGGGAGTAGAGGCGTCGCCGTAGCCGTTGGAGACGGCGGTGGTGTCCCATCGCTGCGCTAGGCCGTAGCTTGGCGGCGCCGGTAGGTGTTGTTGCGGCCTCGTATCTGCGTGCCTATAGGAAGGGGGCAGGCCAGTGATCTGGATGCCCTGTGGGGAGTGGGGTTTCATCCCGGGCGAGATCGTGCGGCCGGGATAGGCTGCCCATGCCGACGGGGCACCGGTGAGAGATCGTGGTGATGGCATCGAATGCGAGTCATGGTGAGAGTAGCTGCTGTCAGATACCGTCGGCGTGTGGGGCGGCCCATAGAGACCAGGGCTCGTGCTGCTGACGGGAGTGAGCAGGGTCGGTCCCGGTCCAGGGGGTATCGTCGACGACGGAGAAGCGGACTAGATTGATTTTTCGAGTTAGTCAAAATCTGTCAAGTCTGTATTCGGAAGGGATCTAAGGCAAAGCTGAAATTTGACCAAAGGAAAAAACAAAAAAAAGGGCACGGCTCTCTCGTAGCGCGTAGAAAATCCATGACAAATATGCCGTTCGAAAATCTATATGTGAAACAAGGGTTCGAGATAACAAGATGGAGCTTAAGGAGATTAGATGCAGATTAGATGCAGGAAAGATGCATCAGAGTCAAAACTCACGTATTTGGAGATGATTTTCTTAAGCGCCGAGCCTAGAATCTTCCAGGGGAACACCTTGACATCTTTCTCGATATTGCGCGGCTTGGGTGCCGGGAAGCCCATGATGACCTTGAAGAACTCCTCGCTATCGGATTTCGCTTTGCTAACCGTCAGGGGGCGGAACCCCTCGAGATTGCGGCGGATCCGGTTCTTCTCCTCGACCGAGAACCTCCCCGGCGCGGCCACGAGCTGCTCCAGCAGGGATATGGTGTCGACGCTGGTAACGTAGCATTCCTCCTTCTCGGCCCAGTAGATGCAGCTGATGCAGATGCTGTTTGGCGGTCTGTCGTTGGCCGCCACAGGCTTGAACGACGTCGTAAGGGTCGAGCCCCTTTGCTTCTTGCTGAACATCACTATCCGCCTCCGGTTTTCCCACTCCTCCTGGGTCCACCCGGATGCCATCGACTCGAGATCTCCATTTATCTCCAATATCGCTTTAGTGGAGTAGAGGGCGTAGGGGTTCAACTGGCCCCCGCCCGACGATCCAGACGCCTGCAGGGTGCTGGTGCGTATTAGCTGCGGCGCGCTGGAAGTCGGCACTGGTAAGGTCGTGATGCTGCTAGGTCGAGGGATCGTCGTGTGATGTATGGCGGGACTTCGTCCGGAGAGGGTGTGCGCGTACTGGCTCCACGAAGGCGTCTTCAGAGGCGGCGGCGGGGGCGGACGAGGATAGTCGAGCGCGTAAGACGAGCGGTGGTAAGTCCCTATCATACTGTCGTTGTTGGTGTAGCCGGGGTCATAGTTGGGTGCGACGGCTTGTTGTGCGGTGGGAGCGTAGCCGTACGTATTTGTAGCTGTGTCGGTTGCCAGCTGCTCCTGGTCCTCCTCTTTTGTAGGGCTCTGCCTCTGCTCAGGTGACCTGGACCCCCCCTTGACGCGCGTGACGCTCTCAGGCGGGCCACCTGTGGTCCCGGCTGGAGTGTTATGATATGCGAACGTGCCTACGTCTATAGTTGCCAAAGTCTGCCCTGTCGCACTCTCGATCAGGAGTGATAAAGGCACGTTGGCGCTTGGACTCCGCGTGTCTTCAAACTGCGGTGCGTCTCCGCTGACAGCATAGCCAAAGCCGCTCGCGTCCCCCGTGTCCCTGATAGCGTGTGCCGGGCTCTTGTGCGATCCGAATGCTAAGAAGAAGTGGCTCGTGATCGCGATCAGATCGTACGGAGCTGTTATCTTGATCAATACCTTGGTTCCAAACATGCCCGCCGTCGGCTGGTACGAGGTCAGCGTGGCCACGACCGGCTCCATGTACTGGCCCGCCGAGCCGTTTGCCGCGAAGGCCATCTGGTTAAGCTGCGCGGCGGCATTTTCAGACTGCTGAGCCGCGAAGTGCTGAGCCGAGTACTGATACTGGGGATCTTGGTAGGATCTTGGTGAATCAAACGCTGGCAGACCAGGGTCGAGTTAGCTCGCAGATCCCTACGTTTCATAACCGACGCCGCCACCATCACCCCGTACAAAGATGCTACGGGTACAGCCACAACATCTTGCCGAATTATAGATCTAGATCTCGACTAAGGGACAACCGCACGGAAGAACTCACCATGCATCTGGGGCGGTTGAGGTTTTGAATATGCGGGCATAGATAGGAGACCAGGCGGGGAATCCCCACGAAGGTCTCCTCCGTTCGCTCTAGCGGCCGCCTCTTCCTCGTAACGGAGGATCACCGTCTCAGGAGACTCGAGCGCGTCAGCGTCGACGATGATTGGCCTCTGGTGATATTGAGGCTGTCGTTCCCAGTCAGCACGTCTTCCCGAAACCATGTCGCCAAGTTACTTAGCAGGAGCTTCCGTCGCCTTGACTCACCTCGAACAGCTTATAGGTCGGGTACTCAAACTTGACAGCAGACATCAAGTTGTCTGTTTCCAGCAAGTCTAGAAGATGGAGTAGGGGAACTTGTTCCAAATGGAACGAACAAACGCCTGTTTCGGGAGCAGTGTTGCAGAAAGTTGAGGGTCCCTATGTGTTGAGACTCTACAATCTTCTACCCTTGGATCCCCTTATGGGAAACAGCTTTCCTGGTTTGCTGTTGGAGGGATGCTTCTTCGCGCTCCGCCTGTCTTATTCGCTGCCGAGTCTGGGAAATTTTGATAACTTCTTCTGTTGGCAATACTACTAGGTAGTGAAACAAACATCCAAGGTTCTGCGGGTTGGGAGAGGAGCGGTAGTTGCTGAAAAGGCAGAAACAGACCACTCTGAGAGCTGACTACTTTGAATCTCAACGGACTAGGACCGCAGGATGCTCCGGCTACTTGTTCGTGGGGGGATTAATATGAAAACCCCTTCTTTCTTCCTTCCGAACAGGTCTGAGAATCTTTGACAGCTTTAGTTCGTAGAAGTAGATAGGAGCTCAGCGGCGCTCATTGGCTGAAACAGGTTGTTGGCAAACTGATTTCTGAGTCGAGTCTCGGAAAGTGGAAGCATCCAAAACCTTTCCCCGCCACAAAAAAAGAGGATACTCAACTCCTTGAATATCTTGTTCGTCTGGTTGGGTTGTTAGTTATTTATACTATATTGCGGGTAATTAGCTAAGAGAAAATGGCGGCGGAGGTCGAGCCAGGAGGACCCCGTCGTCATACAAGCTCTGGTAATCGTACCGGACTGCCGCGAAGCGGAAATGGCGATGGTTGGCCTGGCGCGGCTAGACGACAAAGGGCTATAACTCACGAGCTGCACCCAAAAAGTCGATTGAGTGTGGAGACGGGTTTGTTCGTATGCAGCCTGCCCGAACGTGTTCGCATGAAGGTGAGTTGGGAGGGCCGCAATCAGAAGTACGCAGCTATCCGGGAGGTTCGCGTGTCCCGCGTGGTTCGTGTCGTAACTGGAACCAAAGCACACCAAGAGCCAACAAGCCAACAACGAACAGGTAAACAGCTAAAGAACTGCGAGTTGTCGGAGAACCTGTCAGCAAACGAACGGGGACTCAGAAGGAGGGTCTCTCAAATATGTGTGTGTGAGACGTTGATCCTCAAACTGGGACAAGATGGGGAGAAGTTCTTCGAAGGGATCAAGAACTGATAAAGAGACGAAAAGAATAAGGTGCGAGACACATTTCTTGGTCGGATCGCCGTTGTGAAGTATTGGGGCTGTAGTTAAGATTCCTGTGTTGTGGCCGGTCGAGACCATTGCATTACACAGACAGATAGTACCAGCGATGTACCTTTTTTTGCTTGGTTGCTCATCTCAAGCCTCCCCCTGCTTTACTTTTATTGCTAAATATTTTTTTATCTTTCTTTTCTTGGCTTGTGTAATTTTTTAACCTTTCCTCGAAATAGGTCGGATAGGCGGCCGCAGACTTCTAGTGCCTCTGTGCCTCTCCCTTCCCAAAATATGCAAATTCCTATAACTATAGAATTTTGCCTGCGGGTGATGTTGAGTCGGGCAGTTGCCTGAGTATGTATGCAGCGATGATGCCGACCTTGATGATAGTCTAGAGAGAGGGTGGAGGAGTCAAAGGCTAACAGGGATGCTGGCCGTTGAAATGCGAGATTCTCAATGTCTTAAAAAGGTGCAAATCATGCAAGGGTCTGTGGTCGGGGGGTGAGAGACGACAACTTGGGGTCGTGCCCCAGAGTCGAGACAGGCAGGTAGGAGGACGGGTGACTATCCCCCACATTATTCGAAAGGGATAGCTTCTGGGTAGGTAGACAGGTAGTCCGTCAAGAGTAGGGCCCCTATGGTGGCTCCTAGTATGACGGGTACTTGATGGGAGGGGGGAATAAAAATAATGGAAAAAGCATAGGGCGAGTGGAGGGGGCAGGACGAAAAGAGCAATGAGCTGACGGGAATGACAAGACAAGGATGAGTTGACATACATACTATGCGCACAGCTTGGAAGGGGGGTGTAAGTGTAAGTATAAGTGGAAAAGATGGCGCAACTCTCATCGCTCAGCGTAGTAAACTGCACCACGTTGTATAAGCTAGACTAGGACTTAGGTAGTCGACAAGGCTAGCCGAATAGGTGAATTTCGAGACCTTCTGTCGTTAACTGAGGCGAGATAGCTATTACGGACAAGTACAAGAGAATGTAGCTAAGGTATCGCGCATAAGGTACATGCGTACATGTAGGTAGGTGTGTTGCTATACGGGCGAATAAATGTCTACCTGCGTATACTTCTCGTAGCTCTGGCTTTAGCTGTAGTTAGCATCAGACGCAGTATAATTAGCCAGGTAAAAACTAAGCTGGTATTGCGCTTGCAAGCAGTAGTAGTAGCAGTAGTAGCAATAGAAGAATAGTTAGTATTCAGCATAGCAGCGCCGTGATTGGGCAGCAGCGTGAAAAATAGCATAAGTTCCTTTGCGATGTGCATTTTCTTTTCTCATGTCCAAAATCGACCTAGCAATACCTAGACGCCTACTGTCCTAGAGCTTTAAAGATGGGGACGTCTGTGTTAGTCCTGCGTAGATCGATGAGCAGGGGAGGGTGGTGGGATTACCGGAAAGAGGTAAGCAACCAGGAATATCATTGGTCGGTCACTTTATTCCATTAGCTTATGCAGCTATTGGACGATCTCCGCAGGCCAATGGAGATGTGGGCTGCCATCTCTAACCTGGTTAGGATGGGTAGGATGACCTAGGAGTTCGCAGCGAAGGGTTGCTACTCCATATCCTCGTGAACTGATACCTACTCTCTAATAGCCGTCCTCGTCGCCGTACCGAAGCCCTCCTAGATAGGGGACGTCTCCGACTGACATTTGTGCCACTCGGCGAGATTTGCTCATTTCATAGTGACAGGTTCCAAAATAGAAGGGAGAGAGAAAATAGTGGGCGGCATCAGCCGTGCCTAGTGGAACCCCAACCCTTACTTTTGGAGGACAATTGTCAAGGCGCCGTGTACTTGGGTACTTGGAAGACAGGTTGAGGAACTTTCCCTTCGTCGTCTTGGCAGCGTCTTTATTTTTTCTTCTTCGGCTCATCGGCCTTGGGACCGACGACTTCGAAAAATACGTATGAGTAGAAGATTGCTGAAGCTGACGCGCCTAACGGAGCCCTTCGAGATATTCGGTCCTTTCCTCCATGTGTAGGAATGCTAGCGATAAATCTCTAGTCCGCGGAAAAATAGCTGTTCAGAAGAGAAGGGGGCAAAAAAAAGCAACATGCCAAGGCGAGGTGAGCAGAACGTTACAGAAGGGGGTTAGTATATGACAATAGAAATGTTGAACTGACATGTCATGAGAAGATAGAACTTTTGCTAGAGCCTCTTGGAATGATCACCTAGTAGCGATGCTATTTTCCAAATGCTTCTAGCATATGTCGGAGGGTCAGCTTCGTCGTATCATCCGGACTTCGCAAATTCGCACTCGAACTTCTCTAGGCCGTCAGAGAGACGTCGATCACAAAGCCTACTAGGTATATAAGATGCAAGTAAGAACAAGTCATAGTATATATACATGAATTATCTATAGGTGATTTGTAAACGAGCCCTTATGAGAACTATACAGTTTATACTATGGAAGCGGGCGATGCAGAGCTGATGCTATCCATGTTGTCCGAAATCAATAGCAACACGTCGTGCTCGGAGACGTTGACTATAATTGATGAATGTCATATATCAAGAGTTAACAGACAGTCTCGTCAAGTCCGGCTCATGCGACATCATTCGTTGAATAGTAGATTGCTGAGGTATCACAACGTAGGAGGCGTCAGTCTCGACTAAGTCGTCGTCCGTTGAGCCTGACACCCGCATTCCAAAAGTTCCAATAAAGAGATCTCAGCTATATCGAAGTCCTTACCTTGCTGCTGTTCTTTAACTTCCGGTAGTCAAGCTTTGCAAAAGTCCGTCACAGGAAGATCTTCTGCCATGTTCCTTACATTTAACTAGAGTGTTTGCAGGCACATCATCATTTATTCCGTATAGACGTAAAAAATACCAGCACAATAGATTCTCCTATAGGCGGGCATATATGAAATTCGAACGAAAATAGCACCGCTTCGGACGCCTCTATCGTATGTAGGAGAGAAACTATTCATATGTAGGTAGAATCTGCCAGTTACATGATACTTCTTACCAGCATGTACCCTCGTATGATGATCGCCCTTAGCGGTGGGGAGGCCCTGTCGCAGGGATTTTAATGATGGTGCGGCGTATCTACAGTGAGATGGGATGCAGTCATACGGTAAATACCTTTTATGCAGAATACATCTACCAGATGGCTACGGTGTACGGTACGGAAGGCATCTAGGTTGTATCAAGCTTTCTCTGTATCTGGGTTCTTTATGTATGACCACATTCGTGTGTCACGGTAACTTGCGAGTTACAGGATGCTCGCCATCATACATAGGAGTCTCGTGAAGTCAATGCTCACCACCCTGACCACCCAGACCACCCAGAGGAGTCCCCTGTCTGGTACATTTTACCTCATCGGCGAATATCTCCACACCGATCTAATCATGAGACCCCGGTCCGAAATTGAATTATGCTTAGATCAGTATGTAGGATATTATCTCCTACGTTTCCGCGCATCAGTATTTACTGTGAGCACCATAGAAGACTTTCGAAGCAAGAGTTGGCGACGGCCCAGATTACATAGGTGAACAATACATACACATACCCGTACCTAAGGTAGGTACAGTATGTACATTCATAAAATTTAGTGACACCCTTGCACCGGTTCCAAGATTCATCAATCCTAGGCACGTCAAGACTTGATCGTCACACCTCTTCTAAGATCTTGGATACGGCCGTACATGGCTAGCGTGGGAGAACGAGAAGCTCATCGCAAAAACCAATCTACCGGATTACGATGCGGGCTGCGCGGAACTACGCAACTGCATTTCCAGCGTTGTACGAGGGCCCGTGAGGATAGGGCACAGCCTTCGCGCTGAGCTGACATTGGCTTCGCGTCGTCGCCAAATGTCACAGCAGGGCTGATCATCCAAATCGAGACCTCTCCCTCGAATCTCGTGTGAAATACCTTGTCATGTCTTCTAGTTAATGACCTACTCGCGAACGCATGCAAGTTTCCTTAGATCAGCGTTTGGTATGTATTATTGTTTCGATAGGCCTGACCCTATAGCAACCATCGTGTCGTACGCGATTTCTGTAAGTTCGGGTCCCAATAGTTTGGGCTAAAGTCCGGTTGGTTCCCATGTCTCGCACATGCTCGACGGCTATGAACGTCCCCCAGTGTCTCTCTCTACCTTACTACCTGGGTACCCGGTGAGCCGTCCAGCAGTGGGTTCAGAATCGAGGTTCCTGGATTCCGGGAACAGCTATAGTATGTCCATGTCACACCCCAAAGGTCTGTCGCAGATTCGCGATAGAAGCCCCCATGGTAGGGTAACACGTCCCCGTCTACTGGGACCAAGATAATAAAGAGGAACCGGCTGTGCGACTACGTAGGTGACCACCGCCCCTGGTTTTCAAACGCTGTGATCGCCGAGCCATGAAGTCCCCAAGGTTGGCAGCTAAGGTAATATCGGGCTCGTTTAATCAGCAGGTAAATGTCAGGTCAGGTACATAGATAGGTACCTACCAGATAGTAGGCAGGTAGATTCAGCTGTAACTCTACTAGGAAATTCGGCATGTCTCGACGACGACCAAATTGGAAATTCAACGATAAAAAAAGGTACCTTAGTCCTTAGTCCCGCGCGCAGTCCGCAGGCACGGCGTTGTCATCGATATAATCATGTAAGGGCCGTCTTCATTGAAAAAAAAAATAATTAGCCAAAATAGCCACGGCGACTATTATCACCGATCTACTCTTCGCCAAGAGCTTCCCGTTCCCGTCTCGATACTAAGGTACTCCAAGGTATGTTTCTCCATACGTTCATCATCACCGAAGGTGAGTGATCATAAACCGAAAGGACCCCATGATGGCGATCAGCCGCTAGATATTCTTGACGTATGCCTCTTCCGGCTCTGTCAAGGGAAATTGATGACCTGCTTATAGTGGGACCGGGAAGAAAAAAGGGGGGTGGTGGGTGGGAGATGGCTTATTACGGACAGGGTTGCGTGATAAAATGTGCAAGGATCTCAGGCTCGTGCATATGCAGTCGGCATAGTATTGCGGGCTTCACTTAGAATAGGTGCCGCTCACATGCTCACTTCTCGATGCACGGATGCAGCCACCTAAAACTGGAGGAACCATACCATTCGGCTCAGGCCGAGAATGGACCAGCCATAGTACCGGCAGGGTTTCAGAGCTTATTTGGCCGACCAGGGGAAGTCATTGAAGATCGATCCCTCTATCCCTCCTCTCGGCACCCGTACTCCACCTTTTCCATTCGGTAGTATGACGGCAGCACCGATCACACGTAGGATGTAGCGCTGCTTAGCCAGGCACCATATCCTCTCTCACTTCCCAGGCAAGGGCCTATTAAGCCCGTCTCAAGTCAGGCCAGCGGGGTGTTGTTGTACGGGAACGCTGCGAAGGCCCGCGCGGGGCGACGAAATATAGACGGGATGAGTGGGATGAGTGGAATGGGCAGGATGGGATGGTATTGGGGGGAGGGCTAAACAAGAAACCGGCGCCCCGAGGGCTCGCTTGATAGCCCCATAACGCCGGGGACTGGAGGGAATATGCGTGTAAGTATGTGTGTAAGCACTGTAAAGTAGGCGACACCAAGGACATGAAATTTCATTTATCGACAACAGAGGCTTGGCCAAGAACAGTAACGGGAAACGAGAAGACGCTTAGGTGCGCAGAGATTATGCAGCGAGAGATTGTTCCCTTTAGATCTCGCGCACTCCCTTTCCCTCCAGGCGTCCCCGATCCTGGCGCTTGGAAAAGATGAAGTGACACGACGCTACCACACCTATGCCGTGCGACGGTCACAGCAGGAGCCAGGAATAGAGGGTGGGATTCCCGCTGTCATTCGCCCTGTAATAGCGAAGAGGGAACCGACGATCTGGCTGCCATCTCTCGACCACCAGCTTGGCGAGCTCATCCCGGTATGGTTGCCTAAGCCAGGGCAAGCTTGTGCGGTTCGACATTCCGTGATTCACAACGTTACGCATCCCGACATCTCTCCCACGCACCTGAGCAAGCATTTAGGTTAACATTATGAGGCCTCGTATTATAGAATAGCTACGCTTTCGCGCTTTCGGGCCTACGGGATCTGCTTCTTCTCACGAACATGTCATTCGCAACAAGCTCGTACGATTTCGTCGCCTCTACGGTGAGAGACCAGGTACCTACCCAAGCGGTGTCCGGGTGACGCTGCCATCTCGTCGGGTTCTTCTCAGTCGCAACGGCTTTGTCTTGCTCGTCGACGAAGAGGGTGGGATGGCAAAGTTGAGACTAGACATCTTACCGTTTAATATAGATGTTTCGAGCCCTTGCAGCTTCGAACTGCCCTGAGACGTGATAGATCATCCCCTCCGCACGTTATCGACATCCTTACAGAAACGTGGTGTTCCAAGCCACCAGATAGCTGAGTTCATGTAAACCTGACAGTCGACGTATAAACGTTCTTCTCCTGCCCCGAGAACTATTTTGACTCAAGTTATAGTGTTGATAGGTTGATTTATCATTTGTCATTTATTTTTATGTCTAGGTAGTTAGTTTCTTTAATGCCATTGTTAGGTAGCACTACTATTGTCTCTTCAAGTCCTAGTTTCTTCCCTCGTCATGGTGGTTACCCACCTCCCATCTACCTAGGTTACCAGCCAAGGTCGCCAGTTTTTTTGACAATGTAGGTATTTATTCCTCTAGCGACCCTATAAGGGAAAATTACATGTAATAAGTCTATCGGGATAACAAACAAGGTATATTATGAACCGCCTCACTAAACGGCTTTGGTAAAGCTCTGGCAATCAGTCTAATTTTCAGGTACCTTCAACTGCGTCTCGAAGAGCTTTCATATATAGGACTTAACATCAGACGTTGTACACTGTTGGGTCACGCCGATAAAATTGCTGCAGCTTCACGCTAATATCAACTACCTACGTACCTAGATCCACTGAGCAATAACCAAATCCTTTTATTATTACCCCTTTCTCACCACCGTCCATGTCACTACGTGACGAAAAAGCGGATGACCCGGACTTCGCAGATTGGTTCTCATGTTAAATGATACAATCAAATGTTCGATGACATATAAGATAGTCTGAGAATTTAGGGCGCTTGCGATGTAAGCAGCTATCCGTTCCTGGGTACCTCATCTCCGTGTGTCCCTCGATCCTGCAGCGATGCGTGTACTCCGACCTCAGCAAGTTTACGTCCGTAAAACAGACGTGCGTGCCCTGCTGTGCGACAAACACCAATGTAGGCTTGTGTCAACTAGGTGGTATGTGATTTTATGGGAGTCCTATTTAGAGCAAGTTCGTAGAACCTCAATGTATAAGAAATACTCACGGACGGCCGCTCTTCATCTGCGATGGCGCATTCATGTATCATAGTTTTCTTTATTAATAATCTATATCAAGTAGATTGACGGTTTGTTGAATGCCGCAGGGCCCAGCTATCGACTAAATTGAAACGTCCATTATCATCGTGTCTATACGAACATTTCCACGTCCCTCGCTTCGGACTGAGACTTGAATCCTACATGAAGTAAATTGGGATGCTTTCGTTAACGACAATAACGTATAACATCACAGTATGTCGCCGTGGGATGATGCGCTCAGCCGACTAAGGAACCAGTTATGATGAAAAGTCGTTCCGAGTTACCTTGGAGGCTCGCTTTCTAGAAATTGCATGACATGATCTAAATAACCCCGTATAGAAGGTTGTTACACTCGATGGTCTTTCCAAGGGCACCGAGATGCCGGCTACTAAGAAGCAGGCTGGATCTCCCCATTTTTTCAGCGGGCTGCCTGACCGGCTTTTACTAGAGAATTCGGGAAAAGATGAGGTGACCAGATGTTGCTTTGCCGTGAAACTGTTACCGGACTCCTGGGACTCGACAACCTGTAACATGTTGGCGATTATAATGGGCATGCGTCTTCCCGTCGCCCCATGGGCCTGGTGATGTGGGACATCCCAGCAAGCTGGTCGGTTGGTGCCCAGTAATTTACAAACACGACCGATTTCTGCAGCGGTAATACTCGTTTCGTCATGTGGTTCGAGGAAAAGGGGAGCCGGGGGGTCAATTGAGATAGGGACTCCTTGTGTTCGATGACTACAGAGAGTTACCGTACCGACGGATCTGGTTCGGAAAGCCTTCTGTCGTCACGTCTTGTGGCGGGCCTGTTCTGTATCATTCTATATCGTTAGGATACGCAATAAGCCACTGTCTCAGTTTTCCGTGAACGAGCCGCACGTGGGTTTTGTGCTCACCATCGACATCTTTGGCGCCGACTAGATATTATCGGCGACATATGATAGCCTTACTTGCTCTTTCGACGAGGGTGACTAGTACCCCATTCGGGCTCTCGACTACGTCCGGACTCAGGGTCACATTAGCCCGCTCAGCCACCGGTCAAGCATTTCCGGGGCTCGCGCGTAAAGGCAGAATGAATGGGTATAGATTAATAAACCACGAGAAAGTTCCTCAACCGCACGTTTCCGATTCCTGCAAGAACCCGTCGCTTGGATACTGGGCAAGGAGTCACTGGATCTGGGGACTAAGTAGGTATGGTACTGCCTGATCTTGAGTGACGAGCATGAAATTTTATTGATTTCGAGCACACAAGTCATACTCGCCGGCACCCGTATCGAACTGACTGTACCTCTCTGTGACACGGTATGTTAACCTTGGACGTCACTCCCTGCTTAGATGAGGATGAGAGCTCCCCAGGCAGCCGAGGGAAGAGATAGCGAGCGAGCGACAGAGGGTCGGTTCAGAGCAACGCTAGCTTCACCCCTTTGGTTACAACTACTAGTACTTAGGTACTCTTCTACGGCTGTACTGCTTACGGCTTTAAGCGAAGTAGCTTCTGCCAGCTCCAATATAGCAATTATCTTACAGGGGAACCCCGAGTAAGCCCAAAGATGCTTCGCTAAATGGACATCGGTGAACGACTCTTTGCTTCTTCTGTCCGTTCTTGCCGGAGTAGTCTCCTTCTACCCTAGGGCTCTCCCAAATTTAGTCGGAGATGAATTTCGCCCATTAGAATCTAATAACCGCAATTCTCCGTACAAGCGAGCGAATCCTCAGGCAAGTATTGGCTGCACATCTATGCTGGTGGCTTTGATCGTCATGCCGTCCGGAACGCCATCCACCACCACATAGGATTGACCGCCTATTTGCCCACTGTGCAGCGGATTGGAGCGCAGCAAAGCTCCAGACCCTGGATCCTTATGCTAGGCTGGATAAAAATTTTGTCTACTACGAGTTCCTATTAGCTTACCTTTAAACACTTGGATTTCTAACCGTAGGACCCATGGGAAACCGGAACGAATGCCTAATGGAGGAGGGGAATAGCATACTAGAATATATATTATCCTCTCATATTGAGAGTAAGTCTGGCCCTTCAAATCTTATCTACCTACCTAGGTACGTAGGTATGTAATGTTCTACATGATGGGAATACTGATAGGTACTATGTACCCATGATCGTGATCCCTATCATCGCGACCAGGTTAGGAGCACACAGAGCGATTTGATTATTAGCTATAAGTTCTGAATGATTCATTACATAGGTATATACCTATTCTATCATATACTTTATATACCGAAGATCTGAAAATGTCTAGGTATCTATAATGTGAGAATACATACGAGTCTAAGAGCATTCCCACGTGTCGTTTGCAAGCCCACCATTCTGGGACCTTTACATGCGCCGAGGTCTTGGAATCCTGATCTATAGATTAGCGAGGCGCCACGTATATCCGGGACTGCTTATGGAGATGTAGGCGTATGTACTGCTCGCTATAGCTCGGCGATGTGTAACTAGATGGTTGGTCTAAGATCTAATCCCAGGGATTGACAGCAAGGATGTTGAAGGTACCTGAATTGCGGCATCCCCGACAGAGGTACCTACCTAAGCGCCATTTAACTGTTATTCACGAGTTTCTATTACGTGACTAATAGCTTAGGTAGGTAGATATGATTCCTTACGTGCGATCTCTTAAGTACGAGTCCTTAAGCACCTACTCTAGGCAGGTAAGATCAACCCATCATGAGCCATAAGCTTCTTGTGATAGCATGATGAGCTCAAAACCCGGTGTGCTCATGCGTATGGTTATGTGCGTGTCTTGGCCTCTCTGCTGATGGCCTCTTATCTGATCATACGGTGAATAAGTAGGTAGGTAGGTAGGTAGGTAGGTAGGTGTCGGGTATACCATGCGCAAGTTACTTCCTATGCAACCAGATATACTAAATCCAACGAGGGGCTTGCGTCACTGACATAGTAATCAGAATGCCATTCGATCCTGACGATGCGTTCATTGGATATGCGAAGGAAACGTTCTCGTATTCCGCAATCTCACCATGGCCAACAAGGCTAGTAAGTGTCAATGATTCTGCTATAGTGGGCATGGCAGTAACCCTATAGAAACTATCGACTATTAAACGGCTATATACCTACGTACGCATTACTAGCACACGTCTCGTTTGTGTGCAGTTGAGTATTTCCCTACATAGGAAGGTACATAGTAACTGTTGTATTTCTCGTAGTTGTCTAGGTAATAAACTACGCCTATATCTTAGTACGGGGGCTCATAGCTGTCGTAGCTACATATAACTTTCCTTGACGCTCTCCGTAAAAACCTCGATGATCAGTAATTATCAAGGAATACTACTAATTCTAGGGATGCTTGTATGTTAATTTGTTGAGAGTTCATCTATGACACCCACTCATCTAAAGCTCGATCTTGAGGCCAACAACAACGTAAACGGCCGAGCGTATAGGTGATTTAGCCTCTATCAGGTTAGTCAACTCGAATGCTAGGAATAAGTACATGGCAGGACTTCATGCTCTTATAGATATCTCCTTTTAGGGCGTATCTAGTTCTCGATCTGGAATGATGAAGAGGAGATCATGTAGGTACTCTTATAATCTCACTGAAGTATTGGTTTAGGGGACGCCGAGGTAAGTACTAAGATGATGGGCCTATTCTCGAACGACATTGTCGACCATGTAAGCTTGGTGACACTCAACTACCTACTTAAACACATTCAGGGGATTTCTCGGGAAATTTCCCGATAGCCTAATAACTTGAAGAAGTCTTGAGGGATTATGCTACGAGCACTTACCTAGTCAAGCGTCCCAAGAAAGGCACTCATTTAAACAAGAACGATCGTTTTTGTCTAACTGATGAAGGCCGTGGAAACCTCGTTAGGTATTGTAAACACCATATACGGGAGTATACGAACCTTGAAATATACCATCTTTCTAGGAAATGGCCTTTGGGTGTTGAAAAGGAAAGAGCACGCCAACAGGCCTAACGGAGTCCTTACCTTGGAATCCAACATCGATCATGCTTGTGATGAGGTTCGTTTGAACAGCACGAAACCTATTATCCATTGAACCTATTCAGTATGTATGACGAAGCCTAGTGAGGATTATAATCTGGATAATATAACGCATAAAAATGGCCCAGTCCTTTTTCTCGCTCAAAGTAGTATGTATTTCCAACATGGTTCCCACAATGCCCATGATACAAGTTGATAAGCCAAGTAGATCGTGATCTAAACCGTTTGATTATGGTTAATTGTTTTTGGCCATCCCTGAAGTCTCTTATTAAGTTCGTCAGTGGCTGTCTGCCCGAGACCCATACAGCCAGCCAAATTAACGCCTACCCAGCTACTATATACTATGAGGTAGATAGCTAGCCTCATGCGACAACACTGAAACCGAAAGAGCCGTCAAACACATCGATATCCTCCGGGCTCATTCCGCCTCGCATGCCCTTTAGTAAATCCAGATGGGGCACCTGGTTGCTAGGGTAAAAGGTCAAGAGATTATCCATATCTTCCTCAGTAAAGCCACACATCTCATCCCAGCTGTAGGCGTCGCTGACTCTCGTCATCCAGCGCATCCTCTTCGGACCCTCCTCGGGGGTTGGGGATATCTGGCGCAGCTTAGCACGCAACTCCCCGATTCGTTCAATTGCGTCGCCGACGCCCTTTGGTAGCTGGTTACCGATCCATTTTCTGATACTGGCGGCTAACCTGGGGCCCTTGCCATTGGTGCTAACCATGATCTGCAGGGGTCCATCGCGGTGCACGCTCCCAAAGTAAAAATCGCATTCGGGTGGCACGTCGGCGATGTTAGCCGGTATGCGGTGCTGCTTGCACAGCTTCCAAATCTGGGTGGAGGCGGCGGGATCGTCGACAGCGACCAGGACCATGTCAGGGGGGCCATTGCTTGGGGGCAATGTTTCGAGGTCGGAAGGACTAAACACGCGGTTGACGTGGGTGACCTCGTCGTTGGCGATACGATAGCGCACTTCGGGGTTAAGGCCGGAAGACGGGCACACGACGGTTACATGGGCGTCGGCGTTCAGGACGTTGAGGATGCGGCCAGCCGCAACCTACGCGGGATATGGTTATAATCTAAGGGCTACACAGCAGGCAATGCGTAGATACTCACCTCGCCGCCTCCTACTACCAAGACATGCTTATTCTTGACCTGCCAGGCGAGAATCAAGCTTCCTCCGCCTTGGACTTGAGGGAACTGGTCGTTGCTATTACTGGACATCCTATCATTCAGCAAGCTCCGAGCTCTAAGTAAAACAGTTTTACTGCATGATCGTCGAAGATATACACATCGAAGCTTGGGGGTTTAGTGCTTGAGGCTTAGATAGAATAGGACAGAGGGATGTATAGAGAGACGAAAGAAGAAAAGGAGTTTGCTATGAATTAAAGCATGTTTAGCTTGTTTTTGTTTTGATTACCTACACGTATTTCTCCGGAGACGCTGGCATCGGAGAAGCAGCGAATAATGAGCCTCAAGGGATTTGATACGGTGTGATTTGAAGAGAGAAAAAAGATGTGATGACGAAAAGAGCCAGGATATAGAATTGATGGTTCTTGTGGTTCTTCCTTCAGTTAGGCCAATTAGTGGCACGCGACAAGCCTAAACAAGCTTAGCCGTAGAGGCCATAGTGGGGAGGCTCCAGCTTAGAAGGTTCGAATGCGTCCAATTGTTACCTGAGAATAATTGAACTTTGGCTGCCCTGGAAGCAGCGTTCCAAGGAATCCAGCGCGAGCAGGCAAGTGCTGTAGCTCCCAAGGTTAACCTGCACTAGAAGCTGAGCTGAAGCTTCCCATGTTGAATTAGCCCCGTATGTACATGTGCATGTACATGTGTGGTGATAGCGCTGACTAACAAATTTCACATCACATTTATCAATCTTGACGTACCGAGTTCCAGGACTAGGAAGGTGCCGGCGTCTGGATATGTAATTAGCAGCCTTGCGCCCCTCGTAAATTAAATTCTAACTGCCTTGCGACGCAACCTTGGAAACTCCCCAACTACAACACTGAAGCCAGCAAACTCACATACCCGATTCGATCCCGATGTCCAATTTCCAGATGTGTACTACAAATGACAAATCGCCGAAGACCATCTGATATGCAGACCGAGTCCGCTAGTCCCTCTAGATTCCAATTCCTACAATTCGAGACCCTTTCCAGGGAATTCGGTCTTAGCAACGGCAATAGCGACGAAAAACGAAAATAGAAACAGTAGCAACGGGAGCGGCGGCGGAAATTACTAGTCCTTATGGCTTTGCAAATACTACGAGTCTAGAAGTTAAATATGTCCGGTCGCAAGCTTGGCGGGGGGAGAATATTGGGTAACGGAAAGGGCCTCGCGCCTCCGGCTCCTCCAGCCATCCGGAGGGAGAGAGCTACGAGCCCGTCCGGCCAGTCTGCTCCGTCCGATAGTACCTTGTCTATCGGCTCCCCCGCCGCCTCCCTCTCCCCCGGAACCAGTCCGTTACCCGACTTTGCCCAAGATCTTGCTTCCAACATCAGCTTGGGAGGACCAAGTAATGGCAGTCAGTCGGGATCCAAGCTTGTGTGTCCCATATGTGAGGAGGAGATGTTGACTCTGCTGCAATTGAACCGCCATATCGATGATACGCACCAGGAACTGCCCGAAATCGAACAGGACGAGGTCAAGTCTTGGATAGATAAGCAGGTCCTCAAGGCTAAGAAGTTTCAACCGCTCTCTCTTATTAACCAAAAGCTTCGTGGCCTCGAAGTCTTCGAATCCAACGAATCGCAACCGCTTCCCGCGCCGGTCCCTGTGAGGGCGAATAGAGCTCCCGTTCCCGATTTACCCCTAGATCCCGATGATATAATTACCAAATCTCACTGGCAACGGCCGGGTCCGAGCGACTTATGCACGGATCCGGCGTGTGGAAAGAGGTTGGGTGCTGTCAACGGCAGTATCAACTGCAGGCAGTGCGGGAGGTTATTCTGCGAGGAGCATACCATGTACCAGATGAAGCTGTCGAGGTCAGCGTCGCACGAGCCTGTGAGGGGCTATTGGTATAGGGTCTGTGAAACATGCTACAAATCAAGAGAGGGATATAACGATCATAATGGGCTCACAAGAGACCATACGAAAGAATTCGCGGCTGTACGGAGAAAGAGAGTTGATAGGCAGACACTCGAAATATCACGGCTGGAAAAGAGGCTCACTAAGTTGACCCAACTGCTCGCGCATTTACCTGAGGAAGCAGGAGCAAGCGGTGGAACAAGTCTGCTCTCCCCTCTGGCTGCTCAGAGGAATCAGCGGAAGGCTATCGAGCAGACGATAGTAACATGGGAAGACGACGCGAAGGTTGCAAAATGTCCATTTTGTCAGCAAGAATTCTCCTGGACGTTCAGGAGGCATCATTGTAGGATATGCGGGCGTGTTGTGTGTTCCGATCCGCAAACGGGGTGCTCATCCGACGTTGGCTTGAACGTCGCAAATTCATCTGCTCTTACGTCTGAGAAATCGGCAGGAAGCAGCCCCATAAGTGTCGATATTCGCATGTGTCGGGATTGCAAGTTTACTATCTTCTCTAAAAGGGATTTCATGGAATCTATCGTGCACAAACCGCCCGATCAACGGGCCTACGAGACGCTTAAACAATTTGAACGCGGTATACAGCTTTTGATACCTACCTTTCAAAGAGCTCTCCTGCCATTGCAGGATGAGAACCACCCGCCCAGTCACGCGCAGATCCAAGAAGCTTCCAAGATCAGGAAACGTCTCACTGATAGTTTCACTAAATACGACGTCGCTGCTCGGCGAATACGCGATATGAAGACGGATAACCCGGCTCAACGACAGCTTCAGAAAGCTATCCACCAAGCAGCATCTTCTTTCTTGCACATGCATATGCTACCGCTGAAAAACTTGCCCCGTATGCTGAAACATCATAGTTCCAGCTCTACTTCGTCTAGGAATCGGCTTCTCACGAATGGTCACGTGGCGAGCCCGCTGCGTAACGGCAGTGACACATTAGAAACGGCAAGTCAGACGAGCGAAACTAGCACTGTCGTGTCGGCGCTCGAGACGGAGGAAAAGGAGCTACGCGAGCGCCTGATCGTGCTAGAGGAGCAGAAGTACATGGTACAAAAGATGATCGATAGTGCGCATGGAGCCCGGCGGTTTGAAGAAGTCAGCGCCCTGACGCGGAACGTCGAGGAGCTTAATACAGAGATCGAGAGCATTAGAGGTAAGGTCACGGCCGTCGAGGACAGGTGGCAGGGCCTATATGCGAATGGAGGGCCTGGACTGATCTCGTGATAAATCGCCTTACGAGGAAGAGGCGGAAAACATCAAAACAAGCAACTAGTGAATAAAGGGGATAGAGGAGAGGCTTGGCGCGGAAGCGAATGTGAGAGCTCATGCTTACTGTACAGACTTCAGATTACTGCATCGGCACTGGCGTTGTTGGTTGGGTATTGGCTACCTTGAATCTACTTACGCAGGCGCCGTCATTTGTAAAAGGGGTTTGGAAATTAGGTCTCCTTTAGAATCCCCAACTGTCTATTCTAATATTCGTAGTCCATGTACAATTTAGCCAATAATATGGATGCAAAAACGACTTAACGCCTTCATTACCGATTGATATATTTACGTGGCTACGGTAGACGACGTGGCAACATTCGTCTGTGGGTATGGATATTCTCAGGCCGAGGAGCTAAAAGGTCTCTTAGGCGACGGTAGCACCGCAGACTGCAAGTACCTCTTCCTAATATTGCTGTTTTCGGGACACACCTTGACAAGCCGGTACTTGGCAGATAAAACGCTCGAATTCCACAAGCGGGTGATATACCGGTCGCCGAAGCGATCCCAAAACACCTTGTCCCTCCGCGCCAGCTGCTTAATGAGACGGTCGGTTATATCCTGCTTATACGCGTCCAGCATGAGCAGAGACAGCGATTCGGCCATCTCTTCTGCGGACGATTCGGCGGACGAGCCTTGGCCGTACGTGAATATGCTCCGCAGCGCGTTGGTAGCGGCCCTAAGCGTCCTCCTGTCACCCCGAACCATACTAAAGCATATTCTCGACCGAGGGATGGCGGCCGGTAGCGGCGGCGTCATTTGCGGGTCAAATACCCAGCCGAACAGCGCGGCGTTATCGTCCTCGGTATTTTCGATGCCGTCTATAATCAGGGCCTCCTCCAGCGGCAGGTTAAAGCTGCAGTTCTCGACGGACAGGCAGAGGACGTCGTCGGCGCGGACCGAGATCTTGCGTTTCGCCAGCGGCTCGGGCTCTCTCGTAGCCCCGGCCGGCCACGCGTACACCGACAGGTACCTCAGTTGGTTGTCGCCCGCCCTTACGTATAACCCGCGCCGAGGCCGGGTCAGCGTGATGGTAGCGGTCTCGGACTCCGGGAGCGCGCACACGAAGCGCGCCTCGCGGCACACGCGGCGCAGGGCCTCGCGGGCCTGCCAGGCCGAGGGGTCGTACCGGCTCACCTCATCGTCATCGTCCTCGATGGACAGGCGGCGCAGGTCCAGGTACAGCCACGGCGGGGAGGTGCTCCGGTTGGCGCCGGGGTGGTCGTTCGGGAAGCTGTGCACGTTGAAGAAGTTGATGCCCGGGATCGGGAGGGCGGCGCGCCAGATCTGGTGCCGGATCTCGGGCGGGAGTTCTGGGAATTTTGTGAATGTGAGCTCCGGGGCGGAAGGGGAAGGGGAGGGGGAGGGGGAGGGGGATGGTGATGAGAATGAGGATGAGGATGATGAAGCCATTGTGTATATGCTTCCGAAGTGACTCTTAGCAAGGATTATGAGTTTAGGGTCGTATATAGTTCATTTGACATAAGTACGTTGAGTCCTCGAATCTTGAGAAATATCTCATTCACAGGCAGTATAAACACGGGGGGGCGAAAGATAAGACAGAGATGAAAGTGATGAGAGTAGATGGCTTTAAGCTGAACCAATGACGACAGACTTAAAAGCAAACCATCCAGGCGGCTACTCCCCACACTCAGCCTCCTTATCCATAGTAGCTTCCCTCGATAGCTGGAGCAATAGTGACCCCACGACGCGGGAACCCCACTACAATCTTCCAGCATTAGCGCATTATAGCTGCTAGACTAACGTAATGCCCCCACCTAAACTTGTCCAGTACAATAAACACTTCAACTTTGTAGTTTCAATTCGACTTGAAAGTATCAACATCTTCAATCTCATCTAATCCCATCTTAGGGACTCTATGACGTGAAATTCACCTGGTCCTACGCGCAAGTAAACATAAACAGCCCAATTGAGTTAATATACGAAGAATCGGGTCGAATTTAGCCGAGTTAAGACGCGACGAGAATATCAACTAAGACTTCGTTCTTGTACAACGATCCGCAGCAACGCGCAGACTGCTACCAAACCACGACTCTCGTTAGGCTCGCCATCAAGCTAATTACGAGCTTCTTCTCCGGCTTTAACAGCCTTTAAAGCTCCTAACAACAACAACACATCCCCAAAAATGCCACCCCGAAAACGCAAGCCCAACCCCCCTGCCTCCCCATCACCACCACCACCACCACCCGCCCGCTCGCCCTCCCCCGACCGTTCCGCCACCGCATCCGCATCCGCCTCCCCCAGCGCCAACTCCTCCTACCACTCCTCCTCCGCCGCCGCCGCCGACGCCGACCCCCCGCGCTTCTTCAACACAACATTCACCACCTACCGCGCCTCGCCCTTGTACCTCGGCTCGCAAGGTCTACCGCCGTCGCGTCTGGACCTGCTATCCCGACGCCTGCGCGACGCGCTCGTCGGCGACGTGGTGCGTGGCGTGCAGGTCGGTCTTGGGCCCGAGGGCGACGGAGGGGCCGCGCTGGGGCGCACGGGGGCGTTGTATGGGGTTGAGTGGCGGTGGGTTGATGCGGAGCGGATTTTGGGGGATAGAGGCCGTGGAAGGGAGGGGAGTGTGGAGTTGGGGAATGGTGATGGTGATGGAGATGAGGGTGGAGAAGGGGGGAGGAGGAGGAGCGGGACGCGCGTGATGTGTATTGAGTTGAGGTATGAGAATGCGCGGTTTAGCGCCTTGCTTTTGCCTGATCTAGGCGGGGAGGACGGTTCGGCGGGTTCTAGGGACCAGCTTTCTTGGACGTGGAAGATGGATGAAGAAGGTACTACTGGCTCGCGAGCGAGTGAGGCAGAGAAGGGCGCTTTCTTACATCTTCCGCTCCTTCTATTCCGGATGCCCGCGCCTCTAAAGTCCGTGCTAGTCGATTTCCTATCAAGCACCTTCGACTGCCGCATCAGTCCCCTTGCGCTAGGCACGCGGTCGCTTATAAGTAGTTGGGAGGCCTGGCTCTCCGACAACGGGTCTAATAATGGGCGAAAGGCACTAAGCAAAGACGTTCTCATCACACTAGGCTTTCATATCGAACCTCCCGAGCCGAAACCAAAAGCCTTAGGATCAGGCGGCAGTGGCGAAGGAGAGGGCAATGGCGGAGATCAAGTCCAGAAGTCCGAGCAGCGCCAGCTTGGGTTGAAGAGTATCGATATCACTATCCCCGCCGCAGACGTGCACCGCTTTCTACGCGCAGGTGAAAGACTTGACGAGTCCCAAGGCGCCAACGCGAGAAAGAGGAAAGCGGACGCGGCAACCATCCTATCAGACGAGCAACAGAGCAGAAGGCGGCGGAAACTTGCGGGTGGCAGAGACGAAGAGGGATGGGCATGGCGAACGCGTAACGGCGGCAGCGGCGATGACGATAAGGGAGTCCAAACCGAGATCATCGAGCAGCCCTTCACCGAAGCCCTGGCCGAGTACGTGTGGCACCATCTCGGGTTAGACATGTTCCACCCGGGCGTTCGCATCCAGCGGGTCGCCTGCGACGGCTTCGCGCTGTCGGACGGGAGGCTGAAAGTATTTGCCCCTGGCCGGCACCGTGACGGCGACGAGGAAGAAAGTGCCGTGTGGAAGTTAATGAGAGGACTCGCGCAGAGAGCTAAGGGTAGGTCGGGTTGGAGCAGTGCTGTGATGAAGGGCTTGGTTGTGCCATAATGGTGAAAGTGGATGACCGTTGTGAGATAAGTCGGCTTGTAAACCATAAACATAAACATTGCAATGCAAGAGCTTATGGGCGTTGGGTTGAATAAGGGCTACTCAACCGACGGTATGGCTGGATATGTGGAATGGATGGATATCGATACCCTTTTGAATGAATAATCGGAAATCAATTTCAAGGCATTCCAAGTGAATTCATCCGTTACTAATACTCGGATATCTCTTAAGCCAGTTCCCTTCCCAGAAAGCGACGTTAAACAAAGTGTCTAGCTAGGTGTAGGGCAACATGAGGTAGATGCGTTGAACTTGGCAGCTCGAACAAGAAAGTTGACCACCAAGTAACAGAGGTTCCGCAACACAACAAGTTCATCATATACAACTGCGAAGCCATGGCTTCCTGTTTCCCGCAAAATGTAGGGTTTGCCTATATACAGCCGGTCGTAGATGATGCTGGACGTAAAGTCATGATACCCCCCCTGGAATACGCATTGGGTCTCAAAATCTAACATAGACAAAATGCAAAGCCCACCGATGCCGCCCTCAAGTCGTGAGAGACCTGCCTGGTAATCCCCCCAGTACGCCCCCAAAACCATTGTCCTGTACGAACTCATTACTGCACACCGTCAACGCCGCCGAGGAATCTTCGTATACGACCAGAATCAAGTTCTCCCTTCTCGCTCTCCACGGCACGTAATAAGCCGTCTATGACAATATCAACCTCACTTTCCGGCACGTTGGTACATAACGCGACCACTCGTCGATATTTGACCTCCACGTCCTTACTACGGCCCTTAAGAGTGCCTACGCTCTGCTTCATAGCATCGGTCCTACCTCGAAGTGCTTGAATGCGCGCGCGAAGGACTGTGGAACTGGGTAATAAGGCCGCGTTTGGTCCGTCTCCTTCCGCAGGATTCAATGCGGCGCTGAGCTCCGATTCCCACGCTCTGCTCGTGTCTAATCGCCCGTAACTTTGTTCGAGACGTTGCATGCGCTTTTGTTCTTCATCGCGGCCTCGGTTGAGATTGTTTATCTTTTGGCGCGTAAGAGATTGCGATTTGAAAGCTGTCGTTAACGTCTCCAGCTGACGACGTGCATCGCCTAACTGGGTAGATGTAGTCCTTAAGGAGGCATGAAGAGAATCAATGTCTTGTTGCTTCTTTTTCAACTCGGATTGAAAACTAGTAGAGGTCTCATTCAAGAGATGAGTGATAGCTAAAACAGTCAGATTTAACCACAGCAGAAATCGGATTATTTGTAAACTCACAAGTAATAATGTCAGCAGCGCTCTCTCGGGTCTTTTGGGAGTTGCTCATAAGGTTGGTCTTATCAGTTGCCATGAGATCGCCATTTGTTCCATCCTCGTCAACACCCTCACCCACGCCGAAATCGACGGGTCTCAAACCTGCCTTATTCGCGATTCCAGGATCAGCGCCCACCTCGAGTAGCTGTGAGATGATGCTCCTGTTTCCGATTCGGGCTGCGATATTCAGAGCGGTGTCCCCTGACTTGTCTTGAGCATTGACGATCTCGCTCATGAATCGCCCAATATTCATCTTCGGCTGGCTTGAGATACCGTTGGCCGCTGTGTTTTGACTACTTGGGGCGCTCCCTTGTCTCACAACCCACTCGAGAAGGCTCTCGAGATAGTATCTGCTGGAATGGCTCCTACCCTTTACAGCACTCGCGAGAGCAATGTGATGTAGAACCGTGCGGCCCTTGTTATCTCTAACGTCGATGGTGTTACCTAAGATATCGAGCAATTCGGGGAATGACACTTGATCGGAGTTGTTCGTTACCGCTGAAGCTCCCATCAACGCCGTTTCGCCCGATGCGTCGACGCGATAAGGATTCGCCCCAGCTGATATCAGCGCTCGTAAGAGAGGCATCCTGGCCAACGTAGCAGCCCAGTGAAGGGCAGTATGGCTTGACGCATCAATTGGAGAATCCAGATCCAAGGGTGACAGCGTCTGTAAAGCTTCATTCTGCGAGTAATCCGAGATATTGGCGTTAGGATCCAGGAAGAGCCCCATTAATAACCTACGTTTTTGGTCTGCCTCAGGAGACATCTCAAAAGGTAAAGGGGGGAGAGGAACAACATCGTTTTCGTGGACGTCGACACCTGCTTGGGGGTAGGCGAAGGAGTCGTTGAGTTCAGTCGGCGAACCAGGAAAGGCATTGGCATACATCTCCATGGACTGAGAATTGTACCCAAAACTATCTGCCGGTGTAACGACTCTTTGTCGCTTCCGCGGCGGCTCCTCGCCATTAAAGATCTGGGTATTCTGTGTAGAATATGCTGAATCAACATTTTGGCCATGCTCGGAGGTGAAGCTCTGTTGTGAATTTCCAGGATATTCGTCGACATTTTGCATCGAGGACTGGCGGCTAAAACTAGGGGGCCTCGTCGGACCGTTACGACCTCTTGGGCCAGGGGAATCGAAGCGAGCTTTGCTAATCGCAGCGACCGCATTAGATGCCGTGCTCGAGATATTCTTGAAGAAGGTCCCAGATAGCCCATTAACACGCCCTTCTTGGCTTGCGCTGTACATCCTCTTGCGCTGGGCAGCCATAGCTTGCTCCTTAGTAGGAGTGTTAAAGTCACCTCTACCAGCAATGCCTCCGTCTTGGCCCATATCGTATGTTAGGAGAGGGTGAAGTAGTTGTTCAACACCATATTGGCGGCACACCTCAACACCTCGCTCGAACTTAATCCATGTGCCTTGGTATTTTCCGTAGCCGCCCTGCACCTTCTCATGTTCGCCCGTCTGTATTTCCTTCTCAAGTATTTTTGTCCTCTTGCCCTTATCGATATTAGCTACCTTGAGAATTTGCGTTGCGTTCAACCAGCTATCTTCACGTCGGCGCATGACGGCGACCCCGTTAACCTCCATCTCGTATACATCAGTGCCAGAATAGACAGCCTACACATAACATGTTAGTGCGCTAGTTCGATTAGCTGGGTGGCAGGGTGCAAGGTGTCTAACCGAGTAGATCTGGGGCGCTTCATGATCGTGCGCATGCCCATTGCCTAACCTCATATTTGAGTCGGAGAATTGTCTATAAGGTTGACTTGGTTGGCTCATTGTAGTAAAAGACTGTTGCGACGAGGGTTGTGATTGCGACATTTTGACGCTGTCGGAGGCAGCGCCTACGCCGCCGCTATTGTTATCAAGGGATGAAGGGGGGAATTGGGAGGATGATATCAATGCGGAAGAGCTGGATTGGCGCTGTAAGTTCGGCGGTGGCTGAAGAGAAGAATTGGATTGATCGGAGATGATAGTGGTCGTATGTGGATTTTGGATGTGATGATGGTGCGAGATGGCGGTTGTGGCCGAGGCCATGAGCGGACAGCAGACCAGGGGTGGATTCGACGAGATGTGCAGAAATCCGGGGCTTCGATAATAATAAGATTGCGACGAGAAAAAAATATTCCGCCGTGAACTTTTCTCCTTCTTAGTACGTTATGGAAACAATACTGCGCATGTAGTAGAAAAGATATAAAAGCTGCATGCGTGCACCGACTACTTTTGGTATTAGTTGCAATCCGACGATAAATGTTAAATGTAAGTTTTCAAAGTATCGTGCCTTGAGAGGAGGTGTCAATGAAATAAGGAACTAAGGGAATCAGGTTGGGTTGACGATAATTCTGGCGGCGTCAATATCCATGAATGCTTGCAGACTAAGCGCACATAAGACCAATAATGACGAAATGAAATTAAAAAAGTAAATAGAATCAACGATAAGGATAAGGATATACGAAAATAGAAAATAGAAAATAAAGAAATAATGGAATATACCTAAATAATGATATTAAAATGCGATGTCAAGATGGATTGACGATAGGATCAAGGATAGTCAAAGGAAAACACGGAATCTTAGGGATCTCGGATATCTTGGATCAGAGAACCAGAAGACGCGCTTTTTTCGCATGTATTTCTTAAGACCTAAGCGCACCTAAAGCACCTAAGCAATTCTCGTCAATCAATTTTCGCGATTCGCGACGATCTTATTAAATTCCCGTTCCAAACTCGGAGGTATGAGATAGCAAGGTCTCACTTCTCACAACTGGAATTCAATTAAAAGGTAGGAATTAGGAATAGTGCCGTTGAGTCTCGATGCGCGGGTGGTAGATGGGCGAGCCATAAGGGACGTGTCAGTTTCGTGTAATCGTGTAATCGTGAAGTCGTGACTCGTGCCGGAGGGAAGAAAAAAGGAAAATGAATGTACCCCATGTTACAGGAGACGCCGCGCACGGGCCGCATTTTGCATCGGCTCACATTGTAATTAAAGTGAGGGGGGATTACCAAATCAGGTAAGAAGCTATCGGTCGACAAGTGGGGCATTTACGTATTGATGTGATCGTCGTGCGCACCATTGGGCAGTGAGCACCGACTCACCGAGACTGCCTAGACGAGCAGCTACGTACCTACTAGCCACTAGTGGATATCGATCTTCAGCTCAATTATTTTATTCCTGATAATGAAACGATAAAACAATTTGTTCCTCATATTCAAACAACCACCACGATGCCCTTGCAAATCCCCCACCCAAACACCCCACTACATCTCTACAGACACCTACTACGAGAAGCCACATATCTTCCTCCTCTCTGTAGACCGTGGGTAACTTCGCGCATAAAAGCTCGTTATCGCGACTGTCAATATGCGAGAGAGCCCAAACGCTACATCAAGGATGCTCACCACCATCTCCGAAATTTCCGCTCCGCCAACGATGGCAATGTCAAACGCCTGCTACGACTATGCTATATGGCAACGGGAAGGGCTGGGAAACGACGCCGTCTCTTAGGAAGATCCGAACTATCTAGCGAACCTGCTGCTACCTCTGCCGAGCTAGACGAGAAAACCATCCTTGCTAACCTCAACGAACAACAATTCCGCGACTGGATGGATAACTGGGATATTGAAAAGGTCAAGGCCATTGCGCAATCGCAGGTCGAGCGAAGCGAGAAAGACCTGCCACACCAAATGCGCCGTATAATCGACCCGAAGAAATCCATCCCAACCGAGAATAGTTTCGGTCGCCCATTAGCCAAGAAGTTGGCCCGGAACAAGTTAAAGAAGCACTGGGCCCAAGTTCTGCGTCAGCTGTTACCACCCTTACCTCGGGGAGAATGGGATCGGTTAGGTTCGTTGTCACGAGGTAAAGCCGATCCTCAGCATTATAAGTTACCCACGAGAAGACCGGTTGCACAACTAATGGCACAGGAGGATTCCCCTGATCCAGACGACAAGTTACCGTTTTGGGCGAATCTCGTGACTAGACCGATGCGGATGATACAGAGGCCAAATTCTCGGAAGATGAAGAGCCTTAGTGGCGGTGAAGATGAGGATCCTCGAGGGCACGGCCGCAAAATCGGCGTTCGAGTCATGAATCACAGAAAAATGCGGCGTGGCATATATCTCAAAGTATGGGAGGCATCTCCTATAGTCGACAAGAATCCCCGCACAGGACGTTGGAACGTCACTTGGGGCAATCACCAGCCGAAGGTATCTCGCCCCAGGAACAAGGATCTACAGTTCTTCCAGGGTGTCAACGAGTCTGGCCTACCTATACAGTCAACGCCCACAAGGAAAGAGACCACAACTTGAGTACGGATACGTCCAAACTTTTATAAGACTAAAGACCTCCAAGGTTAAGGCGCATGTCTTGCCAACAAAACTCGGTCAGTCTAAAAGACCAGCCAACTTGGTTAGGCCCTCGCGATCTACTCGCATGCCAACCCATTCGTTCATCGGCTTAGCTCCGATGGATTCGTAGAACTTGATACTAGGCTCATTCCACTTCAACACACTCCACTCGAGTCTACCACCGTTTGTTGCGACCACTTCCTTTGCCAACTCAACGAGCAGCTTCTTCCCGTACCCCTTCTTCCGCTCTGTCGGTCGGACGAACAAGTCTTCGAGATAGATGCCTGCTTTTGCTCGCCACGTGCTGTAATTATAAAAGTACAGCGCCATACCGGCTGGTTTTCCTTCCTCGTTGAATAGGAGGAGGCAACGCGCCGGTCTAGACGGGGATGTGGGCTCCGTGATTGGGGAAGTAGAGGTCGATTCAACATCCTTAGGAGCGAAGGCTATGGTGGAAAGCAATGTGGCCTCGGTTGCTTCGACGGCATCGAGCTCGTGCTCGTAGTCGGCCAGCTCCCGGATCAAGTCGAGAATAGTTGATACGTCTATCCGAGGTAGTCTGGTCAGCACTTGTCGGCAATGGGGCATTGAAGATAGTCAAGCATCCGTACCATCTCGGTGAGCGTGCCGAACTTTGCAAGGTGCTGGTGCCATTGTGAAAGTTATACTTTAGGAAATACTCCTTGATGCGATCTAGATGGTTTGGAACGACGAATTGCTATACTACAATGTCTGCGTCTATAAATACTAGTGGCATTGAACTACGCCCTTCATGCAGCATACAAGTAGCCCATATGCAGGGCGTTGTTGGAGGGGCAGATGGGGTAGAAAAATTCTAGTCGGACCCCGAATTTCGGGAAGCCGAATCCAAACTCCGGTATCCCCAGCAGGGTCTATCGAATGAGAATTGGTTATTTATTTAAATCTCCCTACTCGCCCCTTACTTATTTACATGTAGGTACGAGCCCATTGCGTCGCAAGTGTGACGTAATTTACCACGGCTTTGCCATTTCGTTTTCTCGTGGAGCTTATAAGTTAAATTACGTGAACGACGTTGTAAGATGCACGGTACATACCCAAAAGTCCATTAGCTTTCAAGAAAATCGAGTACGTGCCTAGCAAGAGGTGCTGTAGCAAGTTTCGATATCCGCATACATAGGTAATGAATCAACTCGATTGCGCCGAACTTATCATTGCTCATGAAGCGATACAAAATCATGTTGGAACATTGAGCTTTGGTGGAATATGGGATCTAATCATGATATAATATAACGGACGGACGGGAAGGTTGTCACGTCAGACAGGGCCTCTATGTCGTGATCCGCCAGATTCAACGAACTCGCCAATCATGACACTAAAAGACGTTGCAACTTCGGATTAATCCTACTAAAACTAGCATGAGCTATCTACAAGCTATCTTAAATCAGCTATTGCTATCATGATGCCATTGACTGGGGCCATGGCTCTTATTGATGTCTTGCAGTTTTATCTACAAGCTGTCTCAGCTATCTACTCCAACGACCGGTCCCTCTATGAGTTTTGTAAAGTTTTCCTAATTGGACCTCACTGGATTATATTAAAGATATAATTCGATTGTCTCTCTGTCGTTCATCAATTGAAGTTGCCTCTTGGTACAATGGCCGAGAAGACTGCGGTACAAGATGTGGGAGGAGAAAATTCTGGCGCGTCTGACTCTGAGACTGGAGGACCCAGTATCAATGAGAGAGCGCTATTGAGAAAGCTAGACTTTCGACTCTTGCCTGCGGTGGGAGTCTTGTATCTTCTATCCTTCCTTGATCGAAGCAATGGTATAACATAATCCACTTTGGCCAATGGCCTGGGATGAAGTGTATTTACTAATATTCTTTACAGTCGGTAATGCTCGTATTGAAGGCCTTCTTAATGATGTACACATGAGTGGGTGAGTCTGAGACGCTGTGGGCTAACTTCTGGCTGATCTATTGATACAGCTGGAAATCAGTATCTCACAGGCCTGACACTATACTTTGTGGGATACGTGCTATTCGAGGTAGGACACAACCCGTGGTCATGATGCCTCGATATGCCGTATTAACTAAAGGCAGATCCCTTGTAACATCATACTCAAACGTACGACGCCTCGCATTTGGCTACCGACGTTGACTATAGTTTGGGGTGTCGTCGCTACTTTGACGGGCATAGTCCAGAACCTGGCAGGCTTCCTAGTGAGCAGATTCTTTCTCGGTGTTGGTAAGTGTGAAAATATACCGTAATTTTTTACTATGCGGTTTTATCCTGCTACATTCTAAAACTAACAAGCTCATAGTATGTGTTCAAGTCCTTCACTATGTTTCTATGAAGCCGCACAGTACCTATACTTCAGGAACACAGAAGCTCGCTGGGCCATGAACTCGAACTTCCGCGTGCCATATTAACTTGAATCAGGCCGAAAGCGGACTCTTCCCAGGAGTGGTATTTTACTTCTCTATGTGGTATAAGAGACGAGAGCGGCAATACCGTATATCTCTCTTCTTCAGTGCTGCATCTCTGGCTGGCGCGTTTGGTGGCATTTTAGCTTATGTTCGTATAGTCCGAGTCTGGTTTGAACAACTTCCGTTGCTAATTAAAGAGTAGGGCATCGGGAGGATGGGAGGTATCGTGTGGGCGAATGGATGGCGCTGGATCTTCATATTGGTTCGTCATACCAACTCACATGACAGTTTGTCAGGTGTTCTAATCCGTTAAAACAGGAAGGCATTCTCACAGCTCTCGTGGCCGTAGCAGCATACGGCTTCATCCACAACTACCCAGACACTTCGAAGTTCCTAAGCGAAGATGAACGGAAATTCATCCACCAGCGCTTAGCAGCCGATAGTGACGCAACACACGACGAGCGGTTTACTTGGGGTGCCGTAGTAGAAGCACTGAAAGATTCGAATTGTTGGTTGTATGGCCTAGGCTTTCATACCATGAGCTTGCCTCTCTACACACTGTCCCTGTTTCTCGTATGTGACGTCCTGGCAACTTCAATACCTAGGTCTATACGCAATAGCTAATTGTCTTCTTCGGTAGCCTACCATCATATCCAATCTAGGTTACACAGCCGCGACAGCACAGTTGCTTACTGTGCCCCCTTACGCCTTCGCGTTCCTGACCACCGTTACGGTAGCTATTCTTTCCGAGCGGCTCAGTCAAAGAGCCATTTTTATCGGCGGATCTGCTATCTTCGCTTCCATCGGTTATGCCATCCTACTCGGCAACACCGATCCGATCGGCAGGCCGGGGGTCAGCTACGTCGGCGTTTTCTTCGCAGCAGGAGGCATCTTTCCGGCTACGGCTTTGGTGCTGTCGTGGCCTGCCATCAACGTGTCTGGCCAGACCAAGCGAGCCATCGCTAACGCTATGCAGATCAGCATCGGGAACCTAGGTGCCGTGTTGGGGACTCAATTGTATCGTGCTACCGACGGACCGAGATTTATCGTAGGCCATTCGTTGGCTCTCGCATATCTTGTCGCTAATGCGGTGGTTGTGACGATCTTGGGGATCAAGTTGAAGAGAGAAAATAAGAGGCGGGAGGCCATAGCGGAAGAGATAAAACACGTTGGAGAAGTTGCGGATTGGCGAGGAGATTCTGACCCGAGGTGGCGCTTTGAATACTAGTAAAGCCCAAGGGGATAATTGGAGATGATGAGGGGTGCAAATTAGAAAGGGGCAAAGAAAGCTGATCTACCTGCTACCTAATATACAGTGGAAGTTCTATGCACAAACCATTGGACGCCCCTTTGCCGGGAACCAAACATAAGAAATCCGTACATCTTCCTTGTCTTTCTTCATTTGCGGTCAAGACCCGCCAATCGTCTGAATGCAGAGTTCTCTAGTATGGGGAACTCGCCCTCCATTTGGATATCATTAGCTTTGAATTGACCCTTATACCGTCCCATTGCTATCTCTGTCAAAAACCGTCCCAGATCCGCCGTAGGGCTCCAATATGACGGCATTCCGCATCGGATAGCGGGTCCCAAGGTAACGCCAGTAGCCCTGATCGCAAACGGTTGAGCTGGGATATAAGGCTTGATAGCATCATGCTTTGCAGCGTCGACAAACGCCGGACGAACTGAGCTTGCATGGTAGAACGGATTTGCTTTACGCATCTCAGCTAGCGCCAGCTCGGTTTCCCCCTTTACCCTGGCAAATATGGCCGAGAACCTTCCGGGTTGTGTTGTGGCGCCTGCGCCGGAGACGTATACAAAGTTGAAAGGCTCCTGCTCGGATGCCAGCGTCTGGAAAGCCTTCGATGCCGCCAATGCATAGTCTTTGGTGATCTTTACATACTCCCTAAACGAAAGGGTTAGTGGTCCGAGTTTTTGTGCCGATGTGCAGTTTACTCACTCTGTACCAACTTGAGTCTGACTGATACCTAAGGCCCATACACATCCCGTGGCCCCCTGAAGCTTAGAGAGTAGTTCAGAATCGTAGCTCTCAAAGTCCTTGTGAATTATGACATTGACACGGGGATCTTTGACGTCCTCGGCCATCTGAACTGGTCGTCGGCTAAGGATGGAAATCTTGCTGATGTCTTTCATCTTGATCATGGCGTCAAGGACGCCCGAGCCTATGAGACCAGTCGCTCCAGTGAGTATGAGATGCATTTTGTTGAGATGAGGGTTGTTTCTTGGAATTGATGAAAGAATGTTGATACGAAGAATGAGTAGGACTCAAGACTGAGGATATTGGATTCTGTATCCTGTACTGGTATGTGTCCTTTTGGGTTCAGGATGTAAAGACCTGATCACTCTCAGATGCTACGAAAGGTCACCTATGGCTAGAAGGCTATGATGAGGGATGGAAGTCTACGAAGGTCACGGCTTTATGTATACTTAGGTAATTATCATCGAACTTACTTGAGTCAGCTCATTGTCGTGATTTTCAGCCCTATAAAATTAGTTTCATACGAGCTGACGCTAGCATACTGCAAGATCATTGCCTCACCAGGCTGCTAAGGGCCGTCGTATGCATCTATGAATGGTTAGCACCGGTTGTAAGCGGATTTAGGGCGAACCAGCACTAGCAATGCATAAATTCCGCCGAAACATTTGAACCGTCTACGCTTTCGGGGGAATGTAGTGAGCTAATGAACGGGCGTGGGCCAATTTCTTGTCCGACTGCTTGTTCTTATAGAACAGCTTTGGAACCATATTCCAATATTGAACGCGAGTGACGCGGATGACCCAAATTCAGCCCGGTATATTGTGGCAGTGTCACAAATGTCGATAATGTTTGGAACACAGACGTGAGGCGATCAGATATATGGACAACTCCTATGACCACGAAATGCAGTGCCACGTTTAAAGGTCTCATCTGTAGTGTCGCTTCCATACTGAACCCGCGATGTTCGAGTGTTGACGAAGTCATGCGCAATTCGCAGTAGTACAACTGGTTGATGATAATTGAAAATGCCGCATCCTGGAGTGCTACGTATTTAAAGATGCGGTTCGCATGGCTCCCGTCATGAAAAGCGTCAATGGCTGGTAAGATGCATGAATGTTGTACCGCCGTTCATGGAGGTGATAGGAATCAGTAGAAATGGCCTAATTGGACACCGGGTAAATGTTGGCTTAGCGTCGTCTGGAATCAAGGGTGGACAACTGGATGATAGATGCTTTCAGGAACCCTTCCATTTCTCGTCAGTGATCTTATTCCCGTGTACTAAGCATTGATATGCCAAGACAGAGAGTCGCTTCGTAGTGCGCGTAGATATTTCGATTTTCTTCTCTTGTGCAAGTAGTAGCAATCAATCAATCAAAGGTTGCAACGATGCCGTAACAATAAATATAGTAAACGAAAAAAATGCCATCTTGACTTACGTCCGGCGATACTCTAAAGAATTTCTCCATTCGATACTAGAAGCCAAATTTAGCAGCGGAATTGGTAGCTTGAGGCTCCATCTTGGGTGTGTCGATCGTCTAGATCTTGCTACTTAGCCGGCTAGCAAGGAAGAGCAATGGTAGGTAACGAGGAAATCATGACGAGACATTGCTTTCTGGCTTCAGCCCCAAACCTCAACGATTTTCAATGCTTCGGCCCTAAGATAAAACACAGGATGGCAGCCACGGACTTGGTTACCGCGATAGGTAGCTGGTAACAAGTAAGCTTCGTTAATGCACTTGCTAACGCAGGTCAACAGTGACTCTCGTCCATGCTTCAGTGCCCACAGAGGATGCGTGGCGCTTGTCTAGTAATGCGAGAGGGAAAAGGTATGCAGAATTGCATCGATAGCCGCTAATCCGCTTCTTAGTGCGTGTAAGAGTTGGTTGTCTTACTACAGCCCTAAACACCAACTTCGCGCGACTGATCTGAAACTTGTATTGCGTGACACAGAAAACGGTATATCCTTATCAAAAATAGTTGGTGTGAGTTTTCAGCGGTGAATATGCGAAGATCCTGCAGTTAGAATATCCAATCGCCAGCTTTGTCGTCTCTGCGTGGCCGGTTCAGCTCCGAATGTATAGTTGTGTTGCAGGAACCTACCTAGGTAGCTCTATATGAGCACGAGACTAACAGCTCCATGGGCTTTGATACCCCTCTCATTAGCAGCATTGCGAGTTTCTCTCATATCCAGGTGCCTAGTTAGTTTAACCGAGATGTATGTACTTAAATGAGCTTCGACGTCTGCGACATCCTGAGTTGGCGAAAGACGAGTTGGTTCGATGAGCTATGTATGAGAGTGTTAAGCGCCGTTGGTGAGTGGATTGGAATGTTTTTCTTCTCCCAACTATCAAATGTTAAGACCGGATCAGGAATGTGTCAAGTAAGCAACCAAGCGAGGCTCGATTACGGGTCCCTGATTAATTGCGCTAGGTAGGTGTATCGAAGGTAAGGCCAATGGATCCGCGTGAGTTGGTAAAACAGTAGCATTGCCTAGAAAAGTCGGACAGATATTGCAGAACTTAGTAATTCTAGAAATGCTCTGGACGGGACAGTGTGATGTAGGTGAATCCTGGGCCCCGTGTCACACTTACTACCTGATCGAATAGGGATGTAGCGTTGGTTGGAGGCTACGGTTGTCATGGTGGTAGCAATGGTGGTGATGGACCTCATGGTAGTGGTTGGCACGTTCCGGTTTGTTCCCATAAAGCGTGGTTTTCCTTCCAACGATCCCCGATCGCGGGATATGAAGGGGACGGTAAAGAAGCTTTTGAGGAATTCGACAGTTTCGATGTTTCATTGAGAAATTGATAAAACATCCATCGAGCCAATACGACGGCCATCACGTGATATATTCTCCAACCGATCTCCATTGAATAGCATTCACATTACATCCCATTACATCTTGAAATAACTCACTCGCAGTTGCCTTGCAGTTGCCTCGAATCTGCGTGCATTTACGTACATTTACCCCATTCAAAACCTACATTGGTACCCCTGCCCCTGACAAGCTTTAAACAAAAGGGAGAAGAAAGTGCGGGGCCAAGACGGTTCTACCGACCCAACAACCTTTGAATCTTCTCCAAAGCTCCAAAGCTTCCCCAAAGTCTCCCGGGAACTTCGCGAATTACTCTCCTTGATTAAGAATAACTTGGTAATCTTCCGCTGTATGCTCACAATCCATTAAATCGTATGGCCTCCTCTTGTCTGCCGCTTTTCCATATCGGATCGAATGGCGCCGAAGTCAAACACTGATTCAAGAGATGAGGAGCGCCTTGCCGCCTGCTTCAACTGTAAGAAATCCAAGCTGAAGTGCGTTCGTCCTAGCGGGTCCTCCACCTGTACTAGATGCACTCAGCGCTCCATTCAGTGTTCTGCACCGCTTTTTCACGTGGGACGACATAAGGGTGTCAAGAAGTAAGATATGACGTTTGATATTTAATAGTCCTTTAATATTTCCATCTCGTATTTGAGTATCTCTGAAGCTTCGCAAGAACTAATTGACTGACTGTTTTCCCTAGCAAACATTCGGGGTTGGAGAAAGCCGTCTACCAAATAGAGCAGGCTTTGAGAAGGTCGCATGCAGGCGCCATCGATCAGGTACAGACAGCCGAGCAAGCCACCGAGTTAAGATTCCTACTCGAAAGGAGTAGAGATCTTTTAAGTGGCCAAGATGGACTCCCGCGGCGCATATCGCAAAATGGGATGGAACTTGACCAAGCGTCTTTGTCTCCACAGCAGACATCTCCCTCGATAGAAACATCGCCTTCACAAACCTGTTCGCGTGATGATCCGGCAGTGCATCCCAAAGTGGAAGAAGACCAGCTCAGCTTGGATGATGCCGAGAATCCGTTGCAATTGCTCGCCCGCACATCCGAATTACTATCATCTATAACACCACAGGTGCAAGGAAATGGAACAGGACGAATTCCTAAATCTGCTCCTAATCGGGTGTCTTCTGGAGAAGGCGATGATTTACAAAAATTCTTTGGGCGTTTTCAAGCCCGACTAGATGTCGGCGAAGACCTCGATCCCATTGAATTAGGTCTCATTACACTTGCGGAGGCTGAAGCACTATTCGCCTAGTATGACTTCACCGCTTTACGTTTGTAGAACTTCAGTACTAACCAACGCCATTCTAGTTTCTACGAAAAACTTTCACATACGCGCTGGGGTATTGATCCCGTGATACATACGGTAGAATTTGTTCGAAGTCGCTCAGCTTTTCTGTTGACCTCGATAGCTGCCGCGTCAGCGCTATTCTCACCCTCTATGGAATCATTATATAAAAGACTTTCGAACCATCGACAGAAACTCGCAAGTCTTGTAATGGCAAAGCGCTATAAATCTGTAGAGATCGTCCTGGCTTTCATGGTCAATATACCATGGATATCAGCCGGTGAACATTGGGCCGACGACGAGACTTCAACCTACATTTCCATGGCCTTAACAATCGCCTTGGACCTATCTCTCAATAAGATCATTCTGCCTTTATCCACAGAGCCACGGAGCCCAAGAGACAGCATTGCTACGTCCGATTGCATCTCTAGCCGAAAAGCGCTTAATATAGACGGATTTAGCGACGTTGATCCGGATTCCCCGAAGGGCCGAAGACTATTAAGAAGGAGAGAACGCACTTGGCTGTCTTTATTCGTCCTTGAAAGAGGGTAACAAGATACCGAAGCTCTATTCGCAGGTACTCGACTAATTTGGTTCATAGTGTATGTCTCGCTAGAGGAAGGAACTATGTTTTGCCAATGTCGCCGCTCATTGAGAGTTGCGATCAGTGGCATCTTAATGAATTAGCAGACAGATGGGATGGCTCAATCGTTTCCGTCGCCGTATTAAGGCGAGATCTGGTATTTTGCCCCCTTCCAGTATGAAAAACCAGCAATAGGCTAACTTGATACCTATTATAGACGAACATAATCACAAAAGTAAAAGCAATATGCGACAGCTATGTTAATGGAAACAGCGAGTCGTCTGTTGTTGATAGGTACGTTTCCCACGTTCTCAGCCGAGAGGTGTGCTCACTCACGTAAAACAATAGAGTCAAAAGTGAAATCACTATTTTCTTCGATAGATGGTACCAAACTTGGCCCGTACAATTGGGAGATCGCGAAAGTGAGTTTTGTGTGCGTAATACACGTAATTGTATGACTAACCAATGTAGAACTCTCGTTACCTCCATACGTCGATATTCTTGCCTCTCATACTCGACTATCTTTATACAGCTCTGTGATCAACCATGGCACTGCGCCTGTGGGAGCGCGGCATTTCTTCCGCGCTGCTGGCCTCTCTTCAGCCTTGAACGTCTTGCGAGTGGCAGTTCAAGGCGAAGGGCAGCTAAGATCAATGCCTAACAATACAGCTATTATGATATCATTTGCCGCGTGTTTCGCACTGAGGGTCAGCACTGTTGCCGATGGTCGAGGCTCTAGTCTAGCCCCTAGTATCAGGGCTTTAATAGCAGAGACTACGGATGTGCTGGAAAGAATAGGATCAACCCCAATCCAACGGAAGGGACTTTCTTGCTTATTTGCCGGCCAACTAAGGCAGATACTAAAATATGCATCACGAGCATCAGAAAATACGCAACCCCTACCGGAACCGAATGGGGAGATAGCTAAGAACGCCCCTATTTATGCTGACATGGCCGCTGCTCACATGGCCAACCACCCCGGAGCGATGCAGATGCCTGTCCCGGCAACAAACCTTCCACCGGACTACTTATTATTCTCTACCATGTCTAACGAAAACCAGTTAGATGAAGCCATACACAGTACCGACATTGGTCTTAACGCATTCTGGGAAGATTTTCAGTTTCAAAGTGCTGACTTGGACTGGATGGACTGGTCGACGTTCGGAACGTAAATATAAAAGTTCTGCATCTATGACATGAATACACGGCACTTGGGCGTTCGCGAGGGGTCACTGGGGGAGCATCGCATGGCGTTGGAAATAAGAAACAGGAAAACAGGTTGGAATGATTTCTGGATAATTCCGGTTCAATGCATTGTTTACTATATGCCAGCCTATATGCCAGCTCTAGCATTTCCAACGTCTCTCAAGCAGAGACCAGAAATGTAAAAGGTTACACTCTGGTAGGACCCTTCCCGCAGGTGATGCTACGATGGGTTGCAGACACGTTTTGTATATCTCGATGGACATCCAAAACATCCCAACCATAAAACCCAAGAGGTTTACTAAAGAATCCAAAGTGGCGTCCCACTCGACGTAAGCTTCTAGAACAGAGCTCGAAGAATTCCACGATGCAGCCTAGATGTATGATATCGTCCGTAGCGCGGCATTGTGTACGCCCGATGTAACGGGCTTTCCCTATCGCAAAGTCGACAGGGGCGTATTCGTTGAGGCCAAGCCACTATGCAATATCTACGCCTAAGGACCCTGAAATTGTGAGATATTCTGTCGAGCATAGCTATTGGCCAGGCGCATTAAGCGGCAGCATTCTTACCCTTCCCTTGCATCTTCGATCACACACACCATCCGGAGCTTATCATGTGGTGACACTGACGAAACTGACAAATCACACCCTTGACCAGTCAGCCTCTCTCTGCCGTCCGCCACCCTTTGCTTTGTCTAGTAATGAGCTCGGGTTCCCTGTCGCTTAGATTAGGTCAAAGAGCCGTAAGCCGTCGGGGGTATATCAAATTCCGGAAATAGATACTTGTCCCCCACAGCGACTCCGCGCTGCTAATGCTTGTATCTCGATTAGCTGGGAAGATCACCAACAGCTTACTGTCCGCCATACCAAGACAGCTTAAGACAAAGACCTTACTTACCCCACACGCCAATTTCGATGGATTCAACGGCCTGCCGTCCCCCCTGGTCCCCCCAACTATCGTAAAAGGTAACCACTAATGTAGTAATCTAATTCCCCGCAACGTGACTGGAGTTCGTCGATGCTCTGACCTGTTGTATCGCCTACTCAAATGTCCAATGCCCTGGTTCGTTATTTAGCTGTTGGTGCAACTGATTTTTGCGAAGCTTTAAAGGTTGGCCAGACGGTGTTCCGAACAATAGAATAACCCACCCAACCTTCCTCTTTTCGTCCCGCCCTTTTTCTTCGTCTCCGGCTCGCGACAAGGAAAGGAAAAGAGGAAAAAAAGCCTATAACGATGCCGTCTTCAGAATCCGCCGAGATGTCGTCTAACAAGGCGGCGGTGGAGGAGCTCGAGAAGGGGAGCGCGATCCAGGTCAGCTCTACCGACAAGCACCTGACGCGTAAGGTCCTGTGGAAGCTAGACACGAGGTTCCGTCCAGCCATTTCCTCCGCCTTTATTTATTTTTCTCTTCGGTAACCGAAGAATAGAAAAATGAAAAATGAAAACCAATGACACGCGATGGGGTCTAACCGTGAGAATATTAGAATCCTTCCCGTCCTCGCCGTCCTGTTCCTCTGCTCGTTCCTGGACAGGACCAATGTGGGAAATGCGCGGCTATACAATCTCGAGGGAGACATCGGCATCACGGACCACCAGTACGACCAAGGTCTCGCCGTCTTCTACGCGACGTACATCCTCAGCGAGATTCCAAGTAACCTGATCCTCAAGAAGCTCACGCCTCAGGTTTGGCTACCGTGCCTGACTTTCTTCTGGGGCGTGTCGGCTATGTGTCTCGGATTCGTCCAGAATTTCGCGGGCTTCGCTGGCGTTCGTGCGCTTCTTGGGTCAGTTAATTATTCCTGCTTCCGAGACCGTTTCACCGCATTTCCTTTGCGCTTCTTCGTTTTCCAATCAGATTCGTCCCCAGTATATCGAGGATGGCCTCTCGCTTATCAAGACCAATTGCTGACTCTAATGGTGTAGACTTACCGAAGGTGGTCTGTTACCAGGAATCGTAAGTGACAAGTTTTTAATATCGACATAATATCGATATATTGTAGCTCACGGATGATGCAGGTTCTTTACTTGTCGACCATTTACACGAGAAGTGAACTCGCTCTGCGAATTGGTATCTTTTACACAGCTGCGTCTCTGTCTGGCGCATTCGGAGGTAACTGTTCCATGCAGCATTATGAGAAACACATCCTATAATGTCACATCTAACACTCGGTAGGCTTGTTAGCTCGTGGGATAGCTGAGATAGGCACTCGAGGTGGTCTTAGCAAGTGGAGATGGATCTTCGTCCTTGAGGGCCTCTTCGTAAGTCGCTACCAGTCTTGTGAAGTGCAGCCGGCGTATAAATGCTAACAATTTCAAAGACGGCTCTTGTCGGAATTGCTTCATACTTCCTACTCCCGAATGGTGTTGGTTCGGCTAAGTTCCTTACTCCTGAAGAGCGCCAATTCGCTGTGAGCCGACTTCATGCCTCAAGCGGTAGCGGTGACGGCAACCACCGCGAAAAGTATGTTCCATCCTGTCACGTTGCGTGCAATGTGACATTATACTGACGAATTCCCAGGGAGGCTTCTGAGAGATTCGCCTGGTCTGAGGTGGCTCGTGGCGTCTTCAGTCTGCAAACTTGGTTCACAGCCTGCGCATACTTCGGTATCCTTAGCGGCCTGTACAGCTTTGGTCTCTTTGTAAGTAGTATCACTCAATCCCCTCTCCTCGAGTTCGTTGTCCTGATAATCAATAATCATTAGCTCCCGACAATCATTGCGGGATTAGGATACACGGCAGATGAAGCTCAGCTGTGGTCCGTCATTCCCTACGCGGTGGCTTCGGTAATCACAGGTATGTATACCACTCGTGACCTTCTGTCGTGAATTTGAGGCTTATGAGAACCAGTCGTCACCGCATATATCTCTGATCGATGCCGCGTCAGAGGACCTGTCATGCTCTGCTCACTACCGTTGGCGATTATTGGATACGGTGTGATCGCCAACACGAAGAACGACAAAGTTAAATACGGCATGACCTTCCTCATGGCTACCGGTCTTTACAGTAGCGTGCCACCTGTTCTGGGTTGGCTCTCGAACGTAAGTCGTACTCTTAGTACCCTTTCAAGCCCGATCCATATTCGCACATAGTGCTATTCCCATGCTGACAATGAACGGCGTAGAACTCTGCTGGCCACTACAAGCGCGCTACCACGAGTGCCCTGCAGCTTGCCATCGCGAACTGCGGTGGATTCGTCGCCGTCTTCATCTACCCCAAGACGCAAGGACCAGCATATTATGAAGGTCATACCATTATCATGGGATTGCTGTGTGGTGGATGGTTCTTGTGAGTGATTTAATCTTGTTCAGCAGTCGTGGGTCTCCCAATCGTCTAACAAACTGTTAGTGTTGCTTGCAATGTGCTATACTGCTGGAAGATCAACCGAGACAAGGCGAACGGCAAGTACGATAAGTACCGTGGTTTCGGTGACGACCGTGACCCTGCATTCAGATTGGTTCTATAAGTTATCGACGATTTGAGGGAAGGAGGGAGGAAAGTAAGGGAGTTCGTGTTTTGCGGGAACCGGCAATGATATATCCGCGAGGGAATTATCTTATGAACAGGAAACCGGTCCACCTTACCTTGGCGTGCGTCCCAAGAGAAGGTTGTCCTCTCTTGGCCCTCACTGAGGTATATCACCAAATACCCACGGGGTTTCACTAAGCTCTATGATATGCTGAGATATCTAGGTTATGAGATACTGAAAGGTATAGGCTAACGATAAGGGTATGGGCATAGAATTGGGATCAAGGGGCTTTTAGGAGTTTTAAACACTTAAGTAACGACTGGGAAATATAATATCTTTATAGTCGTGTTGTCCTTCGGTGCTGAAGCGTTAGCTTGGCTCTCTTGGCCTTCTTGGCCAATTCAGGAATACCCATTTGTCGAGAATTCGTTTTCATCCACACATGGTACCATATTAACTGACCTAGTTGGTTTACTTACCTGTGTATATGTATGCATTTCTATGTCTTATGAGGTTTTATATAAAAACACACGATACTCTCGTGAGCATGCGTTACCGGTCTCACAAAAATTACCCGAAAATCGAAGACTAGGACCAATGGATGGAATCTCAGCAGCTAATTGGAGAATTCTAGGGCCGGTTGTTCCTGAATTAGCGCTTCGATATAGTGGGCTGCAGCCGCTAAGGCTAAGACCCATAGGGTTATTCTAGCTGCGATTTCGGGGATTCTTGAATCACCGAATTCTTTCTTCTAGGGATCTTTGCCGCGGCATACTCTCGGAATCAACAAGGTGATGATAACTTCCTTGTAACGAACACCTTAGGTACATGAAATATCCGCCTAAGGTCGCCTAGGAAACAAGTATAATATTTAACTCATAAGCTGATGACGTCGGGTTCATCCACGTTTCGCTGCAAGCCGTTTAGAAGACGATTGCGACATACGGAGCAAAATAAGATCTGAGACATGTTGACGAACGAATATTATCAGATTAGAGAAACTTAAGATTTTCAGCTACAGACAGACTAGTTTACCCCTACTCTCTTCCTCCACCATCTCACATCTTACTCTTCGACCTCACTTTTCGACAACTAGGGGGAAAATGTCGAAACTTTCAAACACCGTCAAGGCGCTCATCAACGCCAGCCACGCGAGCCCGGGATACACCCCCTCGTCGGCAGGCGTGCAAACGGCGTTGACAAAGTTCGCGAGCGATGCGGCCGAGAAGAAAGTTGGATTACCCGCCTGGGTAACGCTGTCGGTAGGTGAAATTCAACATGTTCCGCTCATTATTCCTTGGCCCGTATGAAATTGGACAGGCAAACAAGGAACGGATAGGTGAATGGTAAAAAAAACAAACGACTAAACAGACCACCAGACAGCCGTCTCGGCAACACTAAACTGCCCCGAGGCCATGACCCAAATCTTCCACCTCGCCAACGCGACCCCGACGCCCAACTCGCCGCGCACGCCGGCCCAGAACGCCGAGCTGATCCGCGAAGTCGGGCTCAAGTGCATATCCTTCAACGGCATCCCGCGGAGCATCAACACTTTGGGCGCTTTCCACAGCAGCCTACCTAAAGACGTCGCGGCCTCGCTCAGCACGAAGCCGACGCGCGAGCTGACGCCGGAAAACCTCGAGGTCAGAAAGAGGGACGGCCTCGCCCTCTGGGACAGCGTGTACCTGGGCTTCGAGCGCAAGCTGCTCGACAAGCTGGCGCAGTCGCATCCGGACCTGCCCGTCCATATTCTGAATGGCCATTACTCGAACCTGCTGTCGAACCCGCGGGGCGCGGATGCGCCGGCCAAGGTGGGCCGCGTGCTCACTTCGCTCGTGGCGATCGCGTGCTTGCGCGCGCAGACGGGGGTCGGGCCGCAGGTCGTGTCGCATGTCTTCGGGCTGAGGAAGGCGTATGAGAATGGGGATGCGCGGGCGGAGGGCGAGGAGCCGGTCGAGGGCGGGCCGTGGCTGGCGTCTGAGGATGGGAATATTTGGTTACTGGAGAATGTTGATAAGTTGGTGGGTGTGATTACTAGTGGTGAGGGGACTACGTTTGCTCCTGGACTAAGGCCGAAGTTATGATGGGGGTTACGAGGTGTGAGAGGGATGAAGTGATGATCCATGCACTGACGATGGATGATGGATGGAAATGCACATATATCTTATGTACATAAAGACCTTGACCACGAGATGATGTATTGTCTACCGTCTCATATTGATAGATGAGAAATATGACCAAATTTGGATACACACTCGCCGAGGATTAACCACCTTGGATGGACAAAGACGCTTGTTTATACATGAAAAATGCTAATTGTCCCTATTCCTATAAGCAGTGTGCATGATTCTATATACAATAAACATAACCTCCCGACATATGCTCCATATTACACCATCTTTACTCATCCCATCTCATCTTATCTCTTTAAGTCTAGAACGTCTTTAAATCGTCTGCGACCGCAAACTCAGCATCAGTCTTCGCCTTGACAGTTTCCAAATCAACCCCCTCCGCAATCTCAGTGAGCGTCAAACCACCCTTGACGCGGTCAACCTGGAAGACGGCAAGATCCGTGATAATAGTACTAACAACACCCTTGCCTGTAAGAGGTAGTAGACAGTCCTGAACGATCTTGCTACGGCCCTTCTTATCGACATGTTCGGTCGCCACCACGATCTTAGTGTGGTCGGGGTTCGACACGAGATCCATAGCGCCGCCCATACCCTTGAACACGCGCCCGGGAATCATGTAATTAGCCAAGTCTCCCGAAGCCGAGACCTGGAACGCGCCTAGGATCGACACGTCGACGTGCCCGCCGCGAATCATGCCGAACGACTCGGCCGAGTCGAACGTCGACGCGCCCGGCAACAGCGTCGTCGTCTCCTTGCCCGCGTTGATCAGGTCCGCGTCCGCGTCCGCTTCCGTCGCCGGGTACGGGCCCATGCCCAGGATGCCGTTCTCGGACTGCAGCCACACCTTGGTGTCCTCGGGCAGATACGAGGCGGCTAGCGTCGGGATGCCGACGCCGAGGTTGACGTAGTACCCGTCGTGCAGCTCCTTGGCCGCGCGGCGGGCGATGCGGTTTCGCGAGTCGAGCGTGGCGGGTTGGCCTGAGGCGGACGCGTCCGGTTTAGGCGGGGCGGTTTTTAGGACTTCGAAGTTCTTCGGTGCGGTTGCTGGCACGATGCGGTCGATGAAGATGCCGGGGAGGTCGACGACGTCTGGGTCGATGGACCCGATCGGGACGATGTTCTCGGCCTCGACTATGGCGATGCGCGCGGCTTTGGCCATGAGGCCTGCGTATGTCTTTGTCGTGTATCTACGAGCGCGCGTGTGTTAATATCTCTTGCCATACGAAACTGAGAACTAGAACGAAATAAGACCTACTTGAATACGCAGTTTCCAGCTTCATCAACCTTCCACGCCCTCAGGATCGCCACATCTCCAGGAAGCGCGGTTTCCATGATGTAAGATTTTCCATTGAAAACCCTCGTCTCCTTCGGCTTGCCCTTCTCCAGGACGGCTTCGGGGGTGAACCTCACGGGTATTTCGCCCGTTTCGATGAACGTCTTCCCGCCCGTTGCCGTGTAGAACGCTGGGATACCGGCACCAGCTGCCCTTAACTTCTCCGCCAGTGTGCCTTGCGGGCATAACTCGACGGCGATCTTCCCTGTGAGGTATTGCTTCTCGAGCTCCTTATTCGACCCTAGGTATGAGAGAATGATGCGGTTTAACCGTCCGTCTTGCGTGAGAAGGGCTAGGCCGTGGTCGCCGGAGCCGGCATTATTCGAAACGGCCGTTAAGTTCTTGAGTCCTTTCTTGTGGATCGCTTGGATGAGAGTTTCTGCGCGGGTTCGCCATTAGCCACTTATACGAACATTGGATTGCGAAGCTCGTTATAAGCTGTTTCGTTTCGTACGTACCAGCGACACCACATAACCCAAAACCAGCGCTTAGGATAACATCGCCGTCCTTCAAGTCTGCGACAGCCTCGTCCGCGGACTTGAAGAGCTTCGAACCGCCCCGTGGCGCTTTTGTCGGCGCTTCGGTTGAATAATACCGATGCGATCGCACGAGACATGGCTTGAACCTAGAGCTGGTGGCGATCGCGGCGCTGGCAGCGCTATATTGCCGTCGCACACCAGGTACCGCCCACCGATGTGAAAGCTGGACGGTTGTCCGTAACGCCAGACTCCGTGGGCGCGCCATCTTAGAGAGAGGGGCAGAGGGGGGTAGCTAAGCGGAATGGATCAAGGACCAAAATCGAAAGGGATCATCCGCGCTCGTCCGTGTAAAATCGTGTAAGTATAAAGTTGCGTATAACTTCTTTTTCTAGGTCCGTTTACGGAGCTATCTAACTACGAAGTAATTGACCGAACGAACGAACGAACAATTGCTTTTTATTTTATTATTATGACGAAATGGGCTTTCGCCGAGGTTCGCTTTCGGTGTTCTCTGGCTAACTGCGCGGGAGCTTTCGTCGGCTCTTGATTTATGCCCGTCGCGATCGTCGCGCGCCCTCTTCCGCTTCCCGCTTTTCCGGGCTGTCGGGAGAGTACCTGCCGCCAGGGCGGACAAAGACTGGACGTGATGATCTAATACGTCCTAGCTCGAATAAGTATCTAGATCCAGTACATGGGTCTACGTCAGAAGGAGTTACGGAGTTACGACTGTTTCACATGCACAATAATACCTAAAATTCCGAAGAGGTAAATTTGATAACCGCGACTTTTCTCGTAAAATCATCTTCGTAGGACCCTTCTTTATGAAAATGGTCCGCCGTTTTAAACGCAAGCGTATAATCTTGTTATTCCATCCAAAGGAAAAGGGGTTGAGGGGTAAAACAAGAGGGAAAGGACGGTAAGAGTCTATGGAGTCATATCCAGTTCATGTAAGTCGTGCTCCGACAATCTAATTGAGGCGGCCTACCGCCCCCGATGGTATGCGATGCAGAAATGAAGCCCCCATTAAAAGGTTAGTATAAATGCACATGGTATCGGTACCGCCCGCCGTCTACCTATCTAACGCCCGATGCTCTCTACGTTAATGCCGTATAAGGTGGTCAACTGGTCCGCGTCGACGATGCCCTTGCCGTCGAATAGCCACTTGGGCTTGTTCATATTGAACGCGATCTTGCTCCAATCGAGTCTTTCCTTAGGTCGATCCTCGCCAGAGTTTCCTGCAGTGGAGTAGCCGCTGGTCTTTATAAGACCGCAATCTGGACAATCGTTCTCGCAATTTGGTTCTGGCTTATATCGATGTAAAGGATCGTTATCGGGTACCGGAGATGAATTACCCAGGAGGTATTTATGAAGAGCTAGGATCTCTGTCTCTGTTGGCCCTTTTAAGAGGTCTTTAATAGGTCGAGGATCCGCGTCTTTCTTCTTTTCTATCTTGACAGCAGGCTTGGCCTTCACGGAGGACCTCTTGCCTAAATGTTTAGATGGCGTGGTTCGAAATTCGTCGAACTCGGTCGTTATGAGGATGGCGTGGCTACCATCGCAAGCAGTGTAAGGACTCGAATAAATCTCGATCGGCCCGCCGTCATCTCCAAGCGCGGCTTTGCTGCTAAGAAGTTCCTTGATCTCGGTTCTGACAACCACAGGGTTGCAGCAAGGATCAAATATAGCAATCTCCCTGGGGCCCTCTTCGAGGAGGGTCTTTATGACCTCGAGTGCGGGCGATTCTCTCGTATCGGAAGTGTTGGCCTTGAATGCGTACCCGAGGACCGTGATCTTCTTTCCCGCTAATGTGTTATTTAAACAACTGATCACTCGTTTAGAAAATCGATCGCGTTGGTATTCGTTCATCTTGACAACTTGTCGCCAATATTCGCCTACTTCTTCGAGGCCGAGAGACTCGGCCAAGTAGACTAGACTGAGGATGTCTTTCTTGAAACAGCTTCCACCAAATCCGATACCCGCCTTTAGGAATTTGTCCCCTATTCGGGGGTCGCAGCCGATAGACGCTGCTATTTCATCAACGTTCGCTCCCGTCTTCTCGCAGATCGCGGATATCGAGTTGATGCTACTGATGCGTTGTGCTAACATGGAGTTGGCCACAAGCTTAGACAGCTCCGACGAGTAGACATTAGTGGTAATGATACGTTCTCGCGGAACCCATGCCGCATAAACATCTGCCAACGCTTCGGCGGCCCAGCGGCCGGACGCCGTCATCGAAGAGCCAATAAGTACGCGATCGGGAAACATGAGATCTTTCATCGCTGTACCCGCAGCTAAGAATTCCGGGTTCGACAGGATTTCGAAGTGGATGTTTGGACGGTGAACGGCCATCTATTCGGACGATTAGCCAACCGATTTCACATGCCATTAACTCAGCAAATAGAAAATTCTATCTTACAGTTTTTCGAACAAGGTCGGCTGTTCTGCAGGGAACAGTTGATTTCTCTACGATGATAGTCCCTGGTCGAGCATGTTGGGCGACCTCACTAGTAACGGCCTCGAAAGCCGTCATGTCGGTAGCGCTACCCGCTCCAGCACCTTTTGTCTTAGTTGGCGTATTGACCGCGATGAGGACGATGTCTGCCTCGGCAATGGTCCGCGCTACCTGGGTGGAGAAGAATAAGTTCGGTTGTCTCTCTGGCAGGACAGCCCAGTTGCTATGATGCAGTTTGTCGCAGCTCAGGGCTTGCTCGCTTTCTGGGTGGTTGAAAAAGTAACATTTCCTGGATCCGTCACGGGCGATGCGTACGACCTCTCCTAGGCCTGGCTCGTAAATGGGCAAGTGCGCCGAGTTCCATCTCCGGATTCGCCGCGCATTCTTATCCACAACTGTGACACGAAGCTGCGGGTTTTGCAAGGCAATGACCGCGGCAGTCGGGCCGCCTACGTTTTGATTCAGTTTTAAAGCACAGAATAATATGCAGCAATAAGGACGCGCCTGCGTTTAAACAGACTGCGGTGCTAAGAACGTAGGGGACAACTAACCAACATAGCCAGCACCCACACAGCATATGTTCAAAATAGGACGTGTTAAGTCGGCCATGGTGGAATTCAATATTCTGGGTAGGCCGGCGCGCTCAAGGTCTGCCGTTAGTTCTGCGGCAAGCAAAGGGCTAGAAGATGAGCCCTCGTCGGGCGTAGTTGGGGCCGTCGAAGCACCATCAACGTAAGCGACAACCTCTTCAGCTTCGCCAGCTGATGCTGGGGCGGAACCCATGGTAGTTAAGTAGCCTTGGGCGCTTGGGACAACGGGTTGAGGGTGTCCTCTAGATAGCGATAGTCCGCAAATTTTGGATCTAAATTCGATTATGGGAGATATAAGACGGCTTTTTCGTGTCTTTGACACTTGTGTTCTATGATGGTGAGAACTCAAGAAGTCTATGGCCACGGCGTCTCTGAAGCTCCCCTTAAGAATAGACATGCGAGGAAGTCGTGCGTCAGACTAGGAAGGTCGTAGCTCGTAGTTATCTTGCTGCGTAAGATAATAGTATGAAGGTAGAGGTGGCTAGCTAGGTAGTAATAAGGGGAGCGTGACTGCTTACTCGGGAAGTATTAAGGGTTGTAAGCAGCTGAAAAGATAGAAAGAGGTGCGACTACCACGACTTGTCTAGATGAGCAGGAAAGATGAATCTAAGAGAAGGGACTCCTCCAGATAAGAATGAACTAGTAGGTCAAGCACGACAGCATCGAGACTTGGGTACGACTAGAAAGCCACTTGATCATAAAGACGCATGCGGCGTTATGCGGCTAGCTGAGTTCTCAAGAGAACGACAAGGTACATATATCACCCAGCCTAGTAATAGATGTGCGATCGCGTCGAACTTCTGCCGGAACCCTTGCTACATGCGCAAGCGGCAGACCTAGACGCGGAGCCAGTGTTCTGTTAAAATTCGTGCCACGGGCTGATCTTGTGTCGGATCAGGGTGGATGGGAGGGGGGGAAGAAAGATAGGACATCCAGGGAACAACAGGTCTCAGTCGGCAATGGGGACGTCAAGTGGCATCCTATTCCACGTACATAATGTTTGGCGAACGGTACGGATGCCACGCGTACTGTGTTTGTTACCTAGTCCATGTTGAGCAGTATAAATGATGCTCGGGTATACAGCTCAGATGGGTATCCATATTGCTTATATGGTGATAGTTGCGATAATGGTCGTACTTGGGCAGCGCGGGAGCAAACTTGCATGTCCTACTAGGACCCAGACAGGTTTGCGCAAGGTCCACCGAGGGATGGGTCGCAGCCCAGACAATAACCTTCACACATACATATGTAAGGTACCTGTCTCCCTATCCACTGCGGAGGAAAGGATGGGAGGTGGGAGTGGGAATGAGAATCGATGTGGGAGACTTCCCACAACTTCGCGGCTAAGGATATCGTAGCTTGCCATAGTTTCATGCAGGTATAAACTATGCTGATAGGTGAATATCTAGCTATAACGTCGCTCGCACTTAAGCTGGCGGGACGAAAAGTTTCTTAAAGGTTATTTATCTTTATATTAGAGAATAATAAGAGCTTAGACGCTACATCTGAGAGAACCTATCGATGAGTTAGTAGACAATTCTGAGTTCTGTAAGTCTATCTGATCGCTTACTTAATGTCACGGCTTGGCGCAACCGCAATATAATGAAGCTTATATCGGATTATCACCGTATGCGTACAGTGTCATAGATACTTCACTTAGACAGGTACTTTTAATTACTAACGTAAGCCCAAATATATTAGCCGTACGACGAAGTGATGATCTCTCTGCTCAGCTGGAGATAACAAGAAGAAAACAGAGAAGTAGGAAAAAAAGCATACTCTGATGACGATGGTAGTGCAAAATGCTTTTCACGAATAGATAGCCAACAGATAAGCATGCTAGACACACGAGGGGGTAATCAAGGATGCTAATTCGTACATGACAAAGAGTTGCGCCAATCGCCAATCTGGATAACCTCAGATAATGGTCCATCCAGAAGCTGTGCATGTGACACTTTGGCCCCCCAGAGGGAACATATCTTGGACGAACCCAATCATTTAAGCGCGATACTGGTTATACCTGCGGATCTATGCTGCTAGGCTGTAAGGTTCGTAGGACCCCGGATTTCTCTTGCAGCTTGTCCATGTACGATGTGGATCTGGATTGTTCCTAGAGCGATCCCGTCAAGAAAATGTGCCGCTGACGAAGAAGCTGATTGGTGCGCAGACCCCTTCGCGTGTGCGGCCACCTGAGCTTGTCATTGGACCAGTTCATTCGAAGAAGAGACGGGAAGCCAAAAAAGGCAATTAAAATAAGAAAATAGATCCATGATCCGGATTGCCAAGGAGATCTTTTCACTAGAGTTATTGATAGTCCAATGCTACAGCTGTTGAGTTGCGGTTACGGACCTTACGGACTTGGGCTTCAACTTATTCGCCTCAAATGTTCCGACAAAACTCCAACGTACTACATCACATATGATGGTTTAACTAAAAAATTATCATAGGCCTTACTAATAAATCAGCACCGTATTTTATTATATCTATGGAACTAAGAAATACGTAGTTTAAGGTGTGTGACTAGATAGCACTGTTGGTCTTGTGGCCTTTTTTAGGGCAGTACTGAAAGGGAAAAAGGGTGAAGATGACTCGATCTTAACGTACCATCACATCAGCCTCGTGAGTGCTGTATTAGACTGCTAGTGACTGTATTCGCGGCTCCTAGTCACGACGAAGTTATACGCATCTGTGGCTGATTAAAGAAACTCTGCCTAACTTTAACACACGCCACAAACCGCTCTTGTTATCAGTATCATGAGGATATTTCACGTTGCCCTCCTGTCTCTAGTTCGCTGTCGTTGACCCTGGTTATCAATGTACATTTTCCCCTTACCTACCTACGTATGCAGTTCTTACATCCTGCACCAACTATTCTACATATTCTCTCGGCTACTAGCATTTCCCCCGATACACCTTCCTATCTCTCAACTACGTTTTCAAGCTACTGCGCTGCCCAAAAGGATTATTTCTCTATATCTCTTCTAGATGCCAGAATACCTAATCATGTATGTTTCTCGCTATAAACTGCTACATCGAATACTGATAGACCTAGCCACCCAACCCCAAGCTTCATAAAAGGTCATATATATCCATCCAATACGAATCAAAGGATACCAGAGCTTTAGTCTTTGGAATTAAATCTCAGAGAGCTCAAGACATAACAATGGCAGAGAGATCTCACGACTTAGATGTCTTCCCCTCTGGCCTGCGCGGGAAGCGCATTCTGCTGTGCACGGAGAGCCTTGGTCCAGTCAACGGTGTATCGCGCACAACCAAGATGTTAGTAGACCAGTTGCGATCTAACGGGGCTCTCGTGTCGGTGGTTGCGCCATACAACCATACCAAGGTAAACACCTTCAATCCGATCAGTTCTCCCGTCGGCAGCCCATTTTATTACGAGGAAGTGCGCTTGACAGGGTATCCGTTGCCCTTCAACCCCGAGCTCTCGGTGGCGTACCCCGTACGGCTTTCCGAGTTGTACAGGCGCACGTTTGGAGGGCCACCAGATCTCATCTACTTAGCCAGTCCCGCATCTTTGGGCTTTCAAGTGATGCTACAGTTGCGGCAATATACGAAGGAGTTGCAAGTGCCTATCATATGCAACTTCCAGACCGATCTGGCTGGGTATTGCTCTCTCTTGTTCCCCTGGCCGCTGGGCGAGATCGCAAACCAAGTCTTCGGCTTCGTACAGGGCTATCTCTTCCGTCATACCTCGGTCAAGACCATCTTCTACCCGAGCACATTCGTCAAGACGTATCTGACGTCCGTCAACGTACCATCGGATAAGATGGAAGTGCTGAGGCGAGGAGTCGAGACCCAGGGTTTCAGCCCGGCTAAGAGAAGCGAGCAGCTAAGGAAAGAATGGGCGCCGAACGGAGAGCCCATCTTATTCACCTGCTCGCGATTGGCGGGCGAAAAGGGGTTCGCGTTCCTCGCAGAGGTGGCGAAGGAGTTGGATAACAGGGGGATGGAATTCAAACTCGTCGTCGTCGGCGGGAATCGTAACCCGGTCGTCGAGCAAGAAGTCAAAGACATGTTCGCGCCGCTCCAGAAGAAGAATAAAGTGGTTTTTCCCGGGTTCAAGGTTGGCGAGGAGCTGATGACGCATTATGCTTCGGCCGATATCTTCCTTCACTGCTCTATCACCGAGACATTCGGGCTCGTGGTGCTAGAGGCCATGGCGAGTGGCGTTCCGGTGATCGCGCGAGACGAGGGCGGACCAAGCGATATCGTCGAACATGGGAAAACCGGATATCTCGTCCGACCTGACGACCTAGACGACTTCGTGCAGAAGGTGCTGAAGCTTGGTCATGACACGGTGACCCGAGAACAGTTTGCATTGGCGGCTCGCACTTTTGCTTGCGAGGCCACTTGGGAAAGGGTAAGCAACAAGGCGGCCTGGCAGATGCTAGATACGATCGAGCAGTTCGAACGGAACCAGAAGAGCGAGTCCTCGACGACGACGTATCCTATCATCGGATGGCTACTTCTAAGCGGCCCCGTACGACAGTTCCTCCTCCCGCAGATTATCAGGGCGAAGCTGGCTTGGGCGTTATCTATCATTTTCTCGTTCTGGGCGGTTGTTGGTAGTTATCTTGTCTTTGCGGATGCCGGACACTTGGTGAAGACTTACTTGCCGCGGGCCTCATCTTGGCTGAAGTTCATAACTCGGGGATAGAGTGCCGGGTATCACGACCAGCAGATTCCCGCTTATTGGCGTCTCTCCTTATCTATCTCGTTATACCCATCGCACGAAGTGCGTCTCAAGGCGCATATTGCATCATTATTAGTTACGCATGAGGTGTACCGGCTTTTACATGTGACACAACACATTACCAAGCTATACATCGTCGGAATATCAAGTCATGCTGGGCCAACAGTTTGAATAGGTTATCGCGTTGATTCTCGAGTGCATACGGGCCTAGATATCTAGAGTAATCAACGAAAGAACTAGGAATTTCAACCGTAGATGGGATCATCCAAATACGATGCGCAGGATATCTTGTGTCTTCTCAACCTGTGCAAACTCCCCTTTCAAACTTGCAAGATGCACCTTATGCACAGTCTCCGCATCAAAGCCTCCCTTTGACCAAGCAGCGCATGCATCGCTAGCGACGACGATATCGCCTTCATCTAGTTCGCCATTTAGGCTAGTTGCGGAAACAACTCCAAGGTTGTTCGCAAAGCGCGTAGTCGTATTAACGCAGTGATCCGTCGTCAAGCCGATAAGGACGAGTTGTCTGACTCCTCGGTCTTTGAGATAAGTTTCTAGCCCGGTACCGACGAAAGACGAGTGGACGTGCTTGATGAAGAGCGGCTCTCCCTGTTGCGGTTGCGCGAATGACTGAGGCTGCGATCCTTCGATAAGCTTGCCGTTTATTTCGACCTTGGCGCCGGGGCGAAGCGGTGAGTTTTGTTCGGTGCTGTGGTGGTGAACGTGGCAGATGGCCACCGTGTTTGATGCTTCCTCTGTGCCTTCGCCCTGCTTCTCGTTGTGTTCCCGGGCCGCCTTTAACAGAAGCGTGACATTCTTCTCGAAATCTGGCGTGCTGCGGCTGGGACCCCAATGTGTCGGGTGGAAAAAGCCATCCTGAACATCGATGATGATCAGTGCTGTCTTCGCAGTGTTTACAGACTTCATTTTCGCGACGTGGCTGGGTTTATTGATTACCTTGGCGCGGGTAAATGCATAATTTACTCATCTCAGAGGATTAGTTGTATCGTCCACTCTCTTTATACTAGCTCTTACCAACGCCTTTATTGTGACATATCGAACTAAGAGCAGATGGCGCCATCGCTATTAGTCATAAAATACTTGACCTGACTTGTTCATTATCATTTTCTCATCAATAGACGGGAGAAGTGCGCCCTTAGAGCAAAGGCCGTAAACCCGGCTTCGGCACGGGAATAGCGTCTAGGAAGCTATTCGGGATCCTAACTAGAACGCTGCAAATCGCGGATACAGTTCCATTTTGCAGGTTCAGGGGATGAAGTTAAATCTCCCTCCCATCATGCATCCCAATTCAGTTTTTGATGTTGACAATTACTGTACCTTCTTGGCATGGCGTTATCGAGCTACCAGTAATAGTAATTGAAAGAAATTACCAACTCCTTCGATCCAGTGAAGCTGAATTCGACCGCGTATTCTCAGAGGATTGGAATTGGCGTACGATACGAAGAGCATCGCCCTTTTCGCGTAGGAGGATCAAAGGACGAGCGCGTCGCGGCCGAGTAGCTCCCATCATCTCTCAAAGAATACTCAAGAGTCAACAGTCAATTTCGGAGTTCTGATTTTGAGGAATTGAGGATTGAGCTTCAAAATTTCCGAAGAAGCGTGATGGATATTTTATTTTGTTTCTCCTATGCCTGTAGACTGCAGGTACTTACAGGTAAATACACCACTGACGATTTCAATAGCCCTTCATGATATAACTAAATGTAGACTGCGATGAACCTGATCGCTTGGGTTTTCTTTCATATTTTCCTTGGTATCATAGAAGCATTAAGGTCTTGCATTAAGCTACACGTAAAGACTGACAAGTGCTGATGTTTGATAGGTCGCTTGCTGAACCAATACTGGGATAAAAGTTGAAGTCTGATGCTTGGCTGTAACATGGAGAACAGGGGAACTTTAGGTTTCGAGGCTCAAGATGCGGTCTAAGATGAGTCGACAGGGGGGCCAGGGGGTCATATTAGGGGTCTTCACGGACCTGCACCAGCCCCAGTGTAGGTAGTGAACCGTGAGAGCCGATCGATGATTGGCTGACTTAATCGTAGTGCCACTTATTTTGTCTCATTGGCGTCCCGTTTTTCGAAACCTTCTCCTTTTTCAGTATCGTCGCATCGTCGCATCGTCAGGCGATCCGACACGAAAATGTTAGAATTATCCGAGCGTCAGAGTCAAAACGACCAGGTCTCAAAATGGCCCAATCCTATTGTCTTCTAGGTCGTTGGCCGAAAGTTCTTACTTGGTGTTTTGGCGAAGAAGTTACGCGCTGTTGGGAAATAGTCTCGGTTCCTTCGCCGGGCGCAGTCAGTTCTGCAGCTATCCTCTATGACGAAAGTCTCGGGAATGGCCTACCGTTGTATCTCCAATAGGAAGGCCTAAGCTATTCTCCGCTTCCTATTGGCTGTCTTCGCGCCGTCGTATGTACGGCAAATGCAACTTCTTCAGCAAAATATCCACTAGCTATCCGTTTTGCTACTAAGTACTTTCAACGGCTTGGCTTTTCTTTTCGAATCTCTTCGTTTGATGGTGCCACCAGCTACTCCCGAGTCTACGAGTCCTCAGCTCCTCGTTCCAGCACCTGTATCACAACCATGAGACTCGTTGTCGCAGGATGTACCATAGGTAGTATGAAAGCATGATAATGAACAAGGGCTACGACGCCTCGTGTTCTAGGTGCTAATCTCTCATGGGTTGCATTGAGGGTCAACCACACCAAGCCTAACATCTTGATCTGTCTAAGCCGCCAGAGCGAGATCGTTGGACGACCCACAGTCATGCTATTGATCGGTTTTGAGAAGTGTCTGGGTGCATTCGTGGACCCCATGTCTCATAGTATCCATTCTAAGATATCGAGTTGATACCCCGTCATCTTCCTTACCCTCTTCTCCTTTCCCCCATTACTTACGCAAGCTTGGGTCGAGCCAAACAAAACAAAACATAGCCGCTTCCCCTTCCCATCGGGCAGGTCCCTCTTTTCTTTTTCTTCTTTCGCCAGATCTCTAATCTGATCGCCGCTATTCGAGTCCTCCGCTCGCGGTGAAGTTGAACAGCTACGAGACGGACAGGTTCCATACGTTCCTTATACATACGACATATCCCTCGACCGCCGGCCGGCTAATTCACGTTCACAAGATAAATATTATTCGAATATATAATCTACGATAGAGTGAAGAACTATCGTCAAAATGGTTTGCAAAGGTGTTGCTCTAGCGTCGTTGGCGTTTGCCTCATCGGCACTTGCTAGCGGTGTGCACTATGCAATGGGTGGCATGATGGCTCCGAGGGCGACAGTGTTGGAGACGAGGTTCGAAGACGAGGTAGACGATTCTTTACGGAGACGGCAAACGACGGCAGCGGACATGAATCTGACACAATGGAACACGGATACTTCAGCAGCTTGCGAGTCGGCGCTTTCCTCACTCAATGCGGCCACCAACCCCTCGGGAACAGCAGTCTGCTACAATCTTTTCAGTCTCGACACCAATGCCGGCACGTTCATGGCCGATCTGCGCCTCTTCCAAGTATCAACGCCTTCCGGCGACTTCCAGAGCATCCCTCCTCAGGAGATCTCGGTTGGGCTTCAGTACAGCGGAGCTTCCGTCTCGCCAGTCAATTCGACCAACCAGACGGCATCAACTGTGGGTAAACGACAAAGTTCGGGACCTACAGCTCTGCAGACCTACATGTTTATAGGCCAAATAGACAAATCCCAAATGACCGAACCCATGACGATGTAAGTAGAACTTCCACGCCACATGTTGATTCTTGCGCCGTAGATGCTTACAACTCGATAGGGGAGTGTTAGAAGCCTTGGTGATGCCCACCGTCACACTGACTGGCAAGAGTCCGACGGGTCAGCAAGTCAGCACAAATGTCTCTTCCAACGAGGCCGCTTTCGTCAATGGTGTCTTCGCGAACACGGTCGTCATGTCGGATGTTTCACTCGCCTCATTAGCCGTTGACGACGAGGTCGCGGGACTGCATAACGGCACCGTCGCTTTTGTCCTGCCTGGAGTCAACATCTTAATTTTCCCAGTCGGTCTGATTCTCACCAGCATCTGGCTGGTAGTTGGTGTTGCGTTCTACGCATTCGGCACGTACGAACGATACAACTACCGAGACATGTACAGGAGCAGGAAGGCGAGAGACGGCAAGCCCGGTTACGCAGGAAGAATATAATCGGCGACTACTTTAGTAAGATGTGACTTCAATTACATGGCGTTCAATAGATACCGTCGAGCGGTGCGGATTTAATGGTTCAACGACGGGACTAGAGATGATTCGGGCAACGTGCTTTAGACTTCCAACCCCCTTAAGCTTGCCGACTATTATTTGTTTGATACTTCTGTCTATTTTATTATGGGGTAATTGACCCCTGGGAAATTATATATATAACGGTTATAAAATAAATAAAGTATATCAAAGTTCACTTCCATCGGGTCAGTTTGATGAGAGGTATGAAAGTACGGCAGAGAGCATTGGAATGGGTGGCAGCTTTGGCTCACTTTCCTTAGGCCGAAGATCGCATGTAGTCCAAAGATCCTTTCTACGGCGTATTACTAAATGCTTAGGTCCGTAGGAATTTCGAGTTCGGAAGGCTACCTAGTTTTTCTAGAAAACAAGCAGACGTGCTCTCTATCAAAGAGGAAGAGAAGGATTCTGCCTTCCTCTGTATAATTGGATGAGAGAACATAAGAGACTTCTCTGCAGGAAGTCATTTAACATCCTAGAGCTACTTTGTTCGGAAGTTACCTACATGCATCTATACGTATTTTCTGAAAATCCTAAGGATCGTGTAGGTATTCGATAGTAAGCGCCCGAATCTCCGAATTGTGGACGGCGAAAAGGGGTAGATGATCCTGCCTGTTGGTTCGGGTAGTTTCAGCGTATTTCGGCGAAGCGTCCGTAATAGAATAGAAATATTCAAATGGACTGGCAGGCTGTAGTAGGTTGTCTCTATTTGAACTGTATTAATAAATCTGGAGGCAATAGTAAATCTGGGAATAAAAGGGGTTGCTGACCTAATTATGGTAGGAAAGAACCTACTCGTACATAGAAAAGGAGCTTCACTTCTATACTAGGTTATACGCAGAAGCGAATAGCGGCAGCAGTATTCCATAAGATAACATGAGATACATACAATTACCTACCTACCTATAACATGGTAAAGAATAACATCTATGTAACATATTCCAAACACTACAAAAAGAAAGACTGAACAATACAAAAATGAATATTTACTCGAACTTCGTTATACGTTCTCGTCCTCTCTCCTAACCCCCTTACCAGGTACAGGTAGGTATCCAAGCCCACCCTATTCAAAAAGCCGCTCATTCGGCCTCCTTACCAACAACCCCATAATCTCCTCCAGCTCATCCAGCAGCTCGGCCGCAACCGGGATCCAATCCCTAAACGTGACGATCTCGAACATCAGGCTATCCCCCTTCACGAAAGCCTGCACCTTCCACTCGCGCAGCGGCTCGTAATGCGGGTACACGGTCTCGAGCCGGCCCTCGGCCCCCTCGCCGCCGATACCGAACTTCAGCTCCTCGACATGGTACACGTCCTGGTGCACGACGCTATCGAACCAATTAACCCCCTTCTCGCGCCACTTCGGCACGCACTCGCGCGCGATCTCCTCGAGCCCCATACCCTCATGCTGCGCGCTCTCGATATGCTGGTTCTGCACGTGTTGTAATAGGTCTACCGCTTTCCAGGAGGAGTCGAAGCGCACGCGCACGGGGACGTACTGCCACGTGGGACCCATGACGGCGTCGGCGTGCGGCAGGTCGATGTTGCGCCCCGTCACGACCTCGCCGAAGACGACGTCGCGGAGCGAGAGCCGGCGCGCGAGACAGAGGGCCCAGGCGGCGGTCGGCAGCGTCGCGATGGTGATGTCCTTCGAGCGCGCCGAGATGTCGACCGTGCGCGTGATAGCGTCGGGGACTCTGGAAGTCAGCGGTAGGTCCGGGCGCAGGATCGTCAGTTCGCTGTCTTGTAATAGGTCCCTCCAGTACGGGATGCTGCGCGGGATGCACTTGTTGACGACATGGTACACGAACGACGAAAAGGGCACGGAGTCCGGGGTCGTCGTCGTCGGCGTGACGCCATCGTACAGCGCCGCGAGCTGCCGGATCAGGGCCGGCAGGCAGACTTCGTCGTACTGCGCGTGCGAGATGCGGAAGGCGAGGCAGCTCTTGGCGCCCTCGCCGCGCACGAAGAAGAACTTTACGAAGGCGGAGCCGAGAGGCATCTTCGTCTGCACGTCGAGGTCGCACAGCTTGTGCACGAAGGAGTTCAGGTCCCCTTCGATCTCGTACTCGTCGATTGCGACAGGCAGGGATTCGAGCACGACGCCGAAGCACTTCGAGCCGCTCTCGACGAAGACCGTGCGCAGGACTTCGTTGCGGGCGACGAGGTCGCGGCAGCTGGAGAAGAGCCGGGCTTTGTCTACGTGCCCGTCCAGGTGGAAGAGTTCGTATCGCGAGGAGAAGCGAGGGAGCTGTACTGTGCCCTTGACAGCGACTTGTTGCAGCGGCCGCGCTGGTAGGATGTCTTTGATCACGAGGTCGCCTTGAGGAAGGACTGGTCGGACTGTTTCTGCGATAAAGGCTTCTACGTCTGGGACGTCGAGCAGCGAAAATGGTGATGGAGGTGCTTCCTCGGACTCGACTGGTACTTGTTCTCTTTCTCGTAGAATTTTGGCCATATCGTACAACGTCCTGTGTTGGAATATTTCAGGCACCGTTATCTCAAGGCCTTTGACACGAAGCTCGGATACAAGTTTCATGGCACCGATCGAGTCTCCTCCGAGCTGGAAGAAGCTGTCGTTTAGCCCGATATCGTCTTCCTCGATGGCTATAATCCGGCTCCAGGTTTGTCGTAGGCTCTTTTGCTTTGCTGAAGTGGCCGATACGCGCTTTTGTCGCGGAGCAGCGGGTTCCTTCACGGGGGTTGTCCGTTCGATGAAGGTGATTACATTATTCGCATCATACTTTGCGAGCTTGTGGGTTCTATACAGTTGACCGTCGTAGCTTTGTTCAGCCCATTTAGGGGATGGTACTGATTCTAAGCTTGGGTTGCTCGAGGTTCGTATCAGGAGTTCCCCGACAGCACCGACAGGGAGTAACCTATTAGGTTCAGTCGGGTCAATGATCCACGCTTCCGATGCCTTGGATTCTGCCGGAAGTAAACTTTTAACAGCTTCGCTTTCCGCGCCAATCTTGCTGAGACGGGTGAGCTCAGCTGTGTCTGCCTCGGTTAGAAGTTGAAGTTGGCCGCATTTGATGTCCGGGTTCTCGATGAATTGCTGTGTGATTTGTCTAAGCTGGTGTAGCATTCTCTCCATTTGCGGGCTCGTCACGGTCTTGGAGTCGAAGCTAGCCATAATTAAGAAGCCTTGAGGGTCCAGGGAGCACACCAACATCAGAGCGTAAGTGTTAAACTTGAGCGCCTCCTCTGCCGCCTCGGCATCTCCGGCAGGAACGAAGCAGTCCGCTGGTTGGCTATCTTTCGATGCATCAGCATCGGCGTCTGTGCTGGGATGCAATACTAGACCTGTCCTCAGTTCACATGCCTCTCGAGCATCTGGACTTAGGCGTCTGATATGCTGCAGACCGAAATGTTCATGGGGAATGCTAGCGACTGATTGATCGTGTATATCTTGCAAGTACTCTGATACTGTTGCATTAGGGTGGACGGCTACTCGGACTGGTATAGTAGCGATCATGGGCCCTTCAATCTCTTCAACTCCCGGGATCGGGGCGTTGCGACCAGTGAGCGTCTCACCAAATACGACATCGTTGGATGCCATGTAATTTGAGACCAGAAGCGCCCAAGCTCCCCGGATAATCGTAGCTATCGTCATTCCGCTATTAGGCTTTCCGGTATGTACGTAGTGCTCCAAGAGGGAGTCGGCTTGCTGCTGGTAGCCAGAATAGGGGAGAGTAGGGAACTGTTCTCCATTGGCACCATCTAGCCTTTCTCGCCAAAAAGACTCTGATTCTTTGCTGTCCATATTGCCGAGGTAGCTGATAAAGTGCTTGAAATCAGCAGGTCTCTCAGTGGAAAGGTTGTTATACGCTCGATTAACCCGTTCAACGATTAGAGGCATACACCAGCCATCATAGAGAGCGTGATGCATTGTCAAGACGAAATGCGATTTTCCTGTAGATTGCTCATTGACAACTACTCCGTATCTAACAAGGGGTTTGCCGAGTTGAACGGAGTCGCTCCGGTCCTGAACTAGATAATCATTGAGGTTCTGGCCGGACAATGTCTTGCAATCGAAGTCATCCTTGACAACTACTTGCATTAATCCCTGGCCTGGCACCTGAACGATTCTCGTTCGGAGGATTGCACAGTCCTTTGACGCTAACTTGAAGGCATTTGCGAGTTTCTGCACTGCCGTCTCGTCCGCAAGTTCAACCACACGTTGCGCGACATAGGCTTCGCTAACCTTAGCAGACAAAGCCATAAGACCTTCTTGTAGAGGTGTGCATGGGTAGATATCCTCGATCATTGATGGATCAACGCCGCAGAATGCGGCACATTCATTTCGAGCTGACTCTTCAGACCATTGATCGCTGAGAAGAGAGAAAGGCGGGATCTCGATACTTGTTTCGCCAGACCCGGGTCTTGCGACCAGGGCCATATCCGAGAGCATTGGGTTGGCGAAAATATCAGCAACGGTGAGAGAGATGTCTTGCGTCCTCGCAGCAGCCACTAGCTTCATTGCGCGAAGTGAGTCACCTCCTAAGTTAAAGAAATTGTCGTGGGCGCCGATTTCCACCTCCGGACCTAGGATCTGACTCCATAACTGGGCTAGGCTCTTCTCCGATGGGGTTGAGGGCTCTTTTCTAGGAACCATCGCCGCCGTAAATTTAGCAATATCTTTTCGGCTTAAAGAATGGCCTAGTTCTCGGAGGCGCTTGCGGTCAGTCTTCGCCGATACTAATAGGGGCATGACCTGTAGCGGGATGTATGCTGCAGGCACCATGTATATGGGTAGGTTTTCCGAAAGGGCCTTGTTCATATTCGTAAGAGAATCTAGGACCTGAGGGGGCAGAGATCCTAGAAGAGATTCTGATTCTGACACAAGGCCTGCTCGCTCGGCGACGAACGCAACTAAGGTCGGTTCGCCCGCAGGACCGCCAGGTCGGATGACTTCGGCGGCGACACGGGTTCCCGGAGGTAGCTTGTCGAGCATGTTGTATTCGATTTCCGCCAACTCAATCCTTTGTCCGCGCAACTTCACCTGCTGGTCTCCTCGGCCGACAAAGATGATTGTTCCGTCCGGATCATACCTTACGAGATCACCAGTCTTGTATAACCGCCCCTTACGGCCTTCATGTTGCGGGCTCCCAGCAAGGAGCCACTTTGGATTGTTGATGAACACCGCATCCGTCTTTTCGGGATCATTCAAATATCCCGGTCCTACTATAGCCCCCTCCACTAGAAGTTCACCAACCGCGCCTATGGGCACGAGCTTGTTGTGGTCGGAAGGGTCGACAATCCAAAGCGATCCTCCGACGCCCCTACCGATGCTGACGGAAGGTTTATGGCTTTCAGATCCAACATCGCCGTTCACAGCACAGCCTACGGTGCACTCCGAAGGACCGTAGGCGTTAACGACTTTTGCGTGGCGACTCCAAGCGGCCGCGTCGCCTGCAGATATGGCCTCTCCTCCCAGACCAAGCACTTCAAGCGAAGGTATGATATCGGGGTCAAGAACACGGGCAACCGAGGGCGTCATGTGAGCCATGTTGACGTTCATCTTCCGTATAGCACCGCTTAAGTCGTTCACCCGATCGGCATCCGAGGGGATGCATAAACAGCCTCCGACTGACAATGTGCAGAGCATACAGTCGATGCAGACGTCAAAGGCGTACGATGCAAAGTCGAGAACCCGGGAATGAGCGCGATATCCGACTATATCCGCGCGCGGCACCGCTCCGCTGGAATAGTTCTCATGTGTGACTACACAACCCTTCGGCTTCCCCGTGCTTCCCGATGTGAACTGTATGTATAAATTCGTACTTGCTGGTACGGAGGGTAAGCTTGAAGAGGTGTCATAGCTGCTGAAGTTCTCTTCGCATAGTGTGATTCGCGTTCCGTTAGGCGCAATGCGACTACCGAGGTTCTCCTGCTGCCTTGACGTTACAATGATAGATGCGCCGGTTTGTTCGACGATAGTGCGTAACCTCCCTTCGGGTTGGCTTGGATCCATCAACGCGAAGGTACCTCCAGATTTCATAACAGCTAACACTGCCACAACCGTCCATCTCGACTTCTCGAAACATAACGGCACAACTGATCCTACTCTAACACCCACTGATACGAGATGGGCCGCGAATTGGTCTGATCTCGAGTTGACGTCGCCGTATGTGAACGCGCCATCCCACGAGGTGACAGCCGGCCGACTAGGATCCCTATTTGCTTGCTCCGTCACCAATTCGTGCATACACGTCTTCAAGGTCGGCGGGACAGGAGTATTCCAACTCCATATCTGTTCCAGCTGCTCTGTAGTAATGCCATCCTCTTCGAAATCCGTCGGCGGCGTCGTTAGGTGACCGCTCAACGCACCTTCGTCGGAGTGAACAGAGTTAGCACACGAGACGTCGATGTCCTTTAGCTCCATTGTTGACATTCCGGCAAGGACGTTTCCCATTCGTTGATAATATCGTCGAGCTTGATTTACAGTTATTCATGCGCCCGAGTAACGGACTTCTCGCATGTCTCTCACGGACGAGTGGACCCTGGGGACTTAATGAGCGTCGTGCAAGATGCAGAAGTATGCTGATCGCGGATCACTTTTAAAAAGTCCAGGCCACCGAGTGCCTAGAACGCTAACGGGGGAAAAGAACGCAGCAAGCACATGATAGTTCCATACCTGTCTCCATTCTTGCCGACAACGGCAACTGGTTCTTCTCACGATTTACTAGCACAGGCACCAGGTTACGAGAGGACGTCGGCCGGTGTATGTGGCTCATCTGAAGCAACATTCCTTTTCGGCCCTAGGACGGTTTAATGGAGGGGAGCTAACGGGGGCCGTTATAACGGATCCCAAGATGACACCAACGTATGTTCTTCTCCACAGAGTGCGGATCAGATAACTTTAAACGGATCAGATAACTGGCAGTTAATTTCAGAAACCTGGTCGAGTCAAGGAAGACCCGGGTCGATCCTTGGCTGTAGAATCGATGTTGCAATTCACATACCCATTCATATACCCAAGTTGTTTCCACAGCTTCGGAGGCAACTTTCGATCGAGTTTCTATGGGGGTCATGGACGGACGATGTCTCGGCATACCTTACTCCTTACGAGTGTAAACGCCGAGCGTGAAGGTTTCCCTTTTTAGAAGTCTTGCATCTGCAATTGTTCGAACCTGCGGATGCCCTCATTTTCCATCACCTAAGGTAGCCCTACCCCCACCCGAGTTATCCGTCTGTATGCGCTAACGAAGCACAGCCAGTGAGCGCCCGCCCTTCATTTAACTTAAACATCGGGCTACACCCCATCCTCCTCGGACTACATCGACATGACATAAAAGGCGCAAAGTGTGGGTGTGATTCATGTTGGACATAGACTTCTTTCGGGCTGACGACGTAAAGCAAATTCGCAATATTTACCTCCCTAGATATCCATAGGTTAGCATCAAAATCCGAGGCTCCGAACATGTTGCAAAGTCCAGAAGTGGAAGGCCGATATACCAGCGTAGGCCGATTAAACCGAAGGGCATCTGCATATTCGGAGCAGGGCAAATGCAAGCATGCGCCTAAAAGATCGACATAGCATCCTGACCATCCTACACCTTCATTTCAAAACAGGTAAGTTGCTCGTATGCATCGTATTACTGGGGATTTCCGCCTGAACGGTCGATGGTGTTCTGGTCTCGGCGGTTTGTGGTAGGTCCCCTAAAATCTAAGATCTCGAGTGCATCGAGCTGACTTCGAAAGCGATACCTAGTATAGTATCAGATCATCCGGTCGTCGCATGTGGTTGGTAGAAGCTGGTAAAGTAGGCAGGTCCTTTTTCCATAGAACCAAGGTTCGCCACGTAGCTTGGTGCATTAGCCTCTCCGTTAGTGGGTAAAACTTTTACGTCAAACTGCTGGTCGAGCCTGATCGTGGAGTATGGTCTTCGTTCGTGATGCGGGTGACCGTTGACGGAAGAGGTAAGGGAGTGTTAATATGGGGGTCAGCTCACCTCGTACCTGATCTCTGATGGATACATCGGTGTCGCAAGGGGAGCCAATGGTGTTATCCGATTTCGGAAGACCTGTCGAACAAACATGCCTATTCGATGTATTTCCTGGGAATCAGGTACTTGGATCTCTGGGGAACTGTGCTCGTCACATTTCACAGCAAAAAGAGTGTTCGGTTTCTCAAGTCAGAACCGAACTGTCGGCGTATCACCTAGAGATTTGAATACCGAGGCACGTTGGGGTCGATCAACGTATAAATCACTGGCTTTGTAACTTCTAAGCGTACCAAGATAATTACAAGTCCGTATAAAATTGGTATTCATGCAAGGTCCGTGTGCTTCGCCTACGTCCTACTACCAAGGTACGGTAGCTGACGTTTGTCCGGGTGGTTTTCTGTACGTAATTAAATACTGTCTGCGGCTTCGACTTCCCGAGTATGTTGTTAGCTTCCGTCTGCCCTCCGTCTGCTCATAACTAGGCCGTTCTAGCGCCCTTTTCTCGAACGACGAATCGGACAGCCCTATGCATAGGTAGGTAGGTATGTAAATCTTAGCACTATGCGTATTCGCCGAATAACTGGGACTGACTCAGCTTAATTTATTGGGTCACTTCACGATGTAACTTCTCGATAGTTGGGCACAGTAAGTCAGCCAATAGCTGTTGGTTTACGGTGCGTGCGATAATTAATTCCGACCAAATGGTTGGTGGATGACGGCCGTTGTGCTTTGCTTTCAGAATGCCACCTAGGTACGGGATTCTTGCAATGGAGGCCAATAGAAGCTATCGACCACGAAGGTCGCCGAGGCTTAAATTGACGGCCTTGCTGAGGATTCGCTACCAAATCATTATTCAAAGCTCGGATCGTGAGCATACCGACTCACTTTTAGAATCACAGAGAGCGGATCGTGATGGGGGCCGTCTAGCTAAATAGGATCCTACACCAGAAAACCTACAGCTTTCTAGCATATGTAAGAATAGATGAGGCCTTCGCCACGAGGTCTTCTTGTCAGGCCAACATCTGCGCCTCCGGAAGGGTTAAATTCCGGTAACCCTCTTATCGCCGACGGCGCCTATGCCGGATTCAAAGGAAGGATTTCGGCTAATCGGGTTTGAACATCTAGAAGGAAGCCCGCCTCGTTTCGGAGTGAGGAGTGTAACAAAATCATGAGCTATGAAAGTGAGGTATCACCTCAAATGGTCAGACTTTGCGAGTAAATGGTATAAATGTCATGGACCAACCAACTGCCCAGCCAGCTGGTTCATAGCTACTTGGTTGTGGGCTGCGTGAGGCGAAAAGCGCCAATGGCGGCCTCATCGCGGCGAGGCCGCGTCGTCAGGGGGTGTTTCCGTAACAGATTTGATACCAGATTTATTATGACCAGCCGTACGCATCGTACGTTTCAAAGGCTTCGTATAGGTGCAGAAGTACTTTATAATCATGAGATGGAATACAACTAAAAATGGATGTATGGAAGGTCAAGTAAATAATAGGTAGGTTATCATATTTCGTAACTTTAGAGCTTTCGCAGATGCGTGTGGGTTTTAGCGTATGAGTGAGCTCAATGGCATTCGATGTATATATCTAGGTAGATATTACTTGATAGGTACCTAAATAGTTATGTTTCAAAAACTTGGGGTTTTATTCCGAGGTTGAAGGAAATCTTTCACGCTCACGCCGCATGCTACACAGTGAAACTCCGCAGTGCTGCAGTTGCTAATGTTCCTCTAAAAATTCATGGGTATGTACAGGCACCATGGTCCTCAGTAAATCTCCAAGTCTACTGTGTCCTGACTCATGCCCTTTGTAGAAATATCAAATAGTATATACAGTTGATGCTCGTATTTCACAGGAAATGGATATACAGCTGGCTACAAGTGAGCAGATTTAGGCGTGCGCCGCGAAACCCAGAGTGTTGTTGCCACCGTTGAAGGCGATGAAGTTGCTCTTGAAGAAGATGTCGCCATAAACCTGCAAGCCGGCCGTTGTAGCCTGTAGACCGCCGAAGCAAGCTGTTATCTGTTAGTAAGATGAATCTGGATTCGTGATTTTTGAGAAACTTACTCTGATCATCGACTTGGGTAAAGTTGATATCGGCGCCCTTAACGGTAGCCATGCTACCACCAACATCCAGCTGAAGGTCGGGTAAGTTCGCGTTGCAAGGGAATGTGAATCCACCTTGCTGTTGGTCATCGACGGCACCCTGAACTTGTGCATAGTAAGCCTTTGCTACGGCAGCATCGGCCAAAAGGAGGGTAGTGCCGGTGTCAGCAATAGCTTGATTTCCGGCGGTGGAGGTCTGGGGAGTGCCATTGTTGATGGCAAAGGTTTGGCTAGTAAACTGCCAGAAGCCAGCCGTCGTGTTAACGGGAACCCAGGTCATCGCACCAGTGAATTTGGTCGGATCCACACGACCAAACTCATAAGCACCGTTTGCCTGTGCGCGGAGATCGGCAGTAAATAGGGGTTCGGCGAGGGATGACTTGACGTTGTCGAAGAATGTCTTCTGCGGAGCTGGCTGCACCGTGTTAAGCTGGCTAAAAGCAAGACCGAGCAGACCATTGTTCGAGGTGTCTTGGACGAAGGATGAAGAGACAGCAGTTGCCAACTCGACAGCTTGGTTGGTAACGGTAGCACCGCCAATGTTGACGGTGTCGGTACCGACGTTGCCCGCAGCTCCCGAGCCATCACCGTAAGAGATTTCAAAAGAAGCACCTTGCATGAGAGCAAACGTATTGGACTTAGTTGGGTCGAAGACTGTGTGACCCTGCGTGGCGGCGGCGCTAAGCTGCGTGTTGAAAACCCATAGATCAGACGAGCCAGAATCGAAGTCGAGGTTCAAGGTCTGTCCACCAATGTTAACGGGAGACAGATACTCGACATCGTTGGCCTCAGGAGTGTTTGTAACGAGGCCGGTGCCGTTAGGAGCCGACCCAGTAGCGGCGGCGGCGGCGGTGGCACCAGCAGCGGCACCAGCAGCAGCACCAGCCGCGCCGGCTCCTTTACCCTTGCCCTTGCGACCCTTTCCCTTCTTCATGTTCTGTCTCTTCGTGATCATCTCATCCTTCTGAGCTGCGGCTGCGACGGAAGCCGGTATGGGCATCCGGTACTTTTTCAGCGTCTTCAGCAGAGCTCGAGGGCCATTGCGGCCGGTGAAGTTCGGGTTCGCTACTCGTTCAACCTTGTACACGCCTCGTTTTTGGATCCCCGTCGGAGACGAAGAAGCTAGCGCTAGGAGTCCGAAGACTAAGAGTAACTGCGCGAGGGACTGCATTTTCCTAATATACCCAAGAAGAAAAAGAGGGATAAACAAAAGTAGAAGAGAATAATATACGTATCACCACACCAGGTGGATTGATGAAGTAACAAGAGAAACCCAACTCCGGTTGGCGATTCGACTAGGTCGGGTCAGTTTTGAAGAAGTCTTTGAAGAAAGAATGGTGAAGCCAAAGAGCACCAGCAATGAGGGACGGAATAGAAAGGAAACAATAAAGCAACTGCTGAATGGAAATTGTCTCAGACAACGAACTTCATGGAGTTGAAGTATGAGATAGAAAGAGAAGAACAGACGAGAGCCAAGACCTCTGCCTTTTGAAGTCGAAAAAGCGATAGAGAAACGAAAAGGGGGTCAGGGATTTACCCATGCACACCATCATTCGATCTCCATGGAGATCAGAAACAAGCTCCAGGCCAAGCCTACTAGAGTCGATCATGGATATGATGCGTGGTTTGTCTCGAGTGCTAGGACGACGGCGGCACTATTCACTCGAATAGGATATGCGTCGTCATATTCCCCGTCGACAATCGAAACGGGACCCACTAGGAATCTTAAAACGCATGGTGTGGCCTAGCCGAGGGGCTCTTTTCTTTTCAAAACGGAGAGCCGACTTCGTAATTGAGAGCCCGACTGGTCTGAAGGAAGAGATCCAGTGGACGTATAGCTTCAGGAGCTAATGCAGGGGCTTAGGTCTCCCCCAATGGCAGTTTCTGGGGAATTTACGCCTCAAACCACAACAGCGTATGGTTCTCGATATCTACCGGCGCAGCCCCCAAAATGTTGCCGAATATGCGGTACCAGTCAGCACACCATCACGACTAGTTCCGGCTGACTCCAATACGGTTATAATATAAATGGAAAAAGAATCCTGAAGGGTATCCTGCGGAGTTGAGAATTTACCAGCCCTACATGAAGATTTCAACCAACGGTTAAAACCCCCATGTGCTTACATGAAACAGCCAACGCGTATTCAAGATATATTGTCATGATAGAGGCCATCATGACAGCACAGCCTCATCGTCGACTGAAGGCGAGCACGGAGGACCAGTAAGTCATATGGACGAATACAAAGATTATGATAATTATTGATGATGATAATGATGGTTGAATAGGCAGGAATAAAGGCTTCGCTTCTCAAGCATTTCCTGTTATGAACAGGGTACGCTTATTCCTCGACAAAGGCCTGCTAAAAATATGGAGCATCCTTTGGTCTCGAAAGTCGAGGAGCCAATCGTAAGGCTTTAGCTGGAAAAGCTGGTGCGTTTCAAGAGCGACGCAGGGTTTAGGCCGGGTATGAGAGATCAAGGATCCTTGCAGCGTCTGTGAGTGTGGATATTAAGGAAATGAAGACGAAAATTACAGTACAGTCACCTACCACAGCAGTGCGGACGCCCCATTTTTTATTCCCTAACAACAAGTACATCAAAAATTCAGACTGCAATATGCCTTATTTTAGATCGGCCATATTAAATCAAATCTCGCTCCAATTAGAAAACAAAAATGGCCATAACAGACTAGAGCTCTCGAGGCTTAATATCCACTATACTAGCCTCTGTCCTAAGGTATTTCTGGGAGGTACCAATGTATCAAGTTATGACCTCGAGGTCAGGGTTAGGGTTAGGAGGTATCGAGTGTTAAGGTTCAAAAAATGGGGCGTCCGCACTGCTCTGGTAGGTGACTGTACAGTTAAAACACCGATTAATGATGAAGGGTTGAAGAACAGTTGTGCCATATATGGAATATATCGCCGCTAGAAGAAGCTTGTTCCGGGTAAGATTTCACACAAGGCCTTGAGTTGTGGATTATGGGTTTTGATTGTGGGGGAGGAAAAGAAGTTGGGATGAGATTCCAATGAGATTCCAAATTCCGTTAAGCCTGAGTTGGGTCACGTAATAATGAGAAGCCTCTATCGATACGTATTTAACCGTTAACAAACTCACGAACACTTACATACAAACCTACTAGGTACCTCCTACATGGAAGATATCTTGATAATTACATAGGCACCTAAGATAGACATGTAGGTAACCGTAAGTTACACTGGTTACACCTGGGTACGAATGACGCGATAAAATTATACGCCATTTTTTACGCCACATAGGCCACATACACGTGAGGGAAATATTCCAGCCACCGATTATTCTTGTCTGTCCATCTTATTTTGTCCACCGTTTGAAACCGGAAACCCCAGAAATTCCCCCAACACTCACACATTTTCGCATTTTCTACCGTAACTGACCACAACACTTCCGTGGACCCTGGAAGACAGCTACTCGACCGATAAGCACATTTCGCATCTGATTGACGTCTCCGTTTAACTTGCGATAACAGCTTTTCCGTCTGATCGGATTCAGCTCGTTCTGGTCGCCCGACCTCTCGACATCTCGATATTTGTTTATCGTCTGTCGCCTGTCGTCTCTTGTCATTCTCGGCAGCGACAGCAACAACAGCAATCGGCATCATGTCAGACGATGAGGTCGAAGTGACCGGCACGCGTAGCTCGCGTCGCAATGCCGACAGGCGGACCCCGCGATTCAGCTGGAACCTCGCCTATGAGGAGACTTTCTTCAGGTCGCTATGTGAATCCATGTCGATGGGTTATAAAGAGAACCACAGCTTCAAGTCGGGCGCATGGGAGCGAGCTGCTATCACCTTACGCGACAAGCATGGCGCTTATCCCGAAAAAAGTCACTTGATTAACAAGGCCGACAATGCGCGTAAGAAGTTCCGGATGTGGAGAGGTCTACGAGAAGACCCCGAATTTCTCTACAACCCCACCACCAGGATGGTGACCGCGAGCGAGGAAGCTTGGCGACGTCATTTCGAAGTAAGTAAATATTTCTTAAAATAAATAATTAATATATAATATATAAACCTCTATTCATTCTAACAACACTTCTTTAATAGAGAGAACCGCTCTCCAAAGCCCTCAGAGGTCGCCCCTTTGACCATGAAGAATTCATGGAGATACTGTTCCCCGATGTCGTGGGATCTGGCGGTGCGCCTAAGCGAATCATGAAGCCGAGACGAAGGAACCCCGACGGCACTTTGTCAGCGAGACCAAGCACCGCAACCGCAACCGCGACCGCGGATCAGACAGTCATCGATCCTTCCCTCGATGGGAGCATCTACGCCCAGACACCTACGCAGAACTCGGTACAGCAGTCGCAACCAATGAGTCAACCAGTGCCGACTCCTTCCATGTCGCAATCTACTATGCAGCGACCTTCATCAACTACTATTCCGCCCCGATCATCTATCAACGCAAACCCGAGCGCGCTCACCCCACCTGACGAGCAAGTGCCAAACACCCAGGCGCAAAAGCGCCCCAATCCCAACCCTAGTCCGATGTATCCCGAGAAACGTCGAGGTAGACCTTCGCGCTTCTCATCTAATTTCTACACCCAGCAATCGACTACGCCATCATCTTCTTCTGCCGCCGCTCCGCCTGCTGCCGCCTCAGCGGCGCCGCAAAGCCTTCATCCTTCCTTTACCGCCACCCCTGGGCTTATCGAAGACAGCATACTGTCCCTTGCGGAGGCTCTCAAGGCTCGATCTCCCCCTAAATGGTCAGAACAGGCGGTAGAGATATTCTTCGCCGAGTTCGCTGACGAGGATGCTGACCTCCAACTCAAGATCGCGGAGAAGGCCCTCACGGATGAGAACAAGGCTATGGTCTTCGTCAAGATGACCCCGATCCTACGACGACATTGGGTCGGTCGGTTGAGAGAAGTTCACATGCGTAATCTTGGTGGCGGACTTGGTCTAGGAGGACGAGTCGGCGAAGAGGCTTCTTGAAGACATTTGAAATTGTCTCACGGAGATTGCTGTTGAACTGAACTTGGTTAGGCGGCGGAGTTTGGTGTATGGGCGTTTCAGGCGGAAAGCAAGTTACGGTTGGCATGTTGCGAGGATTAGTGTTCCATGAAAAGCTCTTAGGTGGAGGGGGGAGGCTTGGCCTCGAGGCCGAATTTCGCCGGTGAGATCTGTCACGGCATCGAGATTGAGACGATCGATGACCCCAATTCCCGTTTTGCTCCACCGGTAGTCTCGTATTTCGAGCACGTATATACCGCTTTGCTACGCGTAATGATAGTGTTCATAGGCGTACCGGATGCCATTCTAGGAAAAGCTTCAGTCTTTATGAGGTTTCGTGGCAAGGTAGCAGTCTAGGCTCACGAAGAAAACTCAATTTCATCGGAATTACATCCATGTGTCGTACGCGCCGTTGTACTGGCTGGCACAATTATCCAATACTGCTACGCCACGAGGATCCTGTGATAGGTTGCCATACTTGAGTAGTCTGTTGATAAACGTTTGTCATGGCGAACCGGTTCGTCAAACCTACAGAATCTAGAGACACGATTGCTCTGTCTCGTACTGTGTTCAAGCTGATGCTACCCAGAACAGCAACGTGCTGTAGGTTAACTAAATTCCTAGCCATGGACAATTTCTCCATCAACTACGACACTTCGCTAGCTGGCTGTTTCTCCTTCGTCTACCCGCCGTAGTACAAAGAATTCCGAAACTGATCCAAAAACCATGTGAAAATGACATGAGATATTCCCTACCATAGTCCCTATCATAGACTTTAGATATACTATGCGCATGTTTGTAATGGCACAATGTTTGTGGAGGCTAGAGGGTTTGTCTTACATTTACGCAATATGAGATCTCAATGGTCAAAGTTCTTTGGACAATCGTCCGACCTATATAATTGACCATCCTCATAACTCAATGCCATACAAGTGTATGGGAGAAGTTATCATCAGTCGATCTTTGCAAGTATCATCACCATGGCTCGGACTCCTTACGCCAATCTCTTCCCTATAACGGGACGCTTCATTGATCCTGGAAATCCCACTTTTCAAAAGCTTAAGAACTTCTTGTCTCAAACTCTCAAAATAGATTTCACTCATATTTCCGTCCTGCTAACCCTATTCAGCCTTATCTCTGCTGCCATCACGCCAGCTAGCAGGTCTATCTTTCGGATGTACGAATGGATCCAGAAGTCCTTCATGGTCTCTGTCTGCGTGCCGGCTCCAGACGAGCTCTACGAACAAGTACTGACCTGGGTTTCCGCCAATGTCCTGAAGCAGCGGACGAACAGATCCCTCTTTGCTCAGACAACAATCCTTAGGGGAAACGATATGGACACAAAAGAATATGCGGAGTATAGGGGTAGAAGAAAAGTCCAAATTGATTACCTGCCTGCCTTTAAATCAATCTGGTTCATGTACGAGAGGCGGCCCTTTATGATCAGGCTGTCGCGCAGCGCGGTAATCGGGAGCAAACTCAGGACCGGTCGCCGTAGGGTGAGAGGAAGGGAGGAAAAAGACAGCAATAGCAAAGTTAACCTTACCGTATCCTCGATTGGCCGCTCCCAAGAACCCACTAGAAGGTTCCTTAAGGAATGTCGCAGCTTCTCGGAGAAACAGCAACAATCAACCGTGGCTATACATGCGTTTACGATGTTCAGTTATATGGAATATGGCTGGGAGGTTAAGGCGCACAGGGCAACGAGACGTCTGGATTCCGTTCACCTTGATGAAGACGTAAAATCCGACTTGGTGTCGGATATAGAGCAATACCTCGACCCTAGGACTCGACAGTATTACACCTCGCTCAACATCCCTTATCGTAGAGAATATCTCCTCCACGGTCCGCCTGGAACCGGCAAGACATCGCTATCAGTTGCATTAGCGGGGGAATTCGGGCTCGATTTATTCATACTGGACCTGTCCGCGGTTCCAAATGATGAGGTTCTCGACCAATTATTCCAGGAGTTACCTTCACCCTGTCTGGTGCTTTTGGAGGACATCGATGTCGTGGGGCTGAAGGACAGGAATGACGACGACGAAGAGGAGAAGAAAACAAAGAAACGGCCTTATATGAAGTGCACCCTTTCCGGATTACTCAACGCGCTTGACGGGGTTGCCTCGAGCGAGGGACGTATTCTGCTGATGACTACCAATCAGCCGGACCGGCTTGACGAGGCTTTGTTGAGACCGGGACGTATTGATCGAAAGATATATTTCGGCCACGTTAACCAACACGGCGCGGAGCAAATGTTTCACCGCATGTATGAGGCGGACCTATTGGAAGATGATATCGGCAAAGGTGGAAGCATCGAATCGCTCGATAGCGTGCAAGATAGCTTCTCCTCAAAAGACATTGAAGGCGGCGAAGATCTGTCGGCACTAGCTACGAGGTTCTCCAGGGAGATACCGGCAGAAACCTTCACGCCGGCTCAACTCCAGGAGTATCTTCTCCAACACCAGAGAGCGCCTGTGCGAGCAGTAAGCCAAGTGACGGGCTGGGTTGCGGAAGAGAAACGCAAGATAGAGGAAAAGGAGGTCAAGAGTAAAGAGGGTAAATCAAACGATGAAGCGGCAATCAAGAGACTTTTGAGACTTAGCGGAGGTACCTCGTAATTCTAAACACATTATAGTTGTTGGGGGTATGCTATTTATTTCTAGCTCCGGAGAGCCACCCATCGAAACATTGCTACCTAGTATCGCGTTAAGGACCCAAGCTTGCCTATATCTGACGCGAAAACATGAATGAGGAAGTGCTAGGTATCAACAGAACTCTACGACACTATAATATCAAAAACTTCGTGAACTCAAAGGACCATAGAACCGTAGGTCGCAAGATCATCAAAAATAGGTACTAGGTCGACTCCAAGCTCTGTAATAACGCGAAGGGAGATTCGATACCTAGCTGTTATGCATAATAGCACAACAACCTAAAGCACGGAGTAATTCACAACCTACCTAAGTACCTAGACAGCCTTCACGTTTAAAATCACCCCCTGAATTGCTCTTAACAATCAACTCGTCCTAAGCCCCCCAACCAATTTCCTAACACTCCCCTTCATCCTCCGCAATCTCGTCTCCCCCTCCCCCTTATCCCCACCTACACCCGAACCCGCACCCGAACCCGCACCCGATACCCCGGGCGACCGCGGCGACCTCGGCCCATCCATCCTAGGCTCCACCCTCCCGTCTCCGCGCACCCGCATAGGCGGCAACGCCTGATACCGAACCAACTTCTTAAACGGCACGCCCCGCCCACCGCCGTCGCCGGAGTCGGAGGAGTCGGAAAGGTACTGGTACCGCTTCGCCCACTCCGGGTACGTGTACGTCGGCGCCACTTGCGGCAGCTCCACCGTCAGCCGACGGGCCAGGAGCCCGCGCACGGCGCTCAGGGCCCAGCGCTCGCGGACTTCTGGCCACGACGGCGTGTCGCGCCAGCTGGACCCGGCGATCTTGATCCGAGTTTCGGGTTCGGTTTGCTCGGTGGAGTTGGCGGAATTAGTGCTAGGATCGCAAGCACCGACGGCGAGACGTAATGTGACTTCGCGTAGAGCGGCGAAGCGCACGAGGTTCGAGAGCGCGGTGCATAGGTCGGCCCAGGGGCCTGGCGGGTCGGTGGGGTGGGTCTGTAGGTGGTGCTGGTGCAGCGTTTCGACGGGCAGGGCTAGGGAGAGGGAGAGGGAGCGCAGTTGCGATGAGACTGTGGATGGGGAGAGGGATAGGAAGGCGTGGGCAGCGGATAGGTCTGTGAATATTGGGGTTAAGGAGGCGTAGAGGCTGGGGCGGGCTTCGAGGTAGCTGGGAGGATGTGAGCTTCTTTGTTCCGGAATATATGAGAATGAGGATGAGATGTGCTTTGGAGGCTAATAGAATGGGCGCTCACGTTCTCTTGCAAGCTAATAGGATAGGAAGGAAAAGAGTACGGCTAGAGCGTGGTGAGTAACAATGGCCTCCCTCGTTGGCTATAGCCTCATCCATCTCCTCTTCGCACCGCCAGTGATTGTGCCATGGAGAGGAAAATCTTCTAGCCCATTTATCATCTAAGACCAAAGAGCGTGTACGTGACCTCGGTTGAAATTCCTGGGCTTCTAACATCCGTTGAAGCTCCTCGAGCCTCTCATCCACTTCATCGGATGCTAGAGTACATGGCCAGTGGGTTAAGCGCCCATCCCGGATGAAGACATGTTGTTCAAGTCCGGACGCCTTCCAACACTCGGCGTAAATAATGTCTCGAATTTCCAAAGGCAGTCTTCCGAAAAGTATCGAGCCGAGCTGACGGTCGGCGGTCTCCCGTATGCGAGCTGTGTCGGGGGCTATAGCGGGTGTGACGACTTTCTTGAGCGACATCTTGTCTAGTTCCCGTTCGTATCTTCTTGCATAATTCGGCAATCAGCCATTTATTGTATCACTAACGATTGTTGGTCTGTTGGACTGAGAAATTCCGTGTTTTATAGGAATCACAGCCTTATCCTTCATCAGCAGCTAGAACTCACTAACACGGCCCGAACACCGGCTCCGCGCGCATTACTGCGCTTGTGATCGTACCCGACACAGCGGCGACCATTGTAACCGCGATTTATCATTGGACAATAGTCGCCAACATCTAATCAGCGTCGTATAGGATGGAGGATGGGTGACGCTTATCGCCTGAGAAAGAATTGTGATTCTGCAGGCTGGCGGCTAGGTACCAAGTTCATTGGCTAGAGGCCCTTAAACCAGAGGAATTATGCAGCATGCAGCCTGGGCCGCGTTGTAGCCTGCCTTACGAACTTTACTCGATGTAACCTACTCTCCTTCGTTGAATCTAGCTACATATGAATCTAACCAATGTAACACCGGATCATGAATGGGGATCTGTAATATCCACATAAAATCAGGTTATGTCATGGCCGCAAACGGTTCATATACATGGCGTAATCCGATGCGGCACTCTGCCGCGTCCTATATTGGCCGGCAAGATGAAGTGGGGGGCGTTGGCCGCTGTGTTACTACACTTAACCAACGGCAGCCGTCCGATGTGACTGTGGCTGATGCAGTGTAGTATTCATACGTACGAAAGGGGTAACGGGGGCGCAATAGGGGGGGCAGGATGGCGTTTCCTATGAGAACTAATGACAGAGTAATATGATCAGAAGGACATGCATCAACTGCAAACCAACTTGATAAAAATGCATCCCGATCCATCCAGACGACCCTATCCGAAATGAGTCATTCGAGGTTAATAGATTAATGGTAGACATGTGATGTTAGGAAACAGTTTCTGTTTGGAGACCCTACAGGCTCCTATACCGACGAAGAACCAATCAACGTGCGTTCTCACCATCTATAGCATGGCGTCTTCAAAAGAAGTCCAATAAGTACGGATTCGGAACATTCCTCGCCTCTCTAGCCAAAGTAATGAAGCAGTGGCTCTGCTGGCCTTTCGTGTGCGTGTCCCACGTGAAGCGCTCTACCTGGCCGGGAGTGAATTGCCAGTATCGCAAAGGAGGGCGGCGCACAACCGTGAATGGTTCTTCTCCTTGGGCATCGAGATTGTGCATATTTGGGATGTCTGCCTTGATAGGCAGCGACGGTGGTAATTCGAGGGTGAAATCTTTCAGCACCTTCAGGTTCCTGAGCTGCTCCGTAACACCCCGTTCCGGAATCTTGCGCCATGCGCCGCGATCGTAAATGTCAAGGGAGATGCGCAAAGTATGCAGGCACGAAATGCGTTCTAGGGCCTTCCAGAGTTCGCGGACTCGGCTTTTTGGTGCGTCAATGACGAACGGCGCGTATTCGTGAAAAGGAAGGTTGAGCGACAGGTCCAGATGACGCATGTACGGGATATACGGTGATGGGTTGTAGACGAAGAACCTGTGTGCGGAGAAGAAGTCATTGAATAGAAACTGGTGCGACTCGAATATCGACTCGACGACTTCAGGAAACCTATGCACCCGGCAGGTTAGTCTGATGATACCGAACTTCGTTGTGGGCGACGCGAAGCACAATAGCGGGTACGATGGGGCTTCGGTGGGAACCTACATGCGCTTGCAAACCAGCATCATGGACATGAAGTCAGTGTGGTCCACCGACTTCCTTCTCTCATATTGCATTCTTTCTTCGCATCTCCAATGTCGGCATCCCCAGGTCGACGCCAGCCTCCTCTGCCACATGACTAAGTCACCTTTCCCCGAACTATGCATTGAGTCCACTATAAATAATTATATTAGCTACGATCCTTTCTGTCAACGATGTATGGGTGTTATACGGGTAATAGAAGGGATCATGGCTTCCTCGATGAGTATGGAAGGGAAAACGACATACTATTCTTCTGGAGGAGATCGAGGTCCTCGTCATCCTCATACATGACACATCTTGCATTAATCCAATGGCCATTTTGGAAATGAATGTGACGACCGCGGCCAGCATGGTATTTGTGATCGTAGGGGCCGGTCCAGACGAGATTATATATCATCCTCCGGATCTCGATAGGAAGGTTCCGGAAGAACGGGCTAGCGAGTTGCATATCAAGCCCGACGCCATCGATACCGACAGCAGCATTATTGATGGCGTCGGTCTGGGCTGGCGCCATCAACTCATTCTTTATTTTCTTGTGCTCACATTCCGAAGATGTGTTACTTGATCTTCTCCTCTTAGCTAAGCCAGGTCGGAAAAATGACCTGACTCTAGACTTGACACTGCCGATAGCCATCTTAATTAGACGAAATTGGGCTAAGGAAAGACACAGAGGAAGAAGTAGGAAGATGTAGGAAGACGGTTTAGCTTTACCTACATCACCGGACTTTCAGGAAGACTACATAGGCAGTCTAAATACCCTCCGGTGCGTCGTAACACGTAGGTCGATAGGCAAACACCCAATTCGTACGAAAGGACTTGCTCTCATCCCGGTCACGTTGAGCCATGCACATGGCATGCGTGTGTATGTGTGTGTATGTGTGTGTATGTGTATATCACCACGCGGTCATGAATGACACGTCCCACGACATGATAACGGCGAGTGGGAGTGGCTAGAGCCACCAGTTAGAAACACAAACCGATCCATCGTGACGAAGGAGGCTTCGAGGACTGGTATACGTTCGCGTATACATTCCGTAGGTTCGTATCTAGGTACCACGATAATCTTGGCCGTCAAGGTGATGGATCGGGTTCAAAGATGTGACATTGTAATGAATTGTATAGAAGTTGTAGCACATAGGAAGTGCCATTGACATGGTACCCAATCAGGAGGTTGCAGATACCCTGTCCTCAGTCGCAGTAGCCAATTATACACTAAAGTTATTCTAGGACCATTTAACCTTAACTTGCTAAACTTTGCCTTGGTACAGGCAAGTACGATCATTTCACCGGGTTGTGCATATGGTTATAACGTATCCATGGATGTGTAACTCAAACTGATAAGTACCTACCTATTTACCCGGTTCAAGGTTGCGGGTTCCCAAGCTTCGCCTCTCTCCAATCATATTCTCCAACGGTCTCGAATTTCTCCAATCCAAACTCTTCTTCAACCTCTTACTCCTAACACATTCACCACATCCAATACGTGTGACTTGTGGTCATGTTCCTTAAAGTCATATCAATCCATCATCCGCAGTTTGATCACAGGAATAGGTTATATCGCCCGACCGATGCGAAGCGCGTATTCTCGTGTACCTTGGGAATCCTAGAGGATGCCTGCCTTCATGATACTTGCTTTTTAGATGACTCGACGGCGGATTCGCCCCCCTCAAACTTCAACCCACTCAGGCCACTCAGGCCACTCTTGGAAAATGGAGGGTGCGATATGTTGTCATGTCAACCTGTGATGGGATATCCGGAACTTTGAAACGCCAAAGAAGTATCACTGACCGGTAGGAACGCGCAACCATCAGCACGAACCAAAATGTCTCAATGCGCAACCCCACGGTTTTCTCCCATCTTCGACCCAACTAACATACCTATCTAAGAGGAACACAATCTAAGCCATCGTCACACCGACATACGTACCTAGATACATACACACATCTAGGCAGCCAAGTAATCGGCTTGAGTCGACCGGATATCTTATTACCTTCGCCGGTTTCCTCGTAGATGCGCAAGTGTCACACTTCGCCTCACATCTTCGCATAATATTTCGCACGACTAATATCGTCGCGGTGGTTGCATCGAAGCATCGGGTGATCATAAAGCAAGTATCGGAAGAGATTGCACCTTCATTCGACATCGAGGAAACTCAAGGTTCAAGGAATATCGAATATCTAGGAAGCCACCAAGCCAGCCCTGCCTTAATGGGTGTCTCGGCTGAGGGCATCGTCGAATAGTCATGCTGCAAGTTACCCTTCTCATCCTACCTAATCGGTACAGCACTTCAAATCTCTTGCATGCTTATGCGATGCAATGCAATGTGCGCCTCTTTCGCCCGTTAGTTCCGCCCAACCAACAAGGATTGGACTTGGGTATCAATGCCCGTTTATTAAATTAAATCTCCTTTCCAGATCTCTGAACTCATCTGTATCACTTTATCGTTGACTAGGTATCAACCGAGCTTTCCGACTCAATTAATCTTGTATGTCCAACTATAAGATACGCGCTATACATAACAGCACATCCAATGTAAACCCTTCGTCATAACCTAATCTCGTCAGAGCTAGGTGCGCCGTAGCCTTGGGTATATTATTGATAGTGTCGTGCTCACCCACCAAGTATCACCTTCATACCTTTGGTAACCCCAACGATATGTAGTTCAGATCGGCGGCGAGAGAAAGCTGGGTAAGCGGCATTGATCGCCCGCCTAACCACTTGCTCGGGTACTGGCGGACTCACTCGTTCGCTCGACTCCGTCCCAATGCCGTGTTTCCTTTATCAATTATTGCTTCTCGGACCCATCGAAATGATAATTCAGTTCCGGCCGAGTGGCACAAACGTGGGTGAACCCCCCGGAGTTGTCAGCGCTAATGCGTGAGATCGACTCGGGGAACCATGCAGAAGCCTGTTGGTGGTGTATCTGACGAAACCAACGAATTCAGAAGTATTCTATGATGGAATGAGCTTCCAGCGTTGGTGGTACATGTCGATAGACCGACAAGTCCTAGGTACATTCTCAACATCCGATGTTCCTTGGTGTTAGACTAGCATTACGATGAATACCGTATTCATCAGATATCCATTCCTACCTCCTCATTTCAACTGCAACATGAAACAAACTCCTAAATACCCTGATAGTCCCAACCTGTAATCCATGCTACCCCAGGCAGCCCAAGTGGTTACCTAGGTAGGTATGTCATCGGGATGGTCGATGGCTGCATAAGCCCACGTCCACGGGTTCACATCTTGCTTCCACCACACGTGGGCACCCCCATGCTCACCCAAGCCCTACAAACCTTATCGAACTTCCCCGTGGGCAGCGACAACACTAAGCAAAGTAAAGTAAATTGCCGCAAAAAGAGGCGTCGAAGGCTCACGAACACAGTATCGCTCACCTCACTTCTTGACTATTCCGGCCACCTCTAGTAAGCTGAGCCGTTAGAACGGGAAAGGCGGTTTCCCGCTAGTTTAGGAGCGAGACCCAATAGGAATCGTACCGTCCTAGGTGTGGAGGATAAGATTGAGTTCGCTTGACGCGAACTTCTTTTTGACAAGTCTAGGTATGCACGAAATGCGAGACAGGGCGCCACCGAACACCGCGATATCCACACCACATCTTCTCTTCGGCGACCCCAAGAAGACGCGGTGCCTTTTCGCGCGGCCTAAACCCGGCGGCGCGGCGAGGTTCGGCCGGTGTACGGGATGACGATGGACGAAGATCTGTCATACTTGGGGTTTACCTAGTTCTACTAGATAGGTAGATATCTTACTACATTGCGCCGAGTACCATCCGGCGTACCACAAGATCTCGCAAGATTATGCCAATCGCAACGGCTACCACAATACCTTCTCCTGGCTAGATCCTTGCTTGAGCTGGACACGTGAACACCATTCTTATTTCTTTTTGACAAGTTCCAGCCTAGTTATTCAGCTTCCGTGTCACAAAAAAACCCCAGTTACCCAAGTAAATATACGTAGATAGTAAGTCGGCTACGACACGTCTCCTCAAAATACGATATTCCACGATGAAGTAAGAACTGACTAAGAGACGGAAAACTCGGGATATATCCGTGAAAGTTCTAGCTTCGGGTCAGCAGCGCCGGAGGAGCCAGGCGAAATCGTTTCCATCGGGTGAAAAAAAAAGAAACATGTGTATTTGGTATGGATACCCTCCTTTTCGCGATTCATAACAACGAACCTTCCCTACTCCCCATCAGAACTTCTGACATCGTGAACGGACCGACTTGGGTCGGCGACCTAGAATACTTCGAAAGACAGGATTACCTATCTGTGCCGGCTGCATCCAATATTCAGCGCCACGTCTCCACCCAATAAACTCCGGTTGACACGAGTTAAGAACTTTTTGGAAGATGGGTGTGATGTGGTGTGGTGTTGAGATGGGCCTAGGCACTTAGATAATACAAGAGAGATAATACACGTAGCCCAGATCCAAGAAGAAGAAGAAGGGTTTTGTTTTCCCTTTCCTATTTTGTCTTCTACTAAATCCCAAAGAACACACCAAACCCCTAAACCTTTCGCCCCCCGGCCCCCTTTTTTTAGGTCATGGTCTGTCCATACTTGGTAAAATCACCATGTAGTCTCTTGCTCAGAGAGATGCAAAACCCGGATCCGATAAATCTTCGTCAATTCATTAATGGGCTACTGAACCGAGTAGCTATACACACATACATAGTATACCTCTGCTCATGGACCTTTACTACCAGAGCGCGTGTCCGACCCGTCCCTATCGCCGGGCCGGTAATACCTGTTCTAGACAATCATGGACCTAATCGATGTTAGTTAATAGACTTATAACATAAGGTAATTGAGATACTCACTCCCGGGCCCCAGGCTCCCTGGTTTTCTAGATATCTGCTCATTCCCCTCACCAGTTCCATCTGCTCCTCTAGTGTTAACCCTGTAATGGCTAACTCCATGATGGCGCCAACGTTGACCTTATGCTGCGCAATAAAGGTCTGGTAGTAGATAAAAGCAAAAAATCCCATGATGAATTGACAATCCATTCTGTCGGTCATACCGCCATGTCCCGGAATCGAATCACCAAAGTCCTTGATCTTAAAGGTACGTTTGAGTCCCGAGGCAAAGAAGCCGCCAAAAGGTGCGATTAAAGATGCGAAGGAAGCTAGAATAATGGAGTGGAATTGCATAGGCTCGGTAGTGAAGGAGAAACTAGTTCCCTCCGGAAGGAAGAATAGATGAGGCAAGGTATAGGTGTGCGGAATAAATACGGGGTTAGGGTCGCACTCAAGACCGGTGAAGATATTGGCGCCAAGGTCGTTGACAGGACAAATGAAATACTTGGAACGCATCAAGATATTGGTTAGAAGAATAGCCCATAGGATAGTCATGAACCAAGCACCCACGAAGCCTTCCACTGTCTTCTTGGGGGAAAGCTTGATCAACTGGGTACGGCCGAAGGTGATACCGCATACGTAGGCAAAGATGTCGTTGGTAATAACGAGAGCGGCAGGTAGGAAGAACCAGATCATGCCCTCGAAGACGTTGTTCATGACGAAATGCGCCTGTACGACAATCAAGTACAGGGCCATATGAGTCCAGCCAAAGTTGGCAAATTGGAATTTAAGGTGACCAGCTTTGAGATTGGCGACGAAGAAGACGAAGCCAATGACGTAAAGGACGAAGCTGATGAAGCGGTGGTGTGTGGCAAGCGGGAGCAAGACCTTGTCGACCAACACAATATGCTTGAAATAGTAGATGACAGACTCGCCGTATAAGAAGTACATTGTAGTGGCAAGCCAGTACCAGTCCAAACTCTTCGTAGGCCGTAGTTGTCGAGCTCGACTAGGAACACTAGCGATCGCAATAACTTCTTTGAAGGAGACTATCTGAACGATGGTGATACAGGCAATGATATAAATATGGCCCGCGAATAGGGCTGAGAAGAAGCCTCCGATCATGACGAAGGTCCAAAAGGTTCGGGTGATGAAGTTGGCCTTTTTCTTCTCGTAGTCGGACATTGGTGGTTGTTCAGGTCCTTTCTAAAGAAAAGTTATGTTAGCTTCAAGCCAAACAAGCATACAATGCTTCGAGGAGTATGCGAATGTACCTCGCTGATGCCGTCTAAATGCGGCGAGCTCTTGATCTTAACAGGAGACCCTGATCCATCTTCGCTTATCTCGCTGAAGCTGGATCTCCTACCATCAGCAGCATGGCCATTCCGGTTGGGGAAGCGAACCCCACGACGCGGTTTCGTCATGGTGGTTGATGTGAGCTTCGTAGATTGAGCAGGAGTTGCAAGGTTGAGGAAATAGCGCGGAGTGCCTTTACTTGCTAATGCGACAACAACTATTCGGCGGGTGGTGGGTGAGAATCGAAGGTCGTAGTATTGGTAATCGTCTAAACTGCGAAGGGTTTGCGCTAGTCGCGGATCGACGGAGTTGCTAAGCTAAGAATGCGGATGGTCCTAAAAGAAATAGTGGCCTCTGTCGTCTCTGTATAGTAGGACGATAGAGACAGCTGTAGGAGTAACTCGCCAAGTTTGCAGCCTGACCTGCCCGACAAAGCTGATTGTCGAACAAGTGTAACAAAGGATGAGGCTCAATGTGAATGTGAAGCGTTGAGAGAGGGTGGGGATGTCGGAAGGTCGGCGCGTGAAAAAAGCTGCCTTAGACACCACGTCCTTGGTTATTGATTAATGAATTCGTAGTAGATTTGGAACAAGGAAGGTCGAGAAAAGAAGTCAAGAACAGAAGTCAAGAACAGGACGAGACAATAGTATTTCCCCGTCTTCCTTCTTGTTTGCTTATTGTTACGGTGTCGTGTCTTTAAGAGATTCGTGTAATTAGTTGGACAACATCGTGCACTTATTTTTCTTCTGTCTGGATTTTTTAAGCCTGGTTTGGGTCGCACGCCTCTAAGGTCTAAGGTTCAATGTTCTAATGGATACGGTTGATTGCAGTTGCTTGGCTGGCTGAGCTATTTGCATCCATCTGCACCCAGCCTAATGCTTGGCTACGTCAAATGGTGGCTTAGACCCGAGTCTGATCGATTTGATGGGTGTAATCAGGTGTAATCTGTGGCGTATCACGTATAATTGCATCGAATCCCATTCAGCCCAATCAATTCCCGGCCTTTAAATCTAATCCGTCGACCCGTGTCGTCATCCCGTCCGTTTGATCCGTCCCCCTCTGCCCCTTAATAAACTTACCTACAATCAATATTCACATGTCATGCATTGAAAAAAAAGCGTATTGCTTCTCAACGTTTTTAACACCCCTGACCGGACTAACTTAGTGGACGGTTAGCTGCGATCAATTCTCAACTTCTTTTATGTACATATTTACAAAATACATAATAATAAACAAAGATGAAAAGATGGGTATATTTCAATATTCGGATATTATGTTTCCTTAATTATCCCCCGACTCAAGCTACCGAGGTATTGTAGACACCACTACAATTACTATCAAACCAATGGCCATGACATGTGTCGAAGGCCAGTTGGTACCTATGCAATTAGTCCGGATGTCTTCTGCGCGGCGAAGTGTGTGGGTCTTCATCATCAGCCTTACGCTCCCAACCGTTTTCCGAGATTGCTACGACTTTCCATCAAACGGAAATATGTTGATCCTACTCAACCTCTAGATGGAATCATCACCGTCCGTGATAGGCAAACCAAGTTATACAATATCATGTCTTGAACCTTTTGTGAATTTCCGCCGGACCTGGTATCTAAGGTATCTTCGAATGCTTAACCAAAAGGAAAAAAGGACTTCATCCCCCAAAGAACCGTCCCAACTCCTCGCCCTCTTCAGGGGTTACTGCCAATTCCAACAGTTCATGCGCCAGTTCCGCCGTTTCCTCCGATACTAAATCCTCCGAAAAATTGAGCCGTCCTAAACTCAGCAGGTACTTTTGTGACGCTCCCGTCGGTTTAGTTAGTTTTGCCGAAACATTTACCAAGTCGGCAGTTAAGGGGTTTGTGATGATTGTATGTAAAAGTAAAACGGAACGAGCCACCAAAGTCTGCAGCTCTCTCTGTGAATCATCGTCATCCGAAGATTCGTATCGCATATCCCCGTCGTATAGCTCGTCTATACACGACGACAGCAAGGTGACTAAACGTGGGATGGCGTAGTTATTTATGGCAAGCTGGGCAAGACCAAAAGATGATCTAGCAAAAGCGGCCAACGTCCGCAATACTCCATTTCGAACACTGCGCAGCTTATACTGATCAATATCCCAAAGTGGCTTCTCGACAAGCTGGTGTGAAATTCGCTCGATCAACGCACTCGCTACCACCTCCACCGTCCGATCAGGACAAATTGGACCGATGCTATCGGGGAAAACAGATGTACATAGCCATCTTAATATGATTAGATAATCCTCCACCGGATGCTTTTGACTAAGATGCAAGAGGACAAATTCGACCTGAACCTGGCTCCAAAAATCGATTGCTGGGTCCGTAACACCACCAACGGGGGGCGAAGCCGCGCAGTCTAAAGCTGTCAAATATAATAGCGAGAGAATCTCAGTAGTTGAGATGTTTGCGTTGAAATTCTTCCAGGTGTCTTTCGGTGGATCTCCAGGGCCCTCGTGGTAAAATCTAGGGATCGCCACCTCAAAGCAGGAGTCCATCGCGACCGGTAGAAGGGAGGGGGCGATGTATGGCGCAACAGCAATGGTATATAGCTGGAGCGTTAGATATATCAATGAAACCAAATCCATTATAGGAGCCAACTGCGAAGTTATTAGTCAGCCCCCTATTTTGTTACGATCAAAGAAAAGGGTACTTACGCAACTTTCATCCAAACAGCTACGCCACAGCCGAATCAGTTCCTCGCAGAATTCTATTGGTAGACGCATAGGGTCGTGAGGATCTCCAATAACGGCAAGTTTCTGGAAAAGTATTGATGCAAGACTCTCCGTAGGCCTTGACGGAAGCGCAAAACCAGCTAGATACTCAAAGGCCAATGGGCGACCGTGCGCAGAGCTATGGTTGAGTATCACTTTCATGTACTAGTAATTGTTAGTATATATACGTAACGGGTAAATAATCGATAGATTCGGGCCCCGACATACATCGAAGGAAGCAACCCTAGGTACGATGTTCACTGGCGAAGAGTTATTGCTGTCATCTGCGACAGGATCATCTAACATCACAACATCCTCAGAGTGGGTCTCTAGTGCTGTTACGGGACTGTCGATAGCCGAACGTTTCCTCTTTCCTTTCGTCGGCGTTCTCGTCAGTCTCGCCGGCGGTTCAACAACGGCGCTAGCCACAGCACCTGTATTTCTACCCCGTTGCCCCTTGCTAGGACTAGTCGCAATCTCGACATCTTCAAATCCGTCTGCTATCCCCCACGACTTAGCGGCAGCATTCTTCTTAGGTGTCGTAGGACCATCTTTACGCTTGGCGCGTTCTAATTCGTCCTTGAGATCCCTCCTTGTAAACTGAAGTTCCGTAGTAGCAGCTTGTTGAGCTACCTTTGCGGCCTCGAGAGCTCTCTCATGCTTGGCTACCTGCTCGGCTGCTTGTTTCTTTATGGCCTGAAGCTCGCGGTCGTGCTCTTCGCGCGTCTTTTCCAATCGCTTTCGGACGATCCCTATCTCTCCATCCTTGGTAGTAAGTCTCGTTTTTAGATCCAATATTTGGGCCTGTAGAGCAATAATGTCTTGGTTCGATGGACCAGCTGGCCTTTGCGCTTGGGACGCTTGATATCGTGGAGGGATAGACGGAGTTGGTCGAGGTAACGGAGGCGGAGGGCGAATCTGGCTATATGATGGAGCCGGAGGACGAGTTATTTGTTGATGCGGTTGACGAGAGCTAGCGGGTGGTTGCTGTTGAAGCATTGGCGTCCGAGAAGAGGAAGCAATAGGCTGAGGACGAAAACGACTGGGAGGAACAGGTGCTGGACCAGACCATGCTTGGTGCTGTTGATGTTGAGGGACGACCCTTGATGGCAATTGAGCCGTTTTCTCTGGTAGGAGGACGGAGTTCCCGCGAAGCTCATCTTCAACAACGGCATCGTCAAGGTCGTCATCCTCGAAATCGTCTACTAACCGCTGGGATTGTGTGGATTGGTACTTTTTCTGTGCTTGGGTGAATTGAATGGCATTATTTTCGAGCTCCTGCAAGACGTTTGCATTCAGAGTGTCGAAGTCGTCGTCGGAAAAGTCGTCCATGGCGACCCGTGGAGCCAGGAGTGGCTATATACAAGCCCATTGGCACAAAATCTTGTATATCTTGTATATATGTACAGCCGATGACGTTCTTGGTTTTTGTTTTGTTTTTGTCAAGGGGGAAATCAACATGGGAATGTCTTTATCTTATCAGCTAACCGTTTGGAACCGTCCTGCCGCCCACGTTTGTACAATGCGACACGCCTAGCAACGCGTTAAGTGGGAGAGATGTAAGATAACTGCATATATGTATTTACAACCTACTATATCAAACTCGATAACAGTAATTCATTGATACCTACATATGCATTGTACTTAATAGCAACTTGAAGAGCTACATGCGTCATGAACCTCCTTCAATCAAGCATGCCATACTTTAAGTACGCAAGGTTGGATCCCTCTTGATAATCCATATAAACTGGTAACCATGAAGAAATCCATACCTACCATTGACTTGAGTATGGAGGTAGTGAGCATGCAGTTTAGAGAAAACGGTTGTGATGACCGCAGCAACATGCCTATCGAGTACTCAACCGAACATCACAGGACCATAAACAGCGAGAAGACGGCATAATTCCTGAAGACCTGGTTGGTTGCCTCTCCTAACATACTACCAGCCCTACGACAACCCCAAGTCTTAGCTGTGTTTTCTCTGTATCTATATTGCTTGGCAACGGTAAGCAATCGTTATCGCGGCGGGAAGGATTTTCCAAGCTGGGAATCAATTGGGTAACAAGCGTGGCTGAATGGGATGGAAGTAGTACGATGGTCCTAGCATTCCTACCAAATCTACCAAATCTATCTGGAGGCCTCTTGTCGTCGTTGAATTTAAATTCTAGCTTATAAGAGATTTACTTATGTCTAATACCAACAGCTCCTGTCATTCTATACCCATTCCTCTCACATAATTCACGCAATTCACCTATTACTGGAACAGAATATCACATATATTTACCTTGGCAACTATGAATCCGCCAAACCAACAGTACTACGGCCAATACCCTCCGGCTGGAGGTCCCCCTCCTAGCCAACCGGGACCGTCTCATTCGGGCTATCAGCAACCTCCGCAAGGAGCGCCTTACTACCCTCCCGGAGGATCACCTGCCCCGGGCCAACCTCCATATCAGCAACCACCGTACTCTAACTATGCGCCTCAGAGTCAGCCTCAAACGAGTCAGTATCAATACCCACCCCAGCAATATGCCGGTGGCCCTCCTCAAGCTCCAGGCCAATACCCTCCAGCCCAACCAGGACAATACCAGAATCAACCATACCCCCCTCAACAGCCACCTCAAGGACAGTACGGACAACCACCGGCGCAATATGGACAGTATCCCCCAAACGCCTACCAAGCCGGTAACCCTCAGGCCCCAGCGCCTTATCCTCCTCAGCAATACGGAGCTCCTGTAAGCATACATCCCTATTTCTGATTGGCAGTCATGGTGTACTAACATTAAAATCAAGCCGGGAGCACCGGGAGCTCCTCAATGGGGACAACCACAGCAACCTATGCAAGGTTACGGCTACGGCGTACCCCCAACTCCTGCGTCACCGGGCTATGACCCGGCCCAGAGAGCGTTCTGCGCTCCCGTTGACACTTCAGCCGATGTCGAAGCTCTGCGGAAGGCCATGAAGGGCATGGGATGCGATGAGGCGGCCCTGATCCGCGTGCTCACATCGCCCAAATATGACAATCCCTGGGCAATGGCACAGCTTGTCAATGATTACAACAAGCGCTTCATCCGCGATCTAGCCAAAGATGTCGAAAGTGAGACGCGCGGTGACTTCGAAACCGCGTTACTGGCCTTGATCCGTGGCCCACTGGAAAACGATGTGCGGAACTTAATCCAAGCACTTGATCGTGCCGGCACTGACGAGGATGCTTTGATGGATGTCCTCTTATGTCGGTCCAATGCGGATATCCGCGCCATTACCGCAGAGTACAAGAGAATCAAGGGCCACGACCTGCTAGTAGATATCAAAGACGACGTAGACGACAGGATGTTCCGGCTCTATAGCATGGTACTCTCAGCCACGCGGGCCGAAGACGCGGCTCCAGTGATCGCCGCAGACATCGACCATAAAGTAACGGAACTCCAACGCGCGACCGAGGGCATTATCGGCTCCAACGCTATCTCCGTAGCTCAAATCTTCACGAGTTCCAACGCGGCGCAGCTCCATGCTCTCACGGAGGCGTACAGACGCAAGTACCACCGCTCGCTCGAGGAAGTCATCGAGAAGGAGTTCCGTGGGGACATGGAAGATGCGCTTCTCTACATGCTCGAAAGCGCTCTTGACCGGGCCCGCACAGATGCCAAGAGGCTCGAGAAGCCGCTGTACCGGACACCGCGCAAAGACCGGCTCTTTATCAATAGGGTCGTGAGTCTGTACTGGGATCGCAACCGCTTGGATGCGGCGAAGGCGGCGTACCAGAGACACTCGCAGTCTAGGGCTTCGCTGAGAGTTGCGATTAAGGCTATGCTGAGCGGGGATTATGAGGATTTGATGGTCGCCTTGATTCGTGAGAAGAGGTGATCTACGGTGGATTGATGCTAGTCTAAGTCAAGTTGCCAAGCGTTCTTGTTCATTTATTTATTTATTATCATTGCCTCTATCGTCCCCCTTTGGACCACTTCCCTCCGCATTTGCGCGTCGGTGGTGTCATATTGTGTTGTCATTCTACATGTCGCTTATGAGTTCCAACCCACGTGAAGCTTTAGAAATTCATCATTTTTTAGGCTGTCCCATCTTGTCCCACTCCGCCTGCCATTCGTCAAGTGACTTCTTCGTCTCCTTAGTTTTGCTGGCGACCTTGCACATAGGGTCCTTGGTTGCGGATGAGAAGGCAAGTGTCTCGGTAATAGTCGAGGGGCTAGCGAGGTATTCCTCGAGAGAAGTTGACAGGGTTCTCCTATCGGTTCTTGTATTAGCTTCCATTTTGCTGAACCGGAGTTGTGATATAACATTCGGCTTACGAGGACTCATTCCCTGTCCCTGGGGGATCTGATCTGGTTGACATGGCGAAGGTCTGGCTATCGTAGGTATTGAGTCTAAAGTAACTTGATGTAAACTGTCGATCTAAAGTAGAGTAATTGTTCAGATACATATGTTGAGGCGATATGACCTGAATCTTCACGGTTTACCCCTTATATATACATAATGATTCCACCCATTGCACCCATTGCACCCTAAGTTTGCTCATTATGAGAGTTAACAGCACGGTTTTCAAATACTTGAGATCTTTTAACTTTGATAGTTTAGCACAATTATGTTCCGTTTCATTCTCTTCATAAGACTGCCATTTTTCAACTGAAGCTATCACCACCGCTGTGCTTTAAAACATGATTGGCTACTTTGAGAAAAGGAGGGTATGTAGGCCGGTAAAGTCCGATCCTATGAAATGCAACAGCACGCATGTGCTGTGAAGAACGGTATGGCATGCGCCACCCACCGCATACTTATTTCAAACTCTAGGCTATCCTGCCAAAGTTTCTTCTTTTCCCGTCTGTCCCATTATTGAGCATACGCTTGGCAGCATACACACACGCCAAAGGCCATAATCATAACCTCACAGCCTACGCCACCTCTCAACCTATACACACGGTTGCAGACCTATATCTGGTTCATTCAGTCGAAGCCTAAAAATATATAGCAGCAGAAATCAATTAAATATATACTTCACTTGGTATCGTTAAGCTACCTAGCTCTGGTAGGTGAAAGCCTTCATAACAATTAGCATTCTAGGGTAGAAGGGCTAACCTGGTTTACCGTATCGCCACGTAGGAACATTATATCATGTCTAAGTTTCGCGACTTTCTCCCGGAGGGAGAGAATAGTGATAAGGAGTGGTTTCACCAGCTAAGACGTTTGGCCAACCACCGATACAAGATCCCTAGAGCTGAAAAACGTTCTTTTACACCCCAGAAGGACGAAGAATGCACCACCACATGCGAAGTATCGGATGGCAGCCGCCGATGGCCGAGGTTTCCTCTGCCCCATGATGCCGACGTTCCACATGCGGACGTAAAAAAAGGGCAATTTCTTACTAACGTGAGCGACGAGATACCTCATGATATGTCCTTAAAGTTGCCGAAGGATATATACTATTGGAATTCGTCCACGATAGTTCAGGATGAGCCTTCCCAGGATGCGTTATTGTTGCCACCGCCGATTTCCACTGCTGAGGCTTTAGCCGCTATGCGGAGAAAAACCCGAGCTTTACAGGAATCCGATATCAAGATGAAATTCTCTGCAGCGTCACAACGCTTCGACTCTTCGCATGATGAAGATTCTTATAGCATGGCTACAGGAGCCGATGATGATTCTATGGATTCTGAGCTACTATCCTTTTCAGACTCATCTTCAGACGACATTGAACATTCAGGCCTTGATGATAAAGCATATTCTGAGATCGTAGCCCTAGTTCGTGAACTAGTCACAGGACATACAACCACGGCTGCCGGCGGACGACCGCCTAACGAGAGCAGATCCTCTGAAGGCCAACCTGCACATCCGCCTGCTATTCACTTGCCAAAAAAGAGACGCCATACCGAGAAGAAGAGTGAAAATTCTGATGATGAAGAGCCCCCCATCCCGCCTTCAAAAGGAGAAGAGCAGAATAAAGGGAAAGGACGGGATATGTATTTGGCGTGCCCGTTTGCGAAGAACGACCCTTTGAAACACCAAGCTTGCTTTTCGAAGAGACTTTCAAGAATTCGCGACGTCAAGCAACATCTTGCTAGAAAACATACGCCTGAGTTTTATTGCAGTCGTTGCTCGGCAATCTTTTTGGACCATGATAAACTTCAGGCACATATTGGAAATGCTGCAGGCCTCTTCTGTACACCATCTCCTCTGTTGGAGGGTATATCCCAACACAAGCGTTCACAGTTGTCTCGCAAATCAAACCCAAGACTCACCGCGGAAGAACAATGGTTTTCAATGTGGGATATAATCTTCCCTGACCACCCAAGACCAGATTCAGCATACATAGACTTCGGGTTCTCAAGAGACTTCTGTTCATACAGAGAGTATTCCCATCGCCGAGCGGTTGTTGCAGTAGTCGAAGGATTGCGAACTAGTAGCCTTGCAGGGAAAACCGTTGTGACCCAAAACACGTGGGAGGAAGTGCGCAGAATCGTTGCCGATAGATTGGACTCGGTTTTCGAGGAATGGCAATCGAATCAATTCGTGGATGTGGTGTCACGCCCGAAGAACCCGTCCTTAAACAGCCAAAGATCAAGCATCAAATCGACAAGAATCAATACTCCAGACAGTTTCGAAGATAATGGAATTGACGTGGGAAGTCAACAGGGGCCATACGACGGAGGACAGCAACCAGAGTTGAAAATAGTCCAGAGCTCATCTGCCCATCCATGAGACATCGACGGCAATGCAATGGATATTTCTCACCATTCAAATTCTAGTGATGTTGAGTTCGGTACTTGGTGGGAATACATCGCCGACCCGAACGGCGAACCGATAATCTGGATCTTTGACACATCGGCTAACTCCCAAGCTAAGTCGGCCTTTGGAGAGTCGGGTAGTGTGGACTTAGGAGTAGAAGGCGATCCAATGTAGGAACAAATCTTTCTCACGACCGCTGTTGACGGCCAAATTTCTTACGCTAAGCCGAGAGCTTTAAAACTACGACCAATCCTTGAAGCAATTGAGTATTCAGCTCTTTTCAATTTACTGTGATTTCATATCAGAGAGGTCAATGTGTGTGAATAGGATCCAATCATTTCTGATTCGAGAATATAGAACTCGTATATATTCGTTGGAGAGATACAATATCAATTCCATACTTTTGAAAAGGGGGGCGGGGTTTCCACGTGATTTCGTGTTAAGTTGGCCAGTGCGTTTCTAGACCGAACCAAGCCGTGAAGTACCCAGGTAGAAAAAAGGCGCGCCATTTTTTGCATTTGGTCATTTTCCCTCCCGTCTCTCCGCCGCAGTGGCCGCACTCGTCATTTTTATCAGACAGGGGAGTGATAGATCTCACTTAGTGCAGGTACCTAGTATTGGTCTTATGGGTGTTTCTAGATGCCTTCGAGGCAGCAGAATTACTGGATTCGAACATATCTTTTTTTTCTTCTACAATTTCCCTTATTTACTTTGATGTTTATATTTACAATTTATGTACGCTCGTGCATTTGACTCCAAACAAAACTCTTCGTAAGGCATATTTTACACTTAAGGTTCACTTATTAAAATTAATGCAAGGACAACTGTCTACCATGTCAATTTCATAAGTGAGTGTAACCGAAGAGGTACATAGGATTTTTTGAAAGTTAGAACGAGACCCCTGGAAGAATGGCGCTGCGAGGCGCTAGGATCAAGTAAATCTTGTTAATCTTAGCGCACATGATCCCCCAAGATGGGAGGAGAGATGGCTGAGATGGGTGTCAAAAGGTAGAACCGTGCACAGCTACCCACGCTACCCACGCTACCCACGCTACGTAAACCTAGTAAAAAAAGAAGTCGCGCGACTTGACCGCGTAATAAGCCGCCAATGGCCTCCCACTATTCCTTCCCCTCTTAGCCATTCGCTACTATTGCTTGAGTTGACTTGTTCATGTTCCTTTGGTCCAAGTTCCAACTTTAACGTCACGGAAGCGACAATCTCACAACCTCAAACTACGTGTATGTTACATACTTGCATGTAGATATATTCATCATTGGGCTTCGAAATCACATTGCACCTTCTCTACCCTCGAGCCAGGCCAAGTCGCGTCACGTCTATCGGGCCAATTCTGGATCAAATGGAATAAATTGGCTTAAAGAGGTACCATTTCCACTCTTTAAGTGCAGCACGCACATTTCCCACTTTCAACACCATATTCGCCGCTTTCGCCTATCGCCTACCCTATGTCTCAGATTCTCTCTGAATGCTAATTGCTTGCTATCAGCTCAACGCGACTGGCTGCACTACAAGCTATACTGGTGTCTAATGCGTCTTGACATCCCGTGATTCCGTGAGATATCTGGGGGTCTGACGACGTAACGCGTACACCTCGCTAAGCAACATCAGCGCTCACAAAGGGAAAAATATTCCACGTTCGCTAGACGCGGAAGCCTACAGCTTTCACTATTATCTCGTCTTCGAGATTGGCTATACCTCTAAGACATATCTTGGGAATCGCGATTCACATGACACAAAAACGCGATTGATGCCAATCTATCAGTCAAACTATATACGAGTCCAATTTGACGCGACGGCCTCATACTGGAGCCTCGGCGTTTCCCCTCTACCCTCTTCACCTAACCCATACCTTCCTTGACCATGTCACAGGTCACCAGCTCAAGTGTCTCGACGGGGCCGGGTCACCCTCCACAACCTCAAAGTCAACCCGGTAGCCAGACCCTACCGACGACCAGTTATTCCGGCAACAATTCGCAAGATACTACCGCCTCTAACACCACCGATCGCATCTTCACCCCACCCGAAAGCGACAGCGAAGGTAGCAATGGGGTTCAAAATGGCCATGCATCAAGTCAAGAATCCCAATCTCAGCTTCAGCTTTTACAGCTATCACAGCTTGCTGCAGCACAGCAAAAGATCAACGAAATAGATGGGACGCCAATAAATGGTCAATCCAAGAAGAGGATGGCTGACGGCGTGGTTAAGCACACCAGAAACAGCTCAAGTGTATCACCAGTCCGCGTCGGTCATTCTAGAAATACAAGTACTGTGAGCGTGGCATCTACTGCTGGTAGTCGCATTGGAGAGGTAAATTAGTCAAGGCCCACGACGCGTCATGATTTATTTGCTAATTCTATCTTAGCTATCTGCTGAGCTCAGAACAAAGCTGTCTTACGCCATGGTCAAGGTTAACAATGGCTGGCAAGGACATTCTATTGACGAGGTCGAGTCGCTCGCGTCGCAAGCTGCTTCTCCCACCTCTAGCACTTCGACGTTACATGGCAGACACGGCGCGTCTGCGAGCCCGCGGATTCCTATTGCTCCTACACGACATAGAGCTTCAAGCAATGTTACTAGTCCTACATTCCACCACCCTTCTCAAGGCCGCACTTACGAATCATTCTGGAGAGAGGGCAACATGAAAGGGTCCACCGCGACATCGCCCATCTCCCAAGTGCCAACATTAGCCCCGCCTGCCCCTATACAACCGCGTCAGCCTGGCCAGGTTCACCCCAGACGTAGCTCCAACGCAAGATTTGCACCGGCCTACCTATCGCATCATGCTTCCCCTCACACTCCAGCTCAGCCGAGTCCATTACAAAGCACACCGGGCCAGGCGAATATCAGAACGCCTAACGTAGACCCCATACTCTTTTCTCCACACCAAAACGTACGAGAGCAAGAAGCGTTGGAGACGTTGATGTTTATGAGCAGCCCTGGAAACTCTGCTAATGTCAAGCACACGTTTCCTTCGTCTCTCCCTCCGTCGCAGTCGTCGCAGCCAGCGCAAGGTCGGAGTAGCGGACGAACAGCCCTTCCGACTTCACGATTAGGTTCTGGAGTTGAGAGTAGCAGTCAAGGACGGAAGAGCTTGCCGACAGCGCGACCGCAAACGCAAACGCAAACGCAAACGCACCACGCGCCTCAGGTTAAACGTGTGGGGTTCGAGAAATCTCCAGGGAATTATGGTGGGATGGATATTGACGACCCGCACGGATCTCCGTATAACAGGGGTACGCCACGTCGCCGAACGAACGGATCAGCTCCGAGGCCATCTCTTTCTATCCCCGCAGGCCTAGGCGGATCGTCTCGGCCAAGAACTGCGCTACGTGGCGACGACATAGAACGGATGCTCGACCGTGTGGCGGCAGATGATAGCTCGGATTCGGAGGGAGAGATCCATCTCCCCCCAAGCCGAAGAGCAAACGGCCCTCCCGTTGGTGTCTGATGTAAAAATTCCCTTGGCATCATTACCGCCGTACATGGTGACAAGAGTTCGACCTTTTTCTATCAGTTGTCTCGCGTATATATCATTTCCCGGAACCTACCGTCTTAGGATGGATCTAATTCTTGTTGTTGAATTTCGCATTCACGATCATGATGCATTAAGCTACCGGGGCTTTTCATGAGATTACATTGGGATTAAAGGAGCAAACGGCTGCATTTATGGGGAGATTCATGAGCATGATGACGGGGAAGGGAAGGGTGTGTTGGAATGTATATGTTCAAGTTGGGGGTGTTTTATCTAAGCGTGCCTCTTCCCAGGAGGGTTGTTATCGAGACAATCGAATGCATGTGTCGAATCATCTGCAATTTCACTGCCATTTAAACCATAATCTATTGTTCACATCCATGGACGCTTTAGGGGTTCTGATATAGGGGTTCGAGATATATTCGTCCTAGACAAAGCTTGATTTGTAACACAGGCAAGCTGACATTAGCGAGATACTAGGATGATGCTTGTATAACCAACGTTGATGCATCTAGGATGTAGCAACGGACAAGCGAAATCACAATATGTATTGATACTAATAGATATCCCCACATGTTCCTCTTCCTCTCTCCATTTTGCCGTTACATACATAAACTTGTCTTATGTGGTTACAGAGGGGGAATCGGTCGGTGGTAGCTCCGAAGAACAGCCTCAAGGCAGCCTCAGGGTTCGACATATGTACGTAGATCTCGAAAGAACATCGAAGGTCGACTCACTATTCAGTGAGGCGCAGCATACCTCTTAGGCTTAGATAGGTATTCCCCGCACAAAGGCTCCGCCACAGCTCAAGGTCGTTTTTCTTTTTCTTGCCGGGAAGCCGAGCGACCCTCGCATTCAAAAGTTGCCAAGGCAGTTTTCTCTTCTGCAAGCCACTGAAGCCACTAAACGCCGGCGCAGCGCGGGTCAATCAACGTGTGCATATCTCTATGTTATAGTAATCAGCTGCGAGGCAAAAGGAACTGCGCCTCCCCGCCCTCAACACTTGCGAAGACTTACGAGACCTGCGTAAGCGCTTTGGGGCTTGTGACTGGTTGACTCTTCCCTATGATGGACATTACATGTCATCGAGGGTTCATGCGTAGGTATTTAAACTTTAGGTAGCCTCTTTATTAACTCTGCCTGTCTGTTTTTGTGATTTCTTTCTTCCTCTTCCTTCTATTCAAACATCCACCTATAGACTTCTCGTAGACAATATACTAGAGAACCTACAAAAGACACCTTATTATTACTGTAGAACCAACAAACCCGTCCTTCCTCGTCCCCAGCGACGATCTCTCTCCCAACCTCCTAAATTTCCACAATCTCAAGTCCAACAAAACAACAAAACAACAAAACAAGATGTCAGCCGCAGACTACTACGGCAACAACGGCGGCGGCTACGCGCCACCCCGAAACCAATCCTCCTCATCACCCTACCCGTCGCAGCCCCAGTACGCGCAGACGCCCTCACAATCCCCGTACCCCCAACAACCCAGCTACGCTTCCGCCACCGGCGGCGCACCCTCGCAATCGCCGTACCCTTCCCAACCGACCTACGCCCAATCCCCGCAGTCGCAAAACTACCTCGCGCCGTACCACCCGCAGCAGCAGCAGCAGCAGTACGCGCGTCCCGGGTCTGCCCATTCGGACGCCGGGTACCCGCCGCCCGCCTACGGGGCGGGCGACGGGACTCCGCAAGGCCGTCCTCACTCGGCAGATCCGTATAGCTCGGACGCGAACCGCGCGCCGGGCCAGGAAGGCGAGGACGGCGAGCGCGGGCTCGGCGCGACGCTGATCGGTGGCGGGGCGGGAGGGTTTCTAGGGCATAAGCTAGGGAAGGGGAAGCTGGGGACTATGTTGGGGGGTGCGGTGGGTGCGGTGGCGGCGAATATGATTGAGCATAAGTTTGAGCGGAAGAATTCGAATCAGAGTCACCAGAGCTATGGGAGTCATGGGCATGGACATGGGCACGGGCACCATTCGCATCATGGTTCGTATAGTGGGTCGTATAGCGGGTCGCCTGTCCCGGGGGGGTATTATGGCGGGTTTCAGGGGGGCTCGCCGGGGGGGCATGGGCATCACCACCACCATGGGGGGCATGGACATCATCATGGGCATCATGGGCATCATAGCCCTGGGTGGTAGGGGTGTGATGGGGTTAAAGAATAAGGAAAAGAAAGGGCTTACGAGTGTGGAATGGATAGGATACCGGTACCTACTATAGATACGAATTTCCTTGGCTTATGGGGATTTGGAGATAAACTAGAATTCTCGCAACGGCGCACTTATCGGTCGGTATGGGTTTCTGGGAATTTTATCGCCCCCCTTTTTATGTTTTGAGGAAAGAGGGGGTGATTGAATGACGGTGCCATGAGGGTTCTTAGATGGACTTGGTATCGATATTAGCCTGGCCTGCTTTGGTTGTGCCTATTACACGTTTATTGGGGAGATGAGTTTGGATTGTAGGAGTATGAGTATGATAGATGGATATAATGTCATTCTTATTATGGTAGACATCACCTTTTCTTGGGCTTGTAATATGGGTAGGCGGTGGGATGTCGTTGTTTCTCTCGTGTTGTGTAAGGCTGACAGATAGAGTCTACGGGTTGTTGGTGCTGATTATACATGCGTTTAGGTACTCATCAAGAAGGAGAAGAGGTTGGTCGATGGAGACTCTCGGGGTAGAAGTGAAAAGGGGTAGAAGGGAAAGAGGTAAGAAATGGAGTTTAAGTCATATTGAATGGAGGGCTTGATGATGAGTCTACAGATATGAAGATCAGTATCCCTAAACAGCTACATTGCGCTTATTCTACTCACTCAGTGTAGATTTACCATAGAGGATTATAGTCGTGTTTGATGAATTTGATGCCTACGATTACTTTAGGTCACAATAAGCCTACAGCATTTACATGGTCACATAGTCACATCGTCAATTGAAAAGGCATGAGTTGTGTGCGATATGAATGAATTTCATTTCTATCATATCATCGCGTTGCAGTTTATGCTTCGCGCAGTGCTGGTCTGTAGTAGAGTGCGGTGGGCATTCCGCAGTCGTTTCAGACTATTGCAAGCGGGCTTCGAGAACTCTCTGTCGAGTCTCTAACCCCCTTTCCCCCTAGGATCTTTCACCAATTCCAGGGGTATCCTGATCTCCCAGCTGTTCCCAATCACCTTTACCCAGTACCACCATCCGTGCCAATGACTTGCGAATGTTGTTGTATGTTGTTTTGAGATATATCCCTTCCCCTTCAGCTTGGGGGTGTCGTGATGTTGAGATATTTAGAGCAGTAGACGCCGGAATCCACCGTGTGGTCGCTTCGGATGATACCGTAGTTGGTATCGAGTAGCTTCGTCGTTGTAGGACCAAGTCTAGGGATATGGTCATGATGGCGTAAAGTGGCGGTTTTTTTTATGATGGTTGTAGAGGGAGGTGAGAATCCCTCATTCGATTTAGAGCGGATGGCTTCTCAGTATGGGAAATGGTCTGCCGTAGGTTTTTTTGGTTGTCGTGATGCCTGCCATGTGATGTAGGCAGGCGACGGTAGTCGACTCGATGGATGATACTAGTCTTCGGGTTGGTGATACTGATGACGGAGCAGTACTTGTCTCTGTGAGACTCAGGAGTGGTCCTAGGTTTCTGTAAATATTTATTAGTATAAGGAACACTTCTAGTCGTTTGTGGCGGAGATGTCTTACCAATACACCTGGATCGCTCCTGTCTGCAAACCGATTTTTTGTGGTAGTTCGCATTTATACTGGTTTATGTCGAGATTTGTGAACTGTAGATATACCCCTCAGGGGATTTATGGGCGAGATTTGAGGTTTGGTGATATGAAGTTGATAAACGTTGTGATGATAGTTAGAACTGGCCCAATGATTTTTTATGGAGAGTGAGTTGAGAATTCCGTGTCGGAATTTGAGAATGTACTCCTCAGGTCTCAAGAGCATTGCGAAGTAGCTCATGTGGTGTTTTCGTTATGTCGTTATGTTGGATACTAGGCATTGATCCTGGTTCAGTGGAGCAGATGCCTTATGTCATTTTGGGGTGTTTTTCTGTTTGCCCCTCGTGCCGTTGTTGTGGCTCTTGCTCGAGATATTGATGACTCGAGCTGGTGTCAAGCAGGTTGATTTTCCTGCTAGGTTTTGTTGTTTGTTTCCGTTCGATTCCACCTTTCCCTCTTCTCCCCTTCAACTCCCCTATTCCACTCGCCCCCTTCCTCTTGATCTCCCCTTTCCTTCATATTCCATAACCCATCTTTGTACCGCTTCAGATATACGTTTTTTTTTTTTTTTTTTTTATGTTTTTTTTTGTGTTTTTTTTCTTTTTATAATTTTTTTGTTCGGTTTTTTGGTTTTATTATTTTTTTTGTTTTTTCCTTTTCCATAATTTCCCATTAACTCCTAGTAAACCCATTCCTTTGTAGCTCACTATGCGGTGAGCCGTTACCCATTACCCCCTATAACTCCCATTACCCCCTATAACTCCCATTACCCCCTATAACTCCCATTACCCCCTATAACTCCCATTACCCCCTATAACTCCCAATAACTCCCAAACAAACATGAAAATCAGACTTGTTTCCCCATGGTACTGTCATATCGTATCGTGAGAAATCCTTGTGAATCTTTGGTGTCGATATAGTCGGGCTCTTGCCACTCGAGCCGATGAACGAATCTCCCAAGAGGGAGGAGAAATAGAATGATGAGAGAAAGAGAGAATTGTGTGTTATGTAAATATGCATGTTAAGGTCTTGCCATCGACCTAAACATGTCTTCTAATATGGATTATCCTGGGCTCTTGCCATCGAGCTGGATATCCTTTCATAAGGTCGAGCCTCTCTAACTGGGCCGACAGATATAAACAACCACCAAGCCTTGCCATCGGAATGGGGCTGTTATCTAGAAAGAAGATAAGGTGTGCGTAATATAAACCGGAGGTCGGACTGCTAATAATGAGCCGACATGTATGCTCCACGATAATGGATGACCAGACTCTTACCACTCGAGTCGGTTCATCAGAAAGGGCGGATGAGAGAAAGCAGGACGAATAAGAACCTATGAACCAGGAGAGAATACCAGAGAGAATACCAGAGAAGAACTCAGAGAAGAAACCAGGAAGAAGTACCTATGAAGCATAATACAAGACCAGAAAGAAGAAGATGCAGACCCTTCAACAGAACGAGAGAAGGATGTGATCGCGAAGAAGATAAACTAGCTTAAGGTGTCGGCCACCTCCCAACTACAAAATGACGACGAGTTCTCGCCAGACCAACACACCTACCTCCGCTAACCCAAATGACAGAATCTCGTGTCTTATAGAGATACCACTCGTAAGATACAACACCAGCAGGGACACCGTGCTGGGGCACCCCCGGCAAAAACCGACCTGCGGCGAAGCAGGCCGGCGCCGAACCGGCGAAGGTTCGACTATTGGGGGCACGAGATAGACTGTCAAATGAGAAAGCAGAATGTAAGTGGTCGGTCAACTCGGTCCGTGGGTGGGCCCACGGTCCGGAGGCGATACTGTCGTCGTGATTAAGTAGTCAGGAAGTGGCCTAATTCCCCATCACCAGCTTATCTCTTCTTTGATCCACCATTCTTCGGCCTGACGAGAGGGTTGCTGTTTGCGTGCCTCTTCTCTCTTCTCTTGTACGCTTCAAAGGAAATCTTGGCGTTACGCTTCTTCCACCAGAAAATGAGCGTGTCCTTCTTCTTCTTCGCAACCGCTTTCCGAATGGTCACTGCCCAGCGTCGCATGACGGTATTATGTCGATGGTTCCGGTTGGTATTCTCCCACATGGCCTTGAGACGCTGTTCGTCATTTGCGTCCCACTTGTGCGTAGATGGCTCCTTATGGTGGTACCCTTCGTCATCGATCCAGAAGAGCTGTTCGTCCTGCTGCTTCTTGATCCGCGCGCGCTCTTCGGCCAGCTCTTCTCCACCGAAGCCAAACTTCTGCTTAGAGCGTTCCGTCGTATCTGGAACTGGCTCCGGCTTCGGGCGTGCCATATTCTTAGCGATTCTAGCCTGCTCTTCCTCTCGTTCCTTCTTCGACTTGCAGGAGACTAGATATCCCTTGGGGATTTCATGGAACGCAGGGGCGCGGTCTTCGAGATTCAGCACAGGCGGAGCAACGCGAGCGGGACCGGCATGTCTGGTCAATTGGCCGGCAGCGTCGAGACGAAGCAACTCTTCTAGTGGACGGGCCTGAGGCTGCTGTGGCTCGGGCGGTCTGGGTGCATGGGGTCTGGGTGCATGGCTGGGTGTGCCATTCCGAGCCGGCGTCGTCTGGGGGCACCAGTTCCTTGGGTTTGTAGGAGATGGTTCGGAAGTAGGAGGTGAAGTGGGAGGTGCTGCAGAAGTTGAAGCGCCGTAGTTGCTGCTTCCAAAAGTGGGAACCACGAATGGTGGCACAGGTTCCCACTCCACCTCATCATCGTCGTCGTCGTCCGTTATAACGGGGCCACGGGCTTGCAACACTGATAGTGGGAGGTGGGCAGGTTCCTTCCCTTTGCCTTCATATTCCTCTTCGTCATCAGACATAGGGGTGTCTAATGGATCTTGGGTTGTGACGTGGTTGGCTACCTCCCCTGCGCCTGCATCCTCATCCTCGTCCTCAGACATAGGGGTGTCTAATGGATCTTCGACTAATGACTCTCTGTATGCTCGAGAAGCCTTTTCTTCTATTTCCGGCGGTATGGTGGCCCACGGTGCATCTTCATAACGCGAGTTGCCAAGAGCTACCATCATGAGGTCCGCATTAGGATCATCTTGTTTGCTGGACCAGGACTCCGGAAATTTCGGGCCGGATTTCAGGTTGAACCCATTCATGTCGAACCCCTTCTTTTCCTGTCCTTTCCACCCAAAGAGCATCTGCGGCTGCTTCGCTGCTGCTTCTTCCCCTGCCTTCACAACATCCTCTGGGAGGGGTTTACCATCCAAGGCGTCGAGCAACATCTGTTCAAGCTCATCGTCTGAAGATTCATCCATGGCGGTATCCGTCGTGGCTTCTTCCATATTGGGGACGGTTTCCGATGTCCCTGGTGGAAGATCTGTTGACAACCCCATAGGGGCTTCTGGCGCCACGCCCGTCGAGGATTGTTGAGCCTGAGGAATAGTCCATGCCCGCTGCTGTGGGAGGACCTGCGGTTGCTCGTTGGGAATCTGTGGCATCGAGCCCGTGGCTTGTTCTGCCGGGGAATTCCATGACTGCGCCTGTGGGTGGTTCATTGACTGTTCCTGTGCGAGATCCTTTGGTTGCTCTTGTGGGAAGGCCTGTGGCTGCTCGATAGGAACCTGTGGTGTCGTGCACATTGTGACTTGTTCGTTATGGAGATTCCAAGGCTGCGGCTGTGGGAGATTCATTGATTGCTCCTGCGGAAACACCTGTAATTGCTCATCGGTAACAGGCGGCACTGTTCTTGCGGCTTCTTCCATGGCCAACATTTGCTCCTGTGAGAAGGCTTGCGGTTGCTCACTAGGGCCTTGTGGCATCGTGCCTGTGGCTTGTTCCATGACCAACATTTGCTCCTGCCATAAGGCTTGCAGCTGCTCACTAGGAACTTGTAGCATCTGCTGTATGTCTTGTTCCATGGCTGACATTTGCTCCTGTGTGAAGGCTTGCTGTTGCTCTTGAGGAGCTTGTTGTAGCATCTCCTGTACGGCTTGTTCCATAGCCGACATCTGTTCCTGTGTGAAGGCTGGCAGCTGCCCGTGGGGAACTTGTGGCATCATGCCCATGGGTTGTTCCGCCTGGAGATTCCACGACTGGTCCTGTGGAAGATGCATTTGTTGTCCCTGAAAGAAGGCCTGCGGCTGCTCCTGTGGGAAAACCTGTGGGAAAGCCTGTGTGAAAGCCTGTGGCTGCACGTTGGGAACTTGCGGCATCATACCCATGGCTTGATCTGCCTGGGGATTCCATGACTGAGCCTGTGGAAGATCCATTTGTTGCTCTTGTGCGAATGCTTGCAGCTGCTCGGTCGGACCTTGTTGCATCGTGTGTACGGCCTGTCCCAGAGCCGACATCTGCTCCTGTGTGAAGCCTTGAGGTTGTTCGTTAGGAACTTGTGACATCATGCCCATGGGCTGTTCCTCCTGGAGATTCCACGATTGCGCCTGCGGAATATTCATTGGCTGCTCCTGTGAGAAAGCCTGAGACTGCTCATTGGGAACCTGTGGCGCCACGTTTCCTTGAGCCTGTACTCCTATGTAGCGCTGTTCAGGCTTTGGCAGAGGCGGTAACTGTTTGCCATTCTTGCAAATCGCGACGAAGTCATCTGAGTAGTTGAAGTCGGTTGTGGGCTGCAGAACTGTTTGCGAGTGACGAGCGTGCCAGACAGTGCCAGTGTAGATCTCTTCGTCAGTTGTCGGCTGGTGGGCACTTAGTCCCGGGATTGTCTGCTCGACGTTGGGTTGTCCGAGGGCAGGTGCCTCAGGATAGACAACTGCAGGCTCAGAGACGGCCGGCTCAGTGACGACAGGCTCAGTGACGACAGGCTCAGTGACGACAGGCTCAGTGACGACAGGCTCGGTGACGACAGGCTCAGTTGGCCCAGTGACGATGGGCTCAATTGTCTGAGTGACGATGGGCTCGGTTAGCTGAGTGACGACAGACTCAGTTGGCTCAGTGACGATGGGCTCGGTTGGCTGAGTGACGATAGGCTCGGTTGGCTCAGAGTGATCATGCGACTCAGTCTCCACAGGTGCAGGAGCTTCAACGTTATTGACAATAGGCTCAGAAACAACTGCGTCGGTAACGTTTGACTCCACGATGTCAATCTTAGGACTGGCTTGTTCAGCACTGACCGATTCAGTGGGCTCAGCGTGGTCACTTGACTGGATGTCAATCAGAGGGAGCTCAGTAACAGTTTGGCTCGGAACCTGAGTGGCGATGACGGTTGGCTCAGTGATAACTTCACCAGCAGTGCTGGGCTGCACGATTGTCGGTTCATGGCTGGCCTGTTCGATATGGTCGTTTGGCTCAACGATAGTTGGCTGAACTCCAACGACAACTGGCTGAACCTCAACGACAGGTGACTGAACCTCAACGACAGGTGACTGAACCTCAACGGGAGGTGGCTGAACCTCAACGGGAGGTGGCTGAACCTCAGCCTCTGCAGGCTGACCAATGGCGGTGTCAACGGTAGCTTGTTCCGTAGAAGTTGTATCGACAAGTTCTGGCTCCACGATGCTCACTTCGATAGGAGCAGCAGTCTGAGTCGTGATCGGAGAGACAGGGGCGCTCTCTACGATGGACACTTGGGTCTCATCGGTGCCAGCGACTGGTGCTTGGCTAGTAGGCACCTCCGCAACGACAACATCGTCATTGGCGGTGGCAACATCGATAGCAGGAGACTCCGATTCTTGTTCCTGCACGACAGAGCTCGGCTTCTTAACAAGGACATCTTGGGACTCTGCTGCCATCTGCTTGGTGACGACCTCCGAGGGTTTGGCGGACTCCTCGGTAGCTTGTTGACAGGCCTCTTCAACGGATGCCTCCTGGAGCTTGGCGGGCTCCTTGGTAGGCTCCTTGGTAGGCATTTGGGCACCTGTCATACCAGTGACCTTGTCCATAAACGCCTCTAGTGCCTTGTCAACACTGCGAGCCATTACTCTTTCCATGGTATGTCCCATAGTTCGTTCCATGGTTCGCTCCATGGTTCGCTCCATAGTACGTTCCATGGTACGTTCCATAACACGTTCAATGGTACGTTCCATTGATCGTTCAAGAGTTCGGTCAATTACTTTCTCGACAGCTTTGTCGAGAGCCTTCTCTAACTTCTGCTCGACTGCATTGTCGACGAACTTCTCAATCTTGTTCTCCACTGCCTTGTCGACTAACTCCTTGATTTGCTGCTTGGTAGGAGCAGGAGCCTCAGCCTTGATAGGAGCCTCAGCCTTGGCAGGAACCTCAGTCTTGACAGTAGGAAGTTCCTCCTTGGCAGATGATTGAGACAATTCGGCAGCCTCACGCTCCGCCTTTCTCGCAGCAGCAGCAGCAGCAGCCGCTGATCTCAGATACGTTCGGGAGACGCCTGGCGCTGGCTCGGGTGGCGCGGAATTGGTGATATCCGGCGAGTCCCAACGCTTGACGCGTGATGAAGCTGCTTTGGAAACAGCATCTTTGGGAGCAGCGGCTTTAGGAACAGCAGCTTTGGGAGTAGCAGCTTTAGGAGTAGCAGCTTTCTGCACGCCAATCTTGGGATTGTCCACTCGTGTCGTTACTGCAACCTTTCCGGAGCTGACCTTGGTGCCGGCATCGACGGGATCGTCTTTGGTCTGAGGAGCCTGAGTTGCTGTCTGAGTCACCTCTGGCTTTGGCTTATCCGCTTTAAGATCAGGTGACTGTGTAGAAGCGGGCGGTGCCTCTGGCTTCGGCTTGTCGTCTGCCTTAGGCTTGTCGTCTACCTTCGGCTTGTCATCTGCCTTCGGCTTGTCGTCTGTCTTCGGCTTGTCATCTGCCTTCGGCTTGTCATCTGTCTTCGGCTTGTCCTCGATGAGACCAGGTGACTGTGTGGAAGCGGGCGATTGACCGTGGACGGTAGCTGTGCCACGTTGAAATGAGGACAGTACTGTTGTACAAGCACGGAAAGTACCATTTATACCGGCGCTGTAATAAGGCATGTTAGTGATTATCTCTTTTAACTAGGAGCATTAAGACTAAGCTAATTTTTATCAAAGTAGCCGTGAATGTGTAGCTTGATAAGGAAATTAAGGGTGATGATTTGGTGGATGGGGAATCCGTATGATTGAAGAGGGTATCGGGCTGAAGTAAAGGGATGGAAATGTATACAGGATAAGTTTGTGTAGATGATGTGATGATGAATAGGGATCCATTAAGGGGTTTGATTGATAAAGGGTTGCGTGACGAAAGAGAGGGGCGGATTGATGAGAAGACATATTTTAAGAAGGGTATTTGTAAATAGTAATTGACACGGAATACTTCCGAACGAGTAGGTTGGAATGGAAGGATGATAGCACTGGTAATGATGATGATGATGGTGGTGGTGATGGTTGGTGTTTATCGATGTAGGTAAAGGTTGGTGATGATAACGATAACGTCAATGGGCAACGATAAGTGATACGACGAAAAGAAATTAATAGAACTTACGTCAAGTGATAATTCAGGGCAGAGAAGATAAAATCGGGTATGACGTTGATACCCACGGTCGAGAAGAAGGTTATTGTGAATGCTCGATGGTCCTGATCTAGGGTCGCGGAAAGCATCTTGAATGCGGCGACAACGTGGACGGCGGGACGCTGTAATCCACAGAAATAACGACAAGCACCCATCAAGGCGATGCCGTAGATCTCTTGGGCGACATCGTGATGGATAAGGCGGTCGACACCGATGGACAGAGCCGCGTTGGTAACAAGCGACGAGATATTTTGTCCGGGGTGATGGCCATCACTAGTACACTCAAGGAGTAGGATCATGAAAATGCCGATCATGGCGCCAAAGAAATTGGCGCTCACGGCGTCGATGGCGAGGAACAAGGGTACGAGAATGGTAATGGCATACATCTTGCTTGGCGGACAAGATGAAGGCGGAAGGGGATAGATGAATTAATAATGCGCTTACACCGCGCCACGTAATACGAAAACCTGATAATATCTGCAAATCTGGTAAATCCAGACGAATATCGCGAGAAAGTAGGGAGAGCGCGCAATAGTGCGCATAGAAAGAGGGTGACAAGAAGATAGAAGCGTAATATGAGTAGCGTTATGTGGTTCGGAAAGAAGAGCGTAGATAAATGAGGATGAAAGTAATGTGAGTAGGATTGTGCAATTCTTAAAGAAGAGCGCAATTAACAGAGAGTAAAAGTAAAGTGCGGAATGTGCTATGGAAATGTAAATGATCGAGTGCTTATTTGCTTGAGTTGGCTGGTAACAGTCAATAGCAGTCAGTAGCGGAAACGATCAAGATAGCGCATGGGGAAAAAAAAAAGAGAAAGGAGGAAAGGTTTGGTGTGTGAATATGCCCCGCGTATATATAGAAAAAAATTCGTCACTGACCCTCGGATTGAATCAGCCGAATCACCAGTGTCCCGAGCGACGAGATCAGTCAAGATGTGCATGGGCCAACTGACATGCAGTTGTTCCTGCCAGAAAGTAATAAAATGCCAGCTGCCTAGTGGTGTATACAGTACCGATATAGCTTTAACGGTTTAATACTTTACTAGCCTTGTATTGGTATTTCTAGCGTACCTAGGTGGTGGCCTACTGACCTCCTGTACTGACCTATGTGAGGCCATCCCGATTATTCTATTGTACCCACGCACATTCGATTTATTGAAGACTCGCAGAAAATCAGTTATTTGTACTGTTTAACACCTAGGTACCAAAGTATTTCGAGTAGAATACAATATAATATCGAGATCGATGATTAATTATTCGAGTAGAATACAATATAATATCGAGATCGATGATTAATTAACCTACATCACCGCCCGAATAGGGAAAGCCAACTTAATCACGTACGCGTGTACCACGATGATTTCCACGGTGATTATGGATTACTGGAATAAATTATTGATTCCTTCCTGAGAAAATCGAAGCACGTAATAAATAACGGTACAGTACTTCATCGCATCACCCACAAGCAAACACACAGTATTCGGAGCACTTCCCCTTTCTTTCAATAATAGGGTGTATTCTACGTATCTTTATGCCAAGGTACCTAGGTAATCGTATATCCAAATTTAATCCTTTTCTACGAGTCTATCTTATGCCTGTGAATTCTTTGAAATACATATCCGCGAAAAATTAAATCCATTCTCTCGTCATCTAGCGAAGAGCAGCATGCTAGTTGGATTAGTTGTAGTGATTAATGGGGAGACTTATCCAAGGTTTTCGATTTGCTTGAGTATCAAACATTGCCGATGATCAATCAATGGCAGGAAACGCGAATCCAGACCGGATTCTCCCTTCCCTGGCCACAGAAGGTGACGCCTCGTTCACCAAAACAAACCGATCATTGACCGTGAAGCTGATAGGTACGGATATTCATGACTTGTTTATGTATTCCTCAATTATATTTATTTTCTATGGCGACGTTATGTCACGTCCAGTCAAAGTACAGTGTAGAACGGAACACATTCACACCAATTCCATGATTTTAGAAGGCGTGAAGTCGAAAAAGGGGACTTGGCATTTTTGTGATTGGTCAGGAAATAGACCCACTTCCCGATCTTAGTGCGCGATAAATCTGGGGTAGATCTGTGATCTGGGGAAGCATGTACCCAAGTACTATGCGCTATACCTAATTAATTTAATTTCTGCACCTGTATCGGGATTTTTTATTTTTGGAAATGTCCGAAATAGGTAAGGTGTATTAAAGTACGTACCTAATTCTTAATCACATGGACCAGATGGACTTGATTTACAGTAAGTGCGTACCTGCCTACGTACTTGTAAATGATGCATGAACCATGATCAAAACTCAGCGCGTACTGTGCCTTGCTAACACAGTACCACAGTATCACAGTATTACGGTACCGTATCAACACAGTAACAGCACGTGGCAGACAGTAACACGCCTTGACCACATCACCGTCCCGCTCCACCTGGCACTTTTTATTCTTGCAAGAGTATTGCTATGTACACAGGTACCTTGTACGAAAGAAGCCAGTATATCACTCCGCTGGCCATTTATATTTCGACCCTGGATGGTCATCCCTCAACCTGGGTCCAAGCCCGTCCTGGAAATAATTCTCCCGTGTCGTAGTAGCAGCATAATCATCCCAGAACACTCCCCTTGCCCGCAGTTCTGGCAGAAGATATTTGATGATATCCTCGAAATCACCCGGGTTGACAGCATATGAAATGTTGAAGCCATCGATCCCGGCTTCGTCGATCCACCTCTGAAGGGAATCCGCCACCGTCTTCGCCGACCCAATAGCCCGGGGGTGAGCGCCTCCTATCGCCAGCTCCTCCGCAATCCTTCTTTTTGTCCACTTGACATCCTGCGTCCCCGGTACCGTCGCAGTCCATGATGAAATCATGCTTTGGATCGCACCGGGGCCGGTGAATTTGAAGTCTTCGTCGTCGCTCCATTTGTCTAGGTCGACACCGGTCCATCCTCCGAAAAGCGACATCGTCCCCTCGAGGTCAGCGTATTTTAAGTAATCTTCATATTTGGCTTGAGCTTTCTCGTCTGTTTCGTCCACGATAATCAAGACTCCCGTGATAAGTTTGATCGTAGATGGATTGCGGCCGTTTTCAATAGCGAGCCGGCGGATGTCGTCTGCTGATCTTTTCACTGCTTCTGGTGTCATGCCGGGTAGGAACATACATTCGGCGTGCTTCGTCGCAAAGACCTTGCCGGCGCTACTGGCACCTGCTTGGAATATAAACGGTGTTCGTTGGATTGAAGGTTCTGTTGTAATTGGGCCGGTGGATTTAAAATATTTTCTAATAGGATTTAAGACAGGGAATATACGATGATATGGTATTTTCTGTGTTGCTTACCCTTCGTGATTAATCTTTCTCACTCGGCCGGGAACGGAGTACTGCCTGGTTTCGTCATTTTCTACAACGGCGTCGTCTCTCCATGAACTTTCCCACAGCTCGTACGTCAAATTAATGAACTCCTCCGCGATCTTATAACGTTCGTCGTGCTCGATTTGAGTTGGCAGGCCAAGGTTTCTCGCCGCCGACTCCAAGTGGCTTGTCACAACGTTCCAAGCTACGCGACCTTTGGTGAAATGATCGAGAGTCGCAAATCTCCGTGCAAGCAGGAATGGATTCTCGTATGTAGTTGATGCCGTGACGCCAAATGATAGGTTCTTTGTCGCTGCTGCCATCGCAGAGATTGCTAGACTTGTTACTGTTAGAAAATAATCTGATATGATGGATGTCCTACACTCTTACAATGGATCATTCATGGGGAGCTGGGCGGCTCCAGCGAGAGCAGGATCAATGTTTCCTTCTCCTTTATATACGCCGTAGTGACTGAGAACATCTGCGATGAATAGCCCATGAAACTTTCCAGCTTCTAAGATCTTTGCCAAGTTAATCCAATACTCGATATCTTTGTATTTGGAGCTATGGTTTCGCGGATGCCTCCAAAGGCCTGCTAAACTTCAACATCACGCTCTTAATGTTAGATATGAAGAATTAGACCCATACCTGCGGCGAGATGACCAGGGGTACTCATGGAAAATGCGTTCAAGATCCATTTCTTTGGACCTTGTTCAATCACTTGGCTTCCCATAGCGTTTTTGTTGTGATTAGGTGTCGTATTTAACAAGATCGCATCGATTTACTAGCAAATACCTATGGATTTGGTGTCAATTATCTCTTAATTATTCAAAAAATGATTGATTCATCCAAGCTACATCAAATTGGATTATAAACTTGATAAATTATCGAGATGGGCTGCTACGCCTCAGGATTGAGTCCGAAAGCGGATTCAATAGAGCAATCGCCATTTGAGCTCAGGTCACGTCATCGAATCACATCAGATTCATGTAACATCACATCCAACCTCATATCCAATCAGATACAATATTTCAGAAGTATGTGCCATTTTTCGGAAAGTATTCCTTGTTATACAGAGTGATCCGATAGTTCGGTAACCTCCTGCCGATGTACTCTAGCTAGGGTTACCTGGAGATATCTATGGCTATAGACTAGGAGTATCGCGTAATCCTTTCGGCGATAGGATACTTGGGAGTATTTAGGTGAATACCCCCAACTTATTTTTGCTTGTAGAAAATCTCGTCGCCAAGGGTTTTGATGGGTGCTTCGTAAAAAAATAAATTTAAAAAAAATACATTGGTTTGATACTTTCCCAACATGTCTGACCAAGTCCAGGCGCCTTTGCCTCAAGGTGCGGGTTATGGCGTAGTTGTTGGATTTGGTGTTGCTTTCGCCCTAGGTAACGACTTCAAAAATTCGAAATTTAGCCTTGTTTCTAGAATTCCCGTTAACCACCTGTTAGGCATGATTTGGGTCACGAGGTCCCTGAGAATATCGTTCAACGAGGATAATAAATCGACCGAAACGTATGTACATCTTTTGACACAGAAGGCTGAGCTATTCGAGCATTTTCTAACAGATGCGAGTTAAACTAGATTCATGGTCGCCAATCGCACAGTCGGTACTGGCCTGACAGCATCAGCTGTAGTATCATCCTGGCTCTATAGCACCGCTCTGCTTGGAGCCTCATTACTGACCTATAAATATGGCTTAGCACTTGGTGTCTGGTGGGGTGCGTCTGCTAGCACGATGGTCTGTTTCTTGTCACTCATTTCCATCGAGGCCAAACGCCGCGCTCCCAACGCACACACATTGCTGGAGCTCATTCGAGTGCGATATGGGACTGCCGCGCATTTAATCTGGATCGTATTCTGTCTCTTGACTAATATCTTAAATTTCTCAAGTATGCTACTCGGAGCTAGCGCTGCGGTGACCTCACTGACTGGAATGAATGTTATCGCCAGCACCTATCTACTACCTGTAAGTAGGCGAAATGCAAAGAGCAAAGCTATCTAATATTTCACAACACTATTCAATCCTACAATAGCTAATTTGATTACCTCATAGGTTGGCGTGGGCGTATATACCTATTTCGGAGGGTTACGGGCAACATTCTTAACCGATTACATCCATACATTTATCATCATGATAATCTTGGCTTGGGTAACTATTAAAATTATCGTCGTCAAAGAAATTGGATCCATCGGAGCTCTCTACAATGCCGTAACAGCTGCCGACAAGATCCATCCGGTTCAAGGCAATTACGGAGGTTCGCATTTGACCATGAGAAGCGAACAATGCCTCTACTTCGGTATTCTTCACGTCATGTGGGTCCCAATGAACATAATTACAGTGCAAGTCTTTCCTAACACCGAGTCAGTTCAAATTTCGGAGCCGTCATTATGGACACCGGGTTTTGGCAAAAGGTGTCTATCAATCCGATGCCCCCATTATGTCCACTGTGCTTACGTAATAATAGGGGTTCTCAGCCGACGTCGCTTCGGCTGTTCCTGGCTATGTTCTAGGAGGGATCGCATCGTTCTCGGTACCTTGGGCTATTGGAACCTTCGGTGGCCTTGCTGCTGTTGCACTGGAATCAACAGATATTTTCCCTACATATCCCAGAGTAAGAAATCCCAAAGGAAGTCCGTATAATGCTATAACTAACACTCTTTCGAGATGATGACAGCAGAGGAGGTTACTTCAGGGCTGGTATTGCCGTATGTCGTTCAAGCGGTAGCTGGGAAAGCTGGCGCTGGAGCTCTACTCGTCACGATATTCATGGTTCGTCTGTCTCAAATGTTCCCCAGATTTTTGAAGCAGTCAGCATTATTAATTCAGTAGTAGGCCTGCACCTCAATCGCTTCAGCACAGATGATCGCCATAAGCTCCATTATTTCCTTTGATATTTACGGCACGTATTTCAACAAGAACGCTACTGATAAACAACTAATCACATGGTCACATATCGGCGTCGTCGCAACCTCCCTGGTAATTCCCACACTTGCGACGGCTTTCAATAAAGGGGGTGTCGACATGACCTGGCTACTATACATGGTAGGAAATATAACCAACCCGGGCTGCATTCCTACCGTCTTCGCTTTATTGTGGAAAGGGCAAACCAAAGCTGCGGCTGTTGTCTCGCCTCTCGTCGGTGTATGCTGTTCTCTCTCCGTCTGGCTTGGAACCACGTATGCCTATTTTGGCGAGATCTCTGTCGCGTCAACCGGAAGCACGATGCCGTGTCTATTCGGCTGCGTCACAGCATTTTTCGTCCCGCTACCCATCACAGTTATCGTGTCGCTTGTACGTCCGACTTCCTTCGACTGGTCAGCATTCACAAAGCAAATACACAAAGTTCGTCGGCCGGAGCAAGATAGAACGGAAGCAGACCAGCATAGTACAGAAGAATGGGTCGCCCCTGAGATGAAGAGGTATATGAAAAGGATGAGCCGATGGGCTGCATTTTGGACCGTCTTCACTCTTCTGGGACACATATTCCTTTGGCCTCTCGCGATGTACGGTGCGAAAATAGTATTTTCGAAAAGTGTAAGTTGTTTTAGTTCTTATTGTAGTCTGTCGCCGCTAACTCGTCATATTTACCTATTAGTTATTCACAGCGTGGATTGTCGTGTCCCTCATATACCTCTGGTTCACCCTAGTCGTGGCTAATTTTTATCCCTTATATGATGGCGGGGCTCGAAAAATTTGGATAGTCCTTTGTGGGCAAGTTACCCCTGAGGCGTCAAGCAAATCCGAACCACAACAGGATACATCAGGTTATTCCTCCGAAGGGCCGCCTAAAAATGCCAGAGTCGAAGCAAAAGTGCTTCCAGCGTCGTGAATATTAGTTTAATATGGTTCGGCACTATAAGTGCGCAGGTACCAATCTATACAAAGCGCAAGTGAAATGGGTTGTCAAATATCTATTCTATGCTTAAGTCATATATTTCGTTCAATCATCGCTATGTCTAAATACCGTCTATCTATAATACATTTACGTATACTCATAATCTATCTACGCCCCTGTTCCAAGTCCTCTATTATTTGTATTTCCGGTGCGTTATTAGGGTAGAAATAATCATCACCCCCGGAAACGACGATCTCAGGAGCCGTTTCTCCCCTTTGAGGGTCGTTATATTCTTCCGGCTTTTCTTCTGAATTTTCTTCCGAGGACGACTTCTTGGTCCTCTTCCATATCCGACTAAAGACAGCACCAACCTTGCTGCACAGGTTGGCCAGATACTTGTACACTATGATGACAGGGGCGCCAACCGTCTTAGCGATCGCAGCAAACCACGCGTCAGGGAACAGACGAACGACAACGGCCCACGGGAGCGAAACAGCAGCCGCAATGACACAGATAGCCCATTGCGTGCCGTCGATGGCCGTGATCTCGAACGCGGTTCCGCCGACGAAGATGATAGCGATTTGCGCACCGATCATGATACAATTAATCAAGATAAAAAACTTGTTGCGGTGTACGCCCTCGAAGATATTGAATTTGTTATCCAGGCGACGGTTGTTGAACTCGTTAAAGATCTGCATCCATACGAACGTGTTGAAGACCATGGTATTGAGTTCCGTCTGTTGCGTTTCGTTGTTAGGATCGTAGCCTAGGATCGAGGAGCCGGCAAAGTACAGGACGAGCGTGACGGCGAGTTGGAATATGGCCTGTCCGGTGATCATCTTCCACATGTTTGTGGTAATGATAGGCGCGCTTTTCGGCTGAGGGAGACGGTCTAAAATTCGCTCGGTAGGAGGGTCAGTTGCGAGCGCTAGGGCCGCGAAGGTATCCATGATGAGGTTAACCCAAAGGAGTTGCACCGCGGTGAGTACCGAGTGCGAATCAGGATCAGCCACAGCGGAAATGAAGGCAAGAAGAACGGCGGTAATATTGACGGTGATTTGAAACTGGACACAAGTTAGTATCATACATCTTTCGGTCGCGATAAATTTGTTGGAACTCACCTGAAGGAACTTTTGGACAGAATCGTTAACTGCACGTCCCCATTTGAGAGCGGTCAGAATAGAAGTGAAGTTGTCGTCCATCAGTACAATTTCCGAAGCCTCCTTAGCTACTTCAGTTCCGCAGATGCCCATCGAGAACCCGACATCGGCAGTCTTAAGAGCTGGCGCATCGTTGGTGCCGTCTCCAGTAACAGCTACTGTTTCTCCGAGAGCCTTAAGTCTTGCAACCAAGATCCTCTTATCCTCGGGCGACGATCGTGCGAGCACCTGCAACTTAGGTATCTTAACATTCATTTCCTCCTCGCTGAGCCTCCTGAAGTCGGGGCCCTCCATAATAAGGCCGTCTGTATAGATACCACATTCGGTCGCAATCGCCTGGGCAGTAACGGCATTATCGCCAGTCACCATGCGGACGACAACACCAGCCTTTTGTGCTTTACGGACAGCTTCGGGGACACCGGGTCGAACGGGGTCTTGAATACCGACCAGACCAAGCCAAACAAGATCTTCGAGCACCGATTCGAATTTGACGTGCCCATCTTCCACCTCCGCATTAGCAGGGGGCCATTGGGCAAAATCCTTGAAGGTAATTCCGATAGTCCTAAGCGAACCTTTCGCGTAGGAATCAATAGAAGAACTCAACCGAATACGATCATCGACAGTGAGGGCGTCTGTGGCAAGAGAATCGGCATCTGCCTTCAGGGTACAGTAGTTAAGGAGAATTTCAGATGCTCCCTTTACCAAAAGTCTATATCCGGACCCGTCTCTTAGTCTGATTACCGCTCCCATGCATTTCTTAGCCGAGTCGAAGGGCATCATCTGTATGACCTCCTCGTTTGCTCTGGCTTCAGCTAACGATTGCATGCCCAGATGATCCCTGGCTAACTGGAGAAGTGCCGTCTCGGTCTTAGAACCGATAAAGGTGAACTGACCAGCATCTTCACCTTCGAATGCGGTAGAGTTGATAGCTACCGACTGCACGATAGCATCTTTCGTCTTCTGCGGGAGGTTGGCTGCCCATTGGGAGATGGTTTGACAGCCAGGTTTCTCGCTTTCGGATTTAGCGAAACTCGACTGGCCAAACGTCCCAGCCACGACCGTCATTTTGTTGGTAGTCAAGGTGCCAGTCTTGTCGGAGCAAATCGCGGTGGCGTTGCCCATGGTCTCACAGGCGCGAAGCACACGTACGAGGTTGTTTTCCTTCAGCAGGCGGGTAGTGGCGAAGGCCAGCGCTAAGGTAACCGCCAGGGGCAAACCCTCTGGCACAGCCACAACGATGATGGTTACGGCAACGATCAGGATGTCTAAGAAGGCGGAGGCCTTCTCCGAGCTCGTCCGGGTGTCTGTTGATAGGCCGGCGAGGAAGCGGAACAATAGGACGAAAAAGAGAAGGCCCGCCGCAGCACCTCCTAATTTGGCGATGGCAACAGCGAGCCTTTCGAGTTTCTTCTGTAATGGAGTTGCTTCGATATCAGTTCGGACGGACATCATGATTTTCCCAAAGCTGGAGTGCACGCCGACCGAAGTGCAGAGGAATGTACCAACTCCTTCGAGCACTTTCGAGCCTGAGATGATAAAGGGATCCAGACCTTTCTGGTTTGCTCCTGATTCAAGCGTTGCCATAACTTGGTCGCCCGGGGTCTTCTTGATGGCGTCGGATTCTCCAGTTGCCGAGGACTCATCGCATTTCATATCATGACCACTAATGAAAATTCCGTCGACAGGAACTAAATCGCCGGGTTCGAGGTGTAGGACATCTCCAACGAGGATATCGTGAACATTAATCATGAACGATTTTCCGGACCGAACTACCTTGATCTCTCGGTCTTCTTTCTTCGCGTTGAGCCTAACGAAAGCTCGTTCTTTCTGCCAGTCGTTGAGTGATCCCACGAGTGTGACGATGAGAATGGCGATTATGATTGCAACACCCTCGACCCAATCGACCGAGGGTGGGTCTCCTGGTTCGGTCACCGTCCCGAAAGTTTCATAGAGACCCAACGCGAGAGAGACGACAGCAGCTACCGTTAATAAGATAATGACCTTGTCATTGTAAGCGTTCCACATTAGCTTCCATATTGGCGTCGCCTTCTTCGCCGGTAAAACGTTCCTCCCAAAGACTCTGATACGGTCCAAAAAAGAGTCAGACCCAGGTTTTGACGTCCGCTCTGGTAAGTCTAGGAACTTATCTGAAGTCCTTCTTACTGCTTGCTCGAATGTGATAGAACTTCGTACGGAAGTCTCGTCCACACTCAAGCCGGCATTTATATCAGATTGCAACCCCCTTGTGATCCCGGCAAGCCCCCCTAAAGCCCAAAATGCAGGCAGGGATTTTGGATTCTGGAGTTTGCCCAGTTGGCCGGGACTGAAAGCGAACGGGTTATTTTCCACCTCAAAATCAGCTTCCGTCCCGGGATCTGGATGGAGAGCCGCATCGGGGTCCACCGATCTCACGCTCGACCCGCAGTCGGATTGGGCTGGCGTGAGGAAGGGGTTTGAGTTAGCTGGTGTTAGAAAAGGGTTCGATATATTCGATATGTTCGAGACGAAAGACCCCGGGGTCATCACTCTAGTTTCATTTGTGTCGCTCCTCGGACGCGTTCGAGTGTCGACCGCCAACGAAGGAGGTGCAAGACTATTGCTTGCCATGTTTATGTGACTGCGCTGCTCAAGCTTTATGTTCTAGGGTATTGTTGTTAACAAGGTGAGGTAGACAGGGTGAGATACCGGCAAAGATGATTGTTAAGAATGTGTTTTAGTATGACCATGACAATTTCTCAGAGCCCAGTCACTCGGTGAAGAGGTATCGATATAATATGTGAATACCGATGGGCTGTGGTGAGATCACTTTAGACAAGGCACATGCTGCTGACGTCCGTCAAGGCTCATCGAATTTCCACTTCGTACCGAGGGCGAAAAGAAGAGGCAGGAAAACCGACGCAAACTCCCACTGCCCAAGGTTTGCCTAGAATGGCCACGGCTCTTGGGTCGCGGGCTGTGCAAAGAGGGGATGGTGGAAGGCGATTTTGCCGAGCTGATAACTCCAATCTTCCGGAGACTAGGCGGTGGATCCGTCGTAATGCGTTCCACGCTTGTCTTGTGTGTCCTTATATGGTTGCTATGTCGATAATGCTTGGTGGGAGGGTAAAAGAGAAGCTATGATAACAAAGAGGGACGCAGCTGTTTGACAAATTGTTGAGGGTTTCACGTCACTTGGCTCAGGCGCAGTTTTCAAAACGTGTTCTATGAGAGGTGACGAAGGCGGGCTGTGTAAGGCATCTTACGCGGTGGGAGGCGAAAGTTGGGTTGGAGGCCGCATTTGCTTCATAAATAAAGGCGTCGCCATCCCTCTTCGTACTCGGGCTCTGCGCCAGCCAACTTCCAAGAGAATGGGTGCTAAACTCTAGCACTCGACTTCCAATACTTGACACTGGGCAGGGTAAAATTCTCTAGCTTTTGCGACCAACAAATACCAAGTGACTGGAATGAAGGATTAACCATGTCTGGTAAAAAAAGGAAAAATCTGATGTTCCTCCTTGACGCTAAGAGGGGCGCCGAGTGAGGCTGTGTAGATACCAAATCAGCCAATCAGAGACGTCGGCGATACGCAGAGTCCAAACGGCCTCCTTTATTAGACAAGCTTATTAACTCTGGGCAATGATAGATTGCTGATGTCACTCAAAAAAATGGATCCATACATTTATGTCGAATATATAAGATCATATCGCGATCTGAGCGAAATTCGCTTTACCCAATCACATGCCGGTATTATACCACGTAAAGCGCCTATAACATATATGCCGAATGGCAATCCGGGCCTCCGAGCACCCGTCGGGGCTGTGAGAAACCAAGACAAGTTATCAAGAGCCGGAGTTGATGATTCATTCCGGTCACCGATGTCCCAGCTCCGCCCAAGCTATCGACTGACAACATGGAAGGCCAAGTCGACTTATACGGTCATCCTAGCACGCCCAGCTTCGAATGACTTCAAAAGCTTACCATTTCTCCATTCAAGGCATACTGTACACTTGGCTGAGGCGGTTCAATGAGTATGGCACTTGTATTAATTCTTTTTATCATCGAAAGCTCATCGCGCGATCTCGCGTTTCGCCATGGCTATGCTGCTTGGTCGACTAGCATTTTGGCAAAATATAGTTAGACTTCCAAGACTAGTACCTAGCATCGTAGACAGTTAATCAAATTTTCGTATCACTTGTCAAAATATTATCTCGAAATTGAATACTAATTGCGGCGCATCAATACTTTGTTGCGATGAAAAGGCCGCTAGAAGAGGATTCAATAGGTAATATCCGTAGAATTTCAATCGTCTAGGCTCTAACGATCATATACAAGTCATCAGGATTACATATGGATTACATATGGTTCGTATGATGGTTAGGAGAGAGCACGAGCACGGGATGCTTAGACTACCTATTAACTACCTACATGAGGTTAATAGCTACCAGATTTATATCCATAGAGGTCTTCTCATCGCTCACCAAATGGACTTTAAGGACTATGGTAAATATGTCTAGTATGGTAATGACACTAGATGATAGATAATCTTGATTGATAAGCTGCTCAATTATGACCCGAGTCACCCGCCAAGTTTCTAGGAATACACTAATTACCTGGTAATGAGACACGTATATGAGAATTCTATCTTTACAGTCACAATGCGTACAATCTTTCAAGGCAGACTCATGAGGTGTGAATGATCACGAGTGAAGTGTCTGCGCTACAGCAAAGGTTGATTGTACCATAATGTGAATGAAGTGGCCAAGATCAGTATGGCTTTATGAACAAGAACATCAGAATCTCATCATCGCTATTAACTAAGATACTAGATAAACCAAAGCCCTCTATGATGATTTTCAAGTTTATCTGATGTCGAGGTGTCTGGGTTATCCACCAGCATCCCCACAGCATGGAATCAAGTTCGAATGGACTAAGTGTTGCACTACAGTACACAGCCTCAATATATACTCCAATCAACATGCTGTGTCAAGAGTCAAGACAGGAAGGAGGGAGAATGAATTACAAATGACATGGCGCAACCTGTATGGATATCAAACATCTTATAATGCAGATTTCCTAAGCATTCGTGTTTACTATGAAGATGTATCTAGAAGAGAGGACATGATATTTTTATGCGATACAGGATAGTTTTCCCGTTATTTCATCGTTTTATTCTGCTAGAATTCGCAGAATACTTCCTCCAATAACGATATCTTACTTACGGGAGCTTAAAGAAATGCTGGAGTCGCATTGAACGTGGCTATGCTCTTCCCTTGGTCACTGCATGTTGTGCTGGTTAAATGGTTTCATTAATATTGACAACTCAGACATACCGTTAGCCGAAGGCAGACTCGCCTTCTTGATTGCAAACGTGTTATGGTGCAAGAGTTCATGGAACATATATGGAGTGTCCAGGAGCAGTTTTCAACCACGTACAACATAACCTGCGATTATAATAACATAAGAGTGGGCACGTTTGGTTTCGGATCAATCATCCAACGCATTTACCTTAAAGTTAGCGGTAGACACCAAATAGATGACATTCGTCGCCTCAGTGTGGGATAGGAATATTCAGCGCATCCCTTTTTCTTTTTTCTGGACGTGATGCTGGTACTGTATCCAGCACGATTTAGAAAGACTAACGCACCTGAGTCTTAAGTTGTCATAAGGGTATATATATGGTGCAACCCGGCTTCTTAATCTCTGAAACCTCCCTTGCTTAAGGACTCGTACCATCATGGCTAAGTATTCTGCTTAGCCATGGTGACTAGCTACCCAACTACCGGTAAGCCGATAGTACAACTAACATCTCATGAGAAGGACAATAGTCGAAGTGTTTCAAGGTCAACTGAACACGGTTGACGATCTATATCGAACAACAAACGGGGCGACAGCATTCTCTCCTAGATTCCTACGCCGCCCTGACATTGTCAAAAGGATGAGATCGGTTTCTGTGGATACCTATGCATGGTTATCAGGTAGATTAGATCCTCCTCGCATAAGGCAGACTCGATGTCTAGGCAGAGAATAAATAATCAGACTAGCATCTGTCGATTTTACAAGCCACTAGGGTTTATCCAGAAAATACAGGAATAGTGACAGAGTCAAGGACATGGTGTGGTACGTTTCCTGTAAAATACGGCATATTCCCCGAAGGCCTTTTCTCCCGATGCACCTCGCGAGCCGAGGTATCGAATTCGTTGACTGCGTATTGGCGGTGAAATATCGCAAGTAATCACCGCAAACCGCACATTATATGGGAATGGGCTGATGCGCTCCGCCACGATCGTACCCCGTAAGATATGAGGGTATCGGATATGATCACCATGCTCGGTCCCATTTTGATGCTGGTCTGGGTGCTTTAATTCCAGATTCTAGAATTTGGGTTTCGTCTGATTTCTGCATGGGGTAATCACCTGGCTTGTCTGGTTATAGATAGAGCACACAACTCGTACACTATCTCAGAAGATATGCAAGAGCAAGCTATAAAAAAAAAAAGTTGGGTTGGAAATGAATCGAACCTACGCAGAAAGACAACAAGACAAAGGTAGTGTAAGGTCCGTATTTTCGTCGCAGACCAACATATAATTTTCAGATAAGTCAGAAAATGCGACTTCCCCTAGAAATATGAAGAGACTAGATGTTCAAATAATGCCGAGGTTGAATACTAGTCGCACAGATTCTGCAGAGATGGTATACCGAGATTGACTATCTAGTAGTTAGAATAGAGATGCCATACACGCTCAAGCAAGTGCGCGTAAACAACATGAAGGAAGCTACAGCAAGGCTCATTGCCTTGCTCTCATGGTAACAGGTATCAGAACCACTCATCATATCCGGACAAGGAGAGTTAGAAAAAGCCTACCTACCTACCCCGTGCCTAAGACGGACCCAAGCACCCCCTAATCCGCAACGGGCACAGCACAACCTACAGCAACAGCACCAAGGTCTTCTACTTCACGCTCCACGCCAACGTCAGCGGGTATACTTCGCCCTGCCACAGCGTACGCAGTGGTGAAGCTAGTAGCAGATGGACATTGCGTGATGAACGCACTGACGAATTCGGAGCGTGCTTAGGCTTCTCGCCGAACTACTACATCGCCGTAAACCACACACCCGTGTGCGATCTCAGCGAAGACGAATCCGACCCGCGCTATTGGTTTGCGCGTGTGATCGCCACGGGTGACGGGAGGCTGCTAGTCGGACTCGTGGACACATCCGAGGGCCAGGGATACAGCACACGTTTTTCAGCAGGAGACCCGTGGGCCATGCCCGCCACCGTGGTCAGCATAAAACTACGACTTATATAACAGAGCGAACGGGTTCCTGATAAACTGCTAAGCCGTGAAGGACTCGGCCGCAGCACCACCAGACAGCCCTGCTCTGATTGATCCGGACGCGCGGCGGCCTTGTCCAATTAGCTACCGCGACGACTGGTTTCCGCCCGAGACGCGTCCGTCGACGGCGTTCAGGTTCAGGTTTGATAAGAACCGGAACGACCTTGTCATTGCGTAGGAGTGGAAACGTAACTCATGAGTAAGTAGTGCAAATAAATTGCCCAAGAAAAAGTGATTTAAATCAATTATGGTTGAACTAAATCCAGGGTTACATTCCTCGCGGCTGGTAGGACTACTTTGCCCCTTAAATGCCAGACATTCACCTTTGACGATGGCCCTATCCCTCGGGCTGTGGACTGTGATCTGGTGATCAGAATAATTAATGTAGGGGGAATATAGCGTCTTGGCTAAACGGATGCGATTGGTCTGGTGAAGAATGCTCATTGGCTAACCTACAGAAATAGGGGCTGAGATCTAGTACGTAGTTCTGCTCGGCGGTCCATTTATACACGAATTGTAACTTCACTAGAAGAATAGGGCTCCCAATAACCAGAGCATATGGCCGATTTCATATCCATAAGCATCACGTAACCAAAGAGTATGAAATACCGATGCAACAAAATAAAAGGACCAAATATGACTGCCATTTCTATGAATCTAAGTATCCAGAACGCCAACGTTGGTGCTCCTAGTGCTATGCTATGCTTGTATCATCTCAAAAACATTACCGATATTGGACCCACTGGCAGCTAGGTCCCAAGAACACGCTGCCAGTGATAAAACAGCTGAAAGCATTTACCATCAGCATACAATAAAACATAGGATGTCATGTACTAGGGCGTCGTGATCGTTTCCAGAACAGCATTACTGGGAAGAGCAATAGTTTACCCTTAGCTCCTCATATACTTCCGAACGGCATTACCATGGAATCTTCGTAGTATCGTGGGTAGTTTTCGGTGATCATGTTTCCTAGGCTGTCTTTGTGGTTGTAGTGAGAACGGAGGCCAGGATTTTGGTGACGGAGGTGCTACGGCTTTCGACTTCACTCTTCGTGGTGTGCGATTCCCTCTACCTAGGAGAGATTATCGCTCGCAGCCGCGCAAGCTCCAGTCTCTTCGAAATCTTCCACTTCCGTCATGCGTAGAGCATCTTTGACGTCGTCTACGAAGCGGTGTCTCCCTCCGACGAGTTCCACAATACCGCTCCGCTCTAACAGATCCCATACCTTGTTATCACGGCTGACGGGTCGGCTGAAGAATACCCTGACACCTCGATCGCGATAGTTTCGCACGATTTCCTCCAATACCTGGGTACCGGAGCCGTCCATCGACGTCACTCCATGGATGTCAAAAATGACATTCTTATTGCTCGCTTGCGGACGCAGACGAGGTAAAGCGGGATGGGCGTTGCCTGTACCATACAACTCGAGCCGGCGCAATCTATTCTTCAATTCGCCGGTGTTTGCGAAGGTTAAGGGTTCGGGAATCTTTACGATCAAGCAGCCTTCTACAAACTCGAGATCCTCGGGATGATCTTCGGCATTGGCGAAGCGTTCGCTGTTAGGAATTCTCCCCAGAATCTGTATACGAGGGCGCGTCGCATGGCGGATGACTTGGAGAAGGGATAGACCTATGCCGATTGCGATGCCGAGATTGAGGGAGAAGAAAACTGTAACGGCTAAAATGACGGCCATGAGGGAAAGCTCAGTCCAGCCTTTGATTCGAACGAAGAAAGATATGTCATAAGGTGCTTCTTCAATCAGAGACCAGGCGACTGCCATGATTAGAGCGGATAAGATCGGTTTCTACCCCGTAGTCAGCTTTCGATATCCGAGGAAGAGCGGAATGTCACGGAAGTGAAAAGATGACGTACGGGAAGATAGTAGAACCATGGTAAGAGGAACATGATGCATATGACAGTTATGACACTGAGCATGACAGAGCTCATAGGACTCTTCCCACCGGTGCTCTTATTCACTTTGCTTCGACCGTAACCACCAAATGCTGGTATTGCCATGAAGCAAGCACCCACGAGGTTAGCTGCTCCAAGTGCCACGAGTTCTCGATTAGGACTTAACTGCATCCCTTCGATTATTTCCTCCCCACCCAGACTCTTGGCCGCTACCGAAGACTCGAAGAAGCCTAGCATTCCAATCAAAAAAGATGTGCCCATGGCATCTCGTATATGGGTCATATGTGACAGCTGGAATGGATTGCGAAACGTAAAGGTGTGGCCAGACGCTGCTTCGACTTTTCCTAGCAGTGGGACGCCACGTTGCTCCCAGCCTAGGTTCCATGCTAGAACCGTAGAGAGCACGACAACGATGAGTCGATCAGGGAAGTAGGCTACACCTGGATATCGCGGTTGCAGCCGCCGCTTAATCTCCCTATATATAAAATGAGCTACATTCCAAAGGTGCCGTTTGTTTGGCACTCACCGAAGTACCATGATAACGGCGAATCCAACGACACCAACGATAGCCGTAAGATTGTGTCTGTCACCGAGATGCGTCAGTACGAACTCCAGCTTCTGCACGGTGCTTCCGTGCGTAACGCCCTCGGTGGTTTTGGCTGTCCGGTGGAGTCCTAAGACGGGAATCAACTGGTCGATGAAGATGACCACGCCGATAGCTGAAATGAAGCCGCGTAGAAAGGGTCGGCTTAAGACACTATCAAGAAATCCCAAGCGGAACACGCCCATGAGGAAGACGGTAGCACCAGCTATGCCGACGGCCACACCAGCCACCTTCGCTTGTAGGACGGCATTGTCGTCTTCGCCACGTCCGAGGTCGATACTGTTCTTTACAATAGACCCAATGAGCAAGGAACCTGCTGCCTCAGGCCCGACCACCATGAGCGGACAACTTCCCAAAAGCGCGTATACGAAAGGGTTGATAGCGAAGGCGTATAGACCGTTGATCGGAGGGACGTGGGCCAAATTGTCGGCATATGACAAGGCCATGGGAAGGTACATAGAGGCAATGGTGATAGCAGCCGTGAAGTCGCCTTTCAACCACGACCACTTGTACTGCTTGATCCATATCAGAAACGGTATGTAATACGACAAATACATCCCCCACGAATCCTGGAGGCCGTGCTGTTGGGCCAGAGTGCTCGAGTCTGTCATCTTCTTGCTCTTGACCCTACTCGAAAATGTCTTCCTCCAATTCCCCTTAAGCTGTGTCTCGCTAGACGGTACAGAGCCTGAGCCATCCGAATCCGCCACTGACGCTATCTCGTTGTCGAAAATACCACCCCTCGGCGGTGGGCTAGAGACGCGAGGAGAAAACGTGCCGTGATCGCAAGGGCCATCGTGTGCGTGGTCTTTGTGGAGCAGGGAGGTTGTCTCGGTAGTTTCGTCAGCAGAAAGATCGTGTCGCGTACTAGGCCCGGCGAGGTGGCCTGGTGTATCGTCACTCATTGAGGATGATGAAACGGTGCGACTCTGGCGGAGGGTGCTCGGGGTTATTGGAGCATGGTCGTGATAAGGCCGAGAGCTAGTTGTAATCGAAGGAGGCCGTGACGACGACATAGTAGACTTTTGCCGTTGGAAACAAATCACTTAGGTAGACGTAAAGCCCAGAAACCGAAGCAAAACCCGGTTATTCCCCAAAACTTCTCGCCAGCCTAGGACAACGTGAGAGCGAGGAAAGCTTTGCTTCCATTCGTAGGTCGACTGTCGATTTGCCGACAATAGATGTTGATTGGTCTATTGATCAATTGGCATATGGGCTACAGGACCAGAAGGCTGACAAGGGACTATTTAAACGTTGAATGTGGACAAGAAAAGAGGCTGGGCAATCTACATCGTGCATGAGACTCTGGAGTTTAATATGCAAGATGAAGCAGAGAGGGAAAAAATGCGATTTATCTAATTGGCTGGGGTAAAAGAATGCTACCAAGTACCATGTATCGCGACAAGGATCGTTGAGGACAGAAGGTGGGGAATGGTTCCATTGCAATGGAACCTCTACAGTTTTTGTTCAAATGAGGTAACCGCCGTTCATCGCGATATTAGATAAGCGATTGTGTCCCTTTTAACTTCTTGCAAGATAAGTTTGAAGTTGTAACGGAAAGCACAAGTCATAGAAGAACGTTGAACCTTCCAGGTTGCTGTGCTTTGAAGATGCTGGTTACCTAAGTACAAGAAGATGCCCGTGTCAATGCTACACCCCGCTGAAACGTGCAGCAGGTGCGGCGGATACATCCACATGGTATCTCATGTGAATACCTGAACTGAAGATCTTTCCCAAACCCCGCACAGAGACGCCACATGGAACTCGGTGGCCAAATCATGGGTACCTAGTAATCCAGATTTAACCTTTCACGAACGTTGTGGCTTCTATTCAAAAGGTACATACGTACCCCAACTTACCAGGCTTAGCACGTTAAATCACGATAGTACCGTAGCATTCAATAGTATCATCAGAAAAGGAAAAGAAAAGGAAAAAGAAAAGGGGAAACGTGCAATTGTCACTATGGATAGGCTATCTAGGTCCATGGTTAATCAGAGATTTCCGAGAACTCGAGTATCCGTCGTCCTCACTGCCCATGGCGCCCACACACCAAGCCAGCGACCAAACAATGAGCATTGCCAATAACACCAGAACCATTATAGATGCATCCGCCATGCATCTAATGGTAGTACAGGTTGTCGTGTGGCGTAATCTGGTGTGGTGTCGATTAGGAAAAAGCAAAGTAAAGTGAACCAGGGGAAGGTGTAAGCTGGTTGGCACAGCCTGGAGAAAGGTGGAGTTATGGTCGAAGAAGAGTGTCAACTATTCCTGTATGTTGTACGTGAAGACGTAGAATTGGCAGGCGTCGTGATTACCATGCCTCACTCTCATCATCATCATCATCGTCCTCCTCCTTCTCCAACTTTTTCTTGACGTCAAATCCCAAGAGTCTTGACATGAGCTCTGCATCATCCTCATCAACCTTAGCCTTGGTCTTCTTCTTGAAGGTCTTCTCGTCGTCATCCTCCTCCTCAACCTTAGGAAGGATCTTGCGGGATGACTTGCTGGCTAACTTAGCCTTCTTGCTAGAATCGGGAGTCGTCTGATCCTCCGCCGCACGCTTCCCACGAGGCTTAGTAGGAGTGCATGGCTCGCTTGATTCGCCAGAAGCCATGATCTTTCTCTTGACAGAGTTGAAGCTTACTCGAGCGGAAGTAGCGTTCTTGAAGGCAGCGACCTCAGCAAGTTTCTCATAATTGACCTGTAAAATTCAGTTAGCTGACATTCAAGACAGGTCTGTTCAATTTCGAAATAAATTTTACAGCTGATGAGATAAATAGTAAATCAGAAGGTAGCATATCGAGGTCATCTGAGACCTAGATTGGGTTCATGTCGGCGAGCAATTTTGAACTTACCTTGGGCTGTGATTCGAAACACTGCCAGGCATAGGAAAGGATCTCCATTTCACGTTGGGACAAATGGACATCCTTCTGAGCCTTGTCGGCGTTGTCGGTGGGCGACTTGGGTACCATTGTGATGATCAGTGGTTCTTTGCCTGGTGGAAGTGCTGAATGGTGATGCCGTGAAGTGCCTTCAGTTGATGAAGGGAAGATGGTTCAAAATTAACGTGAACGGCGTGGGTGAAATGTTGTCTGGTGATCACACAACGTTGTTCCGATGAGAAAGGAAGATGCACCTAGGTCCTCAAATAATTGTGATGATCAAGGACTGGATTGGTCTTGGGTTGGAATATGTGATCAGATGAAATGGATGAGAAAGATATGCCATAGGTGGAGTAAGGGAAGTAGAAGAAAGTAGGAAAGCTGTAAAAGATGTACAGGTCAGAAAACCTCCTACCTTAGATACCTAGGTAGGTTGACAGAATTTAACGGAAGGTAGGGTAGCTGATTAACGTGAAAAGTAGTGAACGATGTATCGTAGGTGGGTCGTGATAGCCGCCGGTGGTCGCTATGGAGTCGTGCTCAAATTCACACAAATTCACATACCAATAACGAGTAAGAACCCCTCCATGACTACGGCTTCCTTCGGCAACTGCCTACTTGTTCACCCATATATCATATATCATTCCTTATATAATACCTAATCTACGGCATGCCTATTATGCTAGACGTACAATACATACTACCTAAGTAGGTACACACCTAGGTAGGAAGTACTTTTTGAGAGATGATCCCCTTATGCCTAATCAAATGTCAGCCCTGACGCTTCAACATCTGGGATAAGACACGAGGATTGGAGGTGAATCATTGTGTCAATAGACATATTGCTATCTCCAATCAGGTTGTCAGAGGTCTAGTCTCCGGGGCAATTAGAGGTTAGGGATCTAGGAGGACGGGAGTTTGGCCCATGAAAGACTGTAGATCCTAGGGAGACCTGTTGGTACTCGACCTTGGAGCAGAGTAGGTAAAGAGCTTTTCTTAGGTTATAGGTAGTTCATGAACAACATTGTCTAGAACTCCTCATACAGCGACGTCGTTATTTCCCTTCTCCTTAGTTCCGCCTCGTGACACCCCTGACTAGATACCTAAGGCCTTGCCTTATAAGGTACGTACTACGCAACCTATTTCAATAAAGGACAGTATCGAAGCTGCCATTAAGGCTACAAAAACCCGAATGGTAAAGAGCTGGAAGTCCTCTGAAGATCCCCGCTGGGTTAAGACCACAGATTCGGAACCTAGCTAAATCATCGGCGCAGCTAAGTAGGAGATATGCGAGGAGATTGACCATCCTGAAGGGGCACAGCACCCGATCAATGCATATTGGCACATTGAGGGGTCCGAGGCGAAAGAATTCGTCGGAAAGCTCTTGACGAGCCCGAAGGAAGTTCGTGAAGGCCAAAATGACGCGGTCTCATCTTAGTAGGCGCTGCAAATCTGATCACCCCCTGCCATACTGCGCTAATGGATCTACCCAGAACTGCAGCAGTTAGATGTGCACACTGACTACCGCAGTCGAGGTGCTGGCAGGATGTTGACTGACTGGGGTATCAATGAAGCCGATGAACTTGGTTTAAAGTCGTGCGAAGAGTCCATTTTATTTGCCATACCCATCTACGAGAAGTATGGATTGGGACACATTGATAGTCTTGAGCCAGATGTGGCCGTGTTGAATCCGATGCCAAAATGGAAAGGGGATGCAACGGATGGTTTACGTGTTGCGATGATGTCGCGACCAACTGGTCAAAATTATCGTGACGACGTGGGAGGAGCCCCTTGAGTGTATAGTTGACCGATATCAGGAGTCCTCCGGTATCACTGGTCTTTATAAGGTGCTCTGAGTTTCCCAGCATCCAGAGCTTGGAGGGAGATCATCGCATGTTAAAATGATACTGCAACGCTTGAGGCTTAGATTACCTATACTTACCTACCAGCCTTATGCGGAAGTTGTTTTCTTAGAGAATTTGATGGGAAAAGTATTATCTTAGCGTTGGAAGTATATTAAATACGCAATATAACGTAAAAACTGACCTTAATCTATTATAATTAATTTAAGCCAATTTGTTATAAAGTTGTATAGTCTAATTATTTTTTATTATTTTATTTTGATTTCTGATTGTGTTATGAAAGTGGTGAGTTTTGGCGATTTTTGGTGAGAAAATCGGAGGATTCCGCATAAGACTGGTAGGTTATTGTATGTAGGTTTTCATAAACTTCGCGCAGTTACTACCTACCTAGGTAATAATGCGAATATCAACAGTCAATGAACACGCTAGATGGCTCTGGAAGGCGGAATAGGGCGTATGTAATTGAAGGTTCAGGTTATGAGATAAAACGGGGTAGTGATTCTGTTATGCCCGATATTCGGTGAATTGAAATGCCAAGACTCGGGGATTTCTTAGTAGTAATTATCTCTATATGCAGCAAAGAAGGACTTGATATTTGTTAAAGAGAAGCATAAATGCTTTATATGTATACTAATTAGTACTATAAGAGGATTATCTAGATACGAGCTAATCGGAGATAATGTCAAGTTCGACCGAAGAAAAGGATAATAAGCCGACTCAGCACGATTCATCATTCGACGCGCGAAATTGGATCAATTGGATGAGCCCAGGAGGGCGGAGGGTACGCGAGGGAACGCGGCATTCTTACTTTCTTTCACTGATCTTGACTGATCTTTACACAAATTATTAGATCGTTATGGACGAGATACATGACCTAAAGGCCGATCGTCGCCGTCGTCGACCGGCTCTTTCATGTGTTAGCTGCCGGAGATCTAAGATTCGTTGTGATCGCAAACTGCCTTGCGGCGCCTGTGTGAGGTCTAAGCACAAGACCTGTGTCTATAAACCTCAAGACCCATCACGGCGTTCGGATATACTCCCTGGCGCAGTCGGTCTCTCCCAACCGGCCGATACGCCGCCAAGTCTCAACCCCGAAACCACCGTCTCCCCCGTCGTGAGTGGGTCAACTTATGCGCATCACAACGATGCGTCACATCAAGACCATTCGACTCATTCCTTGACCGGATCGACGCCTGTTGATTCGACGTCTTCTCACGGCCACGAATCATCTTTTAACGTTAGGTCATTGCTAGACAGAATCACCGACCTTGAGCGCCGCCTAGAGGAGTCTACGGGACACCGTTCAAGCCCGAAGAACGTCAAACGAACCTCCGCTACTGTCCCAGAGACTGTGGCTACTTATCCTAGCTACCTTGCGGGAGATTTGCACACCATGAACAAAAGCGTTATGACCAAGACAAGGTACTTGGGCCAAAGTCACTGGATGAACCAAATTGGAGGTGTATGCTGCTCTCATCTTTTTTTCTCCGTCGTCGCTACATCCCAGTATAGACATGTATAGATAGGACACTTACTTCTCTTTAGTTTAAACCCGTCTTGGAATTATTTGACCAGATTTCTCGAGAGAAGAAATCCGAAGCAATATCACTCGTAAACAAAAGCAAAACGCTAGCTCGCACCATTAAGGCACAACGAGTGCCCGATCTATTAAATTTCAAATTCGGCACTAATATACCGGCCCGAGAGACCACCGATGAGCTCGTAGAGGGTTACCTCCGAACCGTGGAATCTGTCTTTCGAATATTACATGTACCCTCGTTTAGAAAAGAGTACGAGGAGTTCTGGTCGTCGCCAGATTCGGTTGATGTCTCCTTCAAAATCCAACTCCAGCTTGTCATGGCAATCGGTAGTATTGTGTATGACGCACGTTTTACTTTACGAAAATCGGCTATTCAATGGGTCTACGAAGCACAATTCTGGCTCATGTCCCCAATCCCGAAAGCAAGGTTGACCATCTCCGGCCTACAGACCATGCTGCTTCTCTGCTTCGCACAGCAGGCTGCGTCCGTTGGTCACGACTTGGTCTGGATCTCAGTCGGGGATGTGATGCGCTCAGCGATGTACATGGGCCTTCACAGGGATCCGAAGAAACTCCCCAAGATGAACCTATTTCGTTCGGAGATGCGTCGCCGATTATGGAACACTATCCTGGAACTCGCCTTACAGACTAGTATGGATTCCGGCGGTCCGCCCCTAATCAATTTCCAAGACTACGATACTTGTGCTCCAGCGAATTGTAACGATGACCAATTAACAGATGACGATGCAGCAGTTGCCACTAACACACCAGAACAATTCACGGACACATCTGCAGCTTTAGCCCTACGCGTTACCTTCTCGGCGCGACTGGCTGTCGCGCGGTCTCTCAATGAATTCGATTCCCAGCATACGTACGAAGACGCTCTTCGGCTCCATGGCCAACTTAGCACCGCATATAAGTCGCTTTCCCAATATCTTCAAAAATTCGCGTTCAGCGCCCGACAACCGACGGATCTCCAACGACGCTTTATAGATGTTCTCATCCGCCGATACCTCATGGCTTTGCATCTTCCATACTTTGCTCCTTCCATGACTGAGCCGGCTTACGCGTTTTCGAGGAAGACAGTGGTCGAGACGTCGGCCAAGATCTGGTCGACCGTTTTCCCAACGGCTGCCCTGAACCCCCGACCTTTCCCATGTCCGGCAAATGAACTAGAAGCATTATCAGCCGATGTAGACGACTTGGCGCGAATGACAAGTTGCGCGAGCGGCCTCTTTCGTTGCATCCTCTCCCAAGTGTCTATGGCCATTGGCCTCGAGCTGAAGAGCCAGCTGCAAGAAGATGACGGACTTGGGCCACCAACTCCACGAATGGATTTATTTAACATCCTACGTGACTCTGCGTTCTGGATCTTTGATCGCATTAGGATTGGAGAAACTAATATTAAAGGATACATGTTCACTGCGGCCTTGGTAGCACAGGTTGAGGCGTTGATGAACGGTCTAAAAGAGCCGGACGTTACGAACGCTGTTATCAAATCAGGTACCGAAGCCATACGCGAAGCTTTTAACGTACTCAAGCAACGGATAGAGGTGGAAGGCGATGAGGCTGCTAACGCCAATACCAACGAAGCACAGTTCAACTTTGATACCGTGATGGCGATGGAAGAAGACTGGGAATATGATGACTCGGTTCGTATTCCTCGTAATCGTTACGATAATGAGTTAACAGATAGTTGCAGATGCAAAATGTTCTCTTCGACTTCACGAGTATTGAATCCGTGCTAGGGGTAGGCCCAGGCACTGAGATAATGACGCCACCCGACTTTTCGCAATGGTCTTGATTAAGCACATTGCCATTTCCGCCGCGAATTACCTCGTAGTACTAAGTACTGTTAACATGGAAACCATCTGAAGATATTAGATCGTACTCAATGGTAAGCCTATCAAACCTTATGCGTAGAGCTTAACTAATAACAATAACAATAAGGTTGGTTATATTTACAATAGTACGGAGCGAATATTTCTCAGATCACATAGGCCACCTACGCTGCCAAAAACAGGCCTATCTGTTTCCCCTACCCGATCCACTCCACTCAATCACCTCCTCAAGTACCCGCAGACATTCTTCGTACCATCTAGACATAAAAGAGCTTCAGGGGTAGCGGTTGTTCACCCACTTCAACTCTTACATATTGGAAAATCAGAACATCAGGGCAAAAGACTCTAGACTCGCTCTTATTCCATCAATTGTCAAAGCGATTCCCCAATGCTACAGATTTTCGATATATCCATTCCGTAGCCGTCAGCCCTTCATCTTCGTCTTCTCGACTTTCGGGAATTCCATTGCCTTTTAGGCTCTTCATAAGACACTTGTCTTCGGGACGGACGAAATAGACGATACTGTACCGCGGCCATCGTCCTTGTGCACCTGGAGATGGTATCACACGGTGACGGCCGGAGCAGACCACTCCGTTAGTGAACCGAACGGCGGCGTCGCCTAGATTGATGATGGCACAACCTTTTTTAGGCTTAACCCAGAGCCATTCACCTGGTACGTCAGGCTCAAGCCCATTCAACTGCGCCTTTCGCGAGGATTCGGACCAGACCTGGAGCCCACCAAGCCAATTCATAAGGATGGTGATCCTACAGAAGATTTAAATAAATATCTCTTGGCGCCATAAGAATTATGGAGCGAGCATGAAGGGTTCGCTTACGTCCCAAAATCGGTGTGTGATGGCGTCTGAATCTCAGGCATCTCTTCTGTATCGCGTGGCGGGCCTCTTGTGATTCGAACGTGATCACCAGAGGGCTCTTCGATCCTATGGCGGCTTGTGAATTCAGAAAATTCAACACCGAGTTTATCGGCGATGATCGCCAGAACTGTCATCCCGACCGAGTGTGCGCTCTTCATGTAGGCATCAAAAAGTGGCTTCACGTCCAAGATTGCTGAAGGCCACGGGCGTACCATACGGTCGTCGGGTACTATTACTACAAAGGCGGACTTTATTAATATATTCTTAAGGGAATGGTTTAGGAGTCCAGTTCTCACTCTCGAAACAAGCAAAAAGAGGGGCCAAAGACCTCTTGATTTACATACTATCATTTTTGCCCACATTAAAGAACTCGGCCGTATCCGGGGTCCCGGACTTGTCGGTTACGGTCGCCCCAGCAAACTTGTACCCAAACAACGTCTTGACCATCTTGTATCGCATCTTTTCCTCGAGGGGTAGTTTGAAGACCCGCTCTCCCGTTGATGCGATCTGATCCGCGCCTCGCAAGATAGTCTCGCCTGTTTCGCTGCCATTGAGCTCAAGATAGAAGAATCCGCGGTCAACACAGGCCTCGTAGACGCGGTCCCGCTCTACTGTGTCCCCTTCAAGAATCTTCAATAACGAGATACTTTGTAGCTCGACCGTAGGGACGTCTTCCGGGAACGGAGGATAAAGGTCAGGAGTGAATTCGGAAATCTCTTCTTCCTTATGAGGCATTCTCGAAAGCTGAAGCCGTGCAAACGCGCAGAGCCAGACGACTAATTTAAAAAATCAGGCAGGTATCTAAAAAGGAGAAGAGGCAATACGTTTGCACCCGCGCATAACAGTTTACTTACCCAGATATATACCCAGGTCTGTAGTTCCGCGGGTGGGGAAGTGTCGGGAAATAGTTCGGATGGAACAAAAAGAACAGAGTGTAAAAGATAGGATGATATAAAGTTGTTTCGGTGTGCCAGTCAAACAATCGGGGAAGGTTACATTCTTGTCGAGATGCAGCTTCCCGCAGTCAGTATTACGCATCTGTACCCAGTATTACTGCCGGCGTGGTTTCCCCGGCTTCTCCGCATGCCTTGTCTGGCACTGGACGTCGCTTCTCGATATAAATGACTTATACATATTATAGTTAAAGTGATAGGGACAAAGAAGTTGGTATGTCAAAGGAGCCCCTTGCGCGAGTTGTTGGTTAGGCTGACTCTAGCTCAGAGATGAGTTTGAAAGATCTCTAATCACCTAGGTAATTGGGCTTTTAGTTGGCTTCACTACCTCTCAATTCATCATACGAATCTTCAAGTCTTACAACCAACCTCTAGCAGCTGGAAGAATTTGCTATTGTAACGTTCTCTCTACCGTTACTAACCCTGATAGCCCACACGCCCCCTTTTAAGAAAGGGGAACTTGAGAATAGTCTATACCCTACCTGCCAAGGTTGATAATATTAGGTTGAAGCTATAAAAGGAACACGACGAATTGACGGTGATAAACGTTCCAATATGAACTACCTATATAACACTTGACTATTCATTTAATGACAACGTGGTATGTACCGAGTTTTCGACGTGAAAATAATTATATCGGCACCTCTCTACGACGGGATTGGCCACTTTAGTAACGATTCGGCAGCTCAACTAAATATAGGACTCTTTATATTAGTAACTGGTTTTAATATATAGATATTCAATAAACCGATATATCCATCTAAGCAACTGTGGTTTAGTTGAGTCGTTCCGATTGAGTCTGAAAGGATATAGGGCGCTTCGTCCTCTTCTCGTTCTCCATATTAAATGCTTGAGATATTCCATGAAATAAGAGACAATATGAAAGAAGTCTCAACTTTATCGCCTTATTTGAGTTGTTTCACACGTCCCGGCTTACCTACCTACATTCAACGACTGAATAAATTATAAGGAAGGAAGGCACCACGTGACGAATCAGGAGAATATCTACGTAGCGGGTAGTCCCACTTTTCTTCTCAGGGCCAAGTTTGGAGAAATTGTGAAAATTGACTTCGTCCCAATTTCACCTTTAACTTTTACAACATACACATTTACGATGTTAAGAATAATTCAATAGCCTTGATTAAGGCAATATACTGGCCTCTTCTTCGCGTTTTCTAGGCGAGATAGGCGAAGCGAGATTGGAGAAAACGAGTGTTAAATTGGCCAAATTGAGACCCGCTCTCGGTGATCCATTTTCGGTATTTCTAGACGGCATCGTGTACTCGCGAATCCAGCTAAATTTAAGTGATGATTCCAGCTTCGAAGGTTTTAGACATCTACGCCCAGGCGTCCAGAATGCTAATATCTTCAGTCAGTAAAAGGTGGAAGTTTCACTGATTTAGAAAATATGGACAATTCACATTTCCCCTCATCCCAAGGTAATTGGAGTTCCAATTGGAGATCCTCGGATGGCGCTACTTCGAAAGAGCGCGAGAATACATGCCGTCTGAAAGAAACCGTTGCGACTGTGGCTAGTGCTTATTCGGACGAGATCCGAAGAAAGCAAGTTCCCCAAAATCTGAAGCCAAGACATAACTTTGCGGGGATAACGCATTTCTCTCACTCTCTCTCCCGGCTTCTTGGACCGAAGTCCCATATCTTTGGTTGGACCATGGACGAAATAAACGTGGCGGTTAGATCGGGTTTCGGTTTTTTATAATATTCTTTTTATGGTGCCCTTCGTCATATCTCTTTATCGTCGGTCTAACCGGTAGCGAATTGACCAGGTTCGTTCCTGGCAGGCTTGGATATTCGTGTTTTGATTTGGTAATGATGGTCCGGGGTAGCTCTCATTTTTCAGCGTCCTTACTTAAATCGCCAATAGTCTAATCTAAGTACGGCTACGTGTGATCAGTGATCCAGGCTTCAGAGAGAAGCTGTTTGCAATTTGGTCCCATCTTTGATGCTAGCTTATCCATTCCTCCTCAATAACCCCGGCTCCCCATACCCCAGGCGCCAAGAGACCGAGGAAGAGCCTCGTCTCTCCAATATCGTGATTCCTTTCACGAACGTTTGCCCCGCATTATGGGGGTATTCAAATGGATTAACGGAGTTTGAGACAGTGGCAAACTAGCCTATCCCCTGCAAAAGCCTCTAATTAAGCTTCTGCCGCTCACATGGTCTCGCCCGTTGACGGCTAGCATACCCGATTACCGGGACGAGCTTCCTACAAACTCGTCAGATAAAAGCTCGACACCGCCCGACGTTACTTATGTCTCCTGTTCAGTCGTCCTCTTAGTACCCTTCCGAGTCGTATTCCGGTTTCCCTCGCCATATTATCACATACCTTTGACCATCGGGACGAAGACTCTGGGGAAACCATTATATTGACGAGGAATCACCAACTATGATTGACGAGATAACACGGGCTGGCCCTGCTGAAGGGCTTGCGCCGAAGCAAAACATAGAAGCATTGGAACATGTAACGGCACCCGAAGCCACAGGTACAACGCCTCTCGCCAGTACGATGGATCCAGCCCATCGCGCACGTGTAGAGAAGACACTGAAGCGCAAACTCGATGCGCGATGTTCCATATTTGTCCTCATTTACATCCTCAATTATCTCGACCGCAACAACATCGCGGCTGCGAGGCTGAAGGGGCTCCAGTCAGGTGAGCGTGGTCGTTTCTATAACCGTAATTTAAAACATACTAATATAAGATATAGATTTAAACCTCGACGATGTACGTTCAGCTCCTCTTTAGTGCATTTGATAATTCACTACCCTTTATAAATACGTATATCTAATTATCACTAGTTCTTGATGCTAACCAGCGACTAGACCCAATATTCGACCTGCCTGAGTATTTTGTATGTCGGGTATATTTTGATGCAGGTCCCGTCGAATATGTTTACCAATAGGATCCAGAGACCATCGCTCTATCTCTCCTGCGCCATGTTGCTCTGGGGTCTCATTTCTACGCTCACGGGAAATACGAATAATTTCACTGGCATGGTTCTGGTACGGTTCTTCTTGGGCTTTGTCGAAGCTGCTTTCCTTCCGGGAGCGCTTCTTATCCAGTCCAAGTGGTACACTCGAAGGGAGCTGACGACGAGAAACGCCATCCTATTCTGCGGTAATATTATCTCCAATGCCTTTTCGGCGCTAGTTGGAGCTGGTGTGTTATCGAATATGCAAGGAATTTTGGGTCATGCTGCTTGGAGATGGTTATTCTGGATCGAGGGCGGTGTTACCATGTTCGTTGCTATCATCGCAGCCTTCGTGCTTCCGGATTTACCACACAACTCGCGTGGTTTCACAGAGGAAGAGCGCCAGGTAGCGCAGCTGCGAATGATTGAGGACGTTGGCGAAGCTGATGTCGATGGAGAGAACCAGGGCATCTTCGACGGCCTTATTATGGCCGTTAAGGATATTAAGATTTATGTGATGATGTTCACCTTCGCGGCCTATGTCGTCGGCCTATCGTTCAATGCTTTCTTCGTAAGAGCTCCCTAGCAACATACATATGAAGTACAAGCTAATCATGCCGCACAGCCGACCCTTACAGGTACTCTCGGATTTGACTACGTTGGAACACTGCTTATGAGCTCGCCGCCTTGGGTCTTTTCGTGCATCGTCTCACTTATAAATGCCTGGCACGCTGATAGAACCCAAGAGAAGGTATGTCATTTTCCACCATCTCTCTTCGCGTCTGGTTCTAACTCCGTTGATAGTTCTGGCACATTACTGGCCCCATCATCGGCGGAATGGTCGGTTTCGTCATCAGCATGTCTACGCTAAATGTAGCTGCCCGATACGTTGCACTCTTCCTCCAAGCAAGCTCCTACGCCGGCTTTATCGTTTTCTATTCATGGATTAGTTCGTCCTTCCCTCGACCACCGGCCAAACGAGCTGTGGCGATCGCTCTCATCAACGCGTTTTCGCAACTGGGCAACGTGGCGGGTAGTTACGTGTGGAACCTGAAGGATAACGGATACCGTAAGAGCTATGGCATTGTGACGGCTATGTTCGGAGTCACTATCATTGGATGCTTCGCTTTCCGCGTCATTTTAGCGGACCTCAACAAGAAGCTCGAGGAGAGTGAGCGCACTTGGGAATCGCAACCCGATGCGGCGGCGCAGATAGACGGCCCCGACGAAGCGTTGCGGATGCACAAGGGATTCCGGTACTTGGTATAAAGAAGGAGGATATATGATTATGTAGATCGTGATATTCAGGATATGATACCCCCGTATCGCCTTATATATTAGATAGAGGTGGTGCGGCTAGAAATGTGAAATGACATCAATTGAAATGAACTAAAGTTACCTACGATTTTGCACGAGAGATAATTAGATGAGAACTAAGATGCACGATGATTACAACTTTAGTAGGGTTGGAAGTAAACACCCGGATGGCCCCAAAAATTCGGGTGCGTTTTGGTTCTACGTCTACGCAGTTCTTCGTAATCCATCCAAACTAATTCAATCCATCATCTTTTCCAATTCTTGCGGAACTACGTCCAATAAACAACACAAGAAATAAGGTAATAAAAAGCGCAATGGGACGTACAGAACCTTCAGTCGGCAAACCGCCCGCCAGCTTCCGCCGCGACGCCCGCGCCAAACGGGCCAAGGCCACCACTAATAAAGTGGTACCGGCGGTGCTGGCCGCGCACCCGCGGGCTAGACGCGGCGTCGAGGCTGCGGAGCTGATTGCAGATCCGCCGCCGAACGTACGTGGGTCAGCGCCGCGGGGGCACGCGAGAGCGGGGAGTGACGATGGAGTGCGAGAAGGCGACAAGAGGAAAGTGGGAAGTGGAGATGGAAATGACAACACGAGTGGGAGCAGGAACGGGAGCGCGGAAAGCAACGGGAATATCAAAGGCCCTTGCATCTCCCTATGCATCGCAGACACGCTATCCACAGCGTCCTCACTACTCCTCGTACCCTCCCCGTCTTCCCCCGCCGCAGCAGCAGAAACAACCCAAGAAACAGCCCAGGAACAGCGGCGCGACCTGTCCAACGCCACGGCCCGCGTCGGCGTGCTGAACATGGCGTCCCCGCTCGCGGCCGGCGGCGGCTTCCTCAACGGCGCGGCGGGCCAGGAAGAAGCGTCGCTGTGCGCGCGGACGACGCTTTTGCCTTCGCTGCGCGACGAGTTTTACAGGCTGCCTGAGGTAGGGGGCGTGTTTACGCCGGATGTGCTTGTTTTTCGCGGTGTTGGTGGGAGGAGTGCTGGATCGCGCGGGAAAACGCGAGGGAAAGGGAAGGAGAAGGGGAAGGGGAAGGGGGAAGAAGATGAGAAAGAAGGGGGAAAGGGGGAGAAGGGAGAAGGCCGAGGTGGAGGAGATGATGAAGAAGCCGAGCTCCTCCCCAAGCGCGAGCGCTGGTTCGTCGACGTCGTGACCGCCGCCATGCTCCGGCTCCCCGAGGTCGAAGTCGACGAGGAAACGGGCTGGGCTAGCTACGCCAGCGCGCAGGACCGCGAGCTCGCTGTCCGGAAGATGCGCGGCGTCCTGCGGATCTTCGCTTCCAAGGGCGTGAAGAGGGTTGTGCTGGGCGCTTGGGGGTGCGGCGCGTACGGGAACCCCGTAGGCGAGATCGCGAGGGCGTGGAGGAAGGTGCTGCGAGGTGGGGCGGGGATAAAGGAGGTGAATAGGGAGAATAAGGAGGGTCAGAGGAAGGGGAAGAAGGGCTCGAAGGAAAAGGCTGTGGAGTCATGGGATGGCATCGAGCGTATTGTCTTCGCTATTAAGGATGCGGGTATGGCTCGCGCGTTTGCGACGGCTTTTGGCGAGGACCTTCTAGATGGGTATGGCGATAACGAGGAGGAGGATGGTGATTTAAGTGATGGGGAGAGCGACGAAGAAGATGAGAAGGTCAAGGAGCTCCGGGGTAAAATCCGGGAGCTGGAGCTGCAGGTAGAACAGGTGCGGACGCCGCAGCTGAGATCAGGGCTAAACTCCGTCTTAGCTGGCTTGAGGAGCCAGCTACCTGACCACGGAGATCATACTCAGCATGACACGGTGGATGACGAAAATGATAAGAGTAGTAGGGATGGAGTAAGCGGGAGCGAGGATTAAGGCGAGTCTGCTGGAGACGAGTCAGATGGAGACGAGGACCGAAACGGGCATGGTAGTTAAAACCCAAACGAATAGCTTGATCCTTGACTTGATGTTCACCTGAATCTCTTATAAATACTGTAGTGCCCGATGCATAACAACTAATATCAGTTACCCAAGTCAAACAAACTAGACATCAGAACGGGGTAGAGCGGTAAATAAAAGACTCAAAGTAAGTCTCAATAATCCATTCGCATATATGGCCAAATCCTACGTACACATCATCCCTCGCATAAGCCATACGGAATCCAGTTTACCACCGAAAGATTCACTTTTTGCAGGAATTTATTAGTACAAATTCGTGTGGCATAATTCTACATGGATTTCATCCCGTCTATAGACCAATCATGCCCCGACGCCCCTAGGTACGTAAAAGTTTGATTCATTTATAGAAGAAGCTCTAGAGGGTTCTCGACGACCTTCTTGAACTCCTTGATCCATTCCGCACCGACTGCTCCGTCGACTACCTTGTGGTCGAAGCTTGCCGTAACGGTAATCTGGTCATCCCACTCAACGCCAGTGCCGTCCTCACCGCCGGGAACAGCGACCTTCTTCGTGGTACCGACGGCTAGGATAGCAGCTTGCGGGGGGTTGATGACGGCGGTGAAGTTATCGACAGCAGCGTTCATGCCCATGTTAGAAATCGAGATGGTGCCACCCTGGTATTCCTCAGGCTTGAGCTTGTTGTCTCGCGCCTTCTTAGCGAGCTCCTTGACCTTAGACGAGATAGACTCCAAACCACGACCCTCAACACCGGTGACGATAGGAGTAATCAGACCATTCGGAGTGGCAACGGCGACGGAAACATCGACGCTGTTGTACTGGCGGATCGAGTCACCGGTCCACGATGAATTGGCAGCAGGAACCTTCTTGGAAGCGACAGCAATAGCCTTGATAAGGAAGTCGTTAACCGACAGCTTGTACTTGCCTTCGGAGGAGCTATTTAGAGCTTGTCGGAGTTTTAGAAGCTTGGTAACGGAGAGTTGGCTGGTAACGAAGAAGTGAGGGTTCTCCCTGACAGATTCTTGCAGACGTCTGGCGATGGTCTTGCGCATGTTGGACAGGGGGGTGTCTTCGAAGGAGGCGGCTGCAGAAGCGGAAGGACCGGCGGTTGCGGAGGCCTTCTTGACGTCGTCTTCAGTAATCTTGCCGCCGGGACCGGAACCAGTGAGACTGGAGATGACAATGCCCTTCTCTCTAGCTAGTCGCTTGGCAGCCGGAGTAATGTTGGGTTCTCGGTCAAGGGCAGTCTGAAGCTTTCCTTCGGAGGAGTATTGCTCCGGTTCTGGAGCAGGTGTCGGGGCCGGAGCGGGTGCGGAATCGGACGGGGTGTCGGCCTTCTTCTCTTCCTTGGAAGCCGACGCAGCGTCACCTCCCGCATCGGCCAAGCTGAAGGAGCTGAAGGCGGAGACATCTGTGCCCTCTTCGACTAAGACGGCAATTGGCTATACATATCTTGTCAGCATTCCGGAGTACAAGATGGGGAAGCGCCACCAGAAAAAAAAAAAAAAAAAGTCACGCACGTTTCCAACAGGTACGTCCTTTTCGCCAGCGTCTTTCAGAATCTTAGCAATAACGCCCTCCTCTTGAAATTCGAAGTCCATTTGGGCCTTGTCCGTCTCGATCTCGACCAAGACCTCACCGGGGGCGATGGTATCTCCAACCTTCTTCTGCCAAGCGCCAATATTACCGGCTGTCATTGTGGGCGACAGCGCAGGCATCTTGACGACTGTGTGCGGCGGGAAGGAGGCATAGTATCTGGCGAGGGGGAGGAAGCCTGATCTAAGAGATGTTGTTCGCAGAAGGCCTTGCCTTCTTAGAACTGCGCCGAACATTGTGCTGTGGTGGTGGAAAATAGCTCTCCGCCCCGGATAAGAAAAAAATAAGAAGCTATAAAAAGAGGTCCACCGGCTTAATTGGACGGGTCAAGTTAGGAAAAAGGAACGGACAGGCCAGAATACCACAGAGCAGACAAGTTGCCAGCACCTGGAATCAATTGACCGAGTCCAATTGAGGTTTGAGAGGGAAGGGAATCTGTGGGAGTTGACGACGGCGCGACACGATGAAGTGAGGAAGGAAAAAAAGATTAAGAGAAGTTGACGGAGTCTAGTCTTGATTGGTGGCGGGTTATTTTCGTGACCGGGGGGGTTCGATAGTACTTTCTCACTTTCTCACCAAAGTACGGAGGTACACTACACTTCCTACGGTGCGCCTGCCGTAGCCTTGCCCCAAAGCTTCAGGGACGTTGAGAGAAGCTCCGAACCGCTAAACCATCCCCAAAATTCAAAACCCACTATTTATATCTGTACCTATCATCGGAGTACACAACTCCGATATTGATAGGTAGGTATTATTCTATTCATAGCTATTTACAACATTTGAAATTTTGAATATAGTTTTGCGCAGAATAACTATATTTATAAAATCATAGTACTGATATTTGATACAAAATATTCGATAGATACCTGTATGCAAACACTATACTTGTACTGTAGAACTTCAACGATTTTGGCTTACAGACTTTATCGGAATCCGTAGGAATATGGGTCTCCCCAATGATTTCCGTTGTGCGATTGATTTTTGATTGGCTCAAATATCGATTTAGCTAGTAGCTGAGCTTCATGTGTCTCATTCTCAGTACATCATCATAGTTCCCAAAAGAGCATTGCTACCGGGCCTCTGGGTCAAACTGTCGTATATTGAACATGTTATCTTAACGTGAACCACATTGTCGTTCGGTTTATTATCTGTGTTGCCGTTTAAAATTAGTTTCAGTCGGATTTTAAACAATGCTGGAAGGATCAAGTCATGGCCAGATCCCCATGTCGATGATGTACATGTAGAGGATTGAAAGGGTTGAATGGTTGAGTAAGAGCTCTCGTCAGCTTCCAAGGCAGTTGAAGCTGGAAATAAAATAAAATGTACCTAGGTACTACGTAGTAAGATCCGTGTCATCAGGTTGTGGCTGTTGACAGTTACAGCAGTTGTGGCTGGTAATAGGCAGACAGGTAACAGTGTGGCTCTTAACATTTAACGTCTGGTATGTATGGGGTCGGTCCTGGTTTATCCGGTATAACCCCGGTGAGTCTATAGACTTTCCCAGGACCCCCTGTCGGACCTGTAACAATGGAACGGGGGCCTTCCAGTCATCAATTAAATCTACAGTGGACAAGTGTGGAGCGAATCCTTTTTCAGGGAACACTGAACATTGACAGCTTGGCCAAACCAAACTTCCAGAAAAAAAAAGTTGCGACCTTGCTACTTACCTAGATATTTTTAATTTATACGCGCTCTCATCTCCCTCAAAGGTAGCGGATGTTTGTTTGAAATCTCTATTCGAGTCGATCCAGGCGACGAGACTAGTGTATCCCATCGACGAATACGATCGTTTATTCCACCCTAGAAAAGGACAGACTACGCATACATTGTATATACCGAATTAATCCCTAGCTACGATCGGTGTCGCGAACTCTCCAACCCGAACTTGAATCAACCTCCCGTCCACGAAAACGGATCTTCCCCGAATGGCACCTATCCCTTCTCCTTAAGCTCGGCGAACCATGAGCTCCTTAGTCTTTCTGGTGTCCTCTCTCGAGGCCATCGCGGCTTCAAAAGAAGCGCAGAGGAACAAACAGCTCGCCGAGCTTACCGAGAAGGCCATCAAGGCTATCAAAGAAGGGGGATCTGAACTGCCTGACCCTCAAGTCGTCTTCGCACCTCTGCAACTAGCAACTAAAACTGGTAGTAGTCAACTGATCAACACTGCCCTTGACTGCATACAAAAACTTATATCTTCATCGTATTTCTCCGTCATTACGAGTCCCACCCAAGAAGATGAAGCCGAACAAGCCTCCATGATAGACCGTGCCATTGACACGATATGCGATTGTTTTCAAGGAGAGACCACTGCCGTCGATGTGCAGCGACATATTGTCCAGGCGCTTCTATCCGCGGTGTTGAATGATAAGATCGTTGTTCACGGAGCTGGGTTGCTGAAGGCGGTGCGCCAAGTATATAATGTATTCCTCCTTTCCAGAAGTGCCGAGAACCAGCAGGCCGCCCAGGGAACCCTTACACAGATGGTCGGCATGGTATTTGAGCGGGTAAAGACAAGGCTTCACATGAAAGAAGCGCGGACGGATTTAGGGAAGCTTAAGCATAGCTCTAGTAATGTCACTTTCGACCAGACAGAATCGGCTATTAACGGACATGGCGGTACCGCTGAAGATGAGGACAGTCCCGATGATTCGTCTGGGCCTCATCTTCCGGACATCGCACGTTCCGAATCGACGACTGAAGTAGGCGGCAAATTGACCTTGAAAGATCTCGAGAGCCGAAAGAGTTTCGACGATTCGAACCTGGGCGACGGTCCAACAATGGTAACTCAGCTAAAGCCACCCAAGAAGACGAAAAGGAGGGTTTCTGAGCAGACGCAAAGCGACACTGCTCCCGATGCAGAAGAAACTGCTGAGTCTCTCGACGCCGAGGACGAGGTTTATATTCGGGATGCATACCTTGTCTTCCGCTCGTTCTGTAACTTGTCTACTAAAGTTCTTCCGCCAGATCAGCTGTACGATTATCGAGGTCAACATATGCGCTCTAAACTCATATCATTGCATCTCATCCGTACCCTTTTGAACAACCACATGCTCGTTTTTACTTCGCCTCTGTGTACTATAACTAACACGAAAAGTAACGAGTCGACGAGTTTCCTTCAGGCTATTAAATTCTATCTCTGCCTGAGCATTACTAGAAATGGAGCTAGCTCAGTTGATAAAGTGTTCGAAGTGTGTTGCGAGATATTCTGGCTGATGTCCAAATTCATGCGAGCACTGTTCAAGGTATGGCAAACTTCATCTTCTAGACTCTTACCTCCCTAACGTCATGATTACAGAAAGAGATTGAGGTCTTCCTCAATGAGATATACTTAGCACTTTTGGCTAGGCGGACGGCGCCTCCTTCCCAAAAGCTCTACTTCATCAACATTTTGACCAGGTTTTGTGGTGATCCTCGAGGACTTGTGGAGATATATCTCAATTATGACTGCGACTCTCACGTCGATAACATTTTCCAAACTATCATAGAGGATTTGTCAAGGCTTGCAATCAACCCCGTATCGGTCACTGCAGCTCAAGAGCAACTATATGAGGAGAAGAACTCGAATTCGACACCACATACCGGCTCAGATTGGCAACTAAAAGGAATGCTGCCACCACCATTGAATGTGAGAGATATCGTGCCTCCTGCTGAACCAGAACTTGAGATACCCCGAGAGTACGTGATTAAGAGGACAGCCTTGGACTCGCTTGTTGAGGCATTACGGTCACTGGTCAATTGGTCTGCTGTTGCACGTCCGGATGTCAATGGAGCCTCCCATGACAGCGATACTCGCGCTTCCGTAGATGATATTCGCGAGTCTATCGACCCCTCAGCCGCCGACAGTACTTCTCGTCTTGATACTCCTCTCCCGTCCACACCCGTCGTTGACGACGACCCCGACCAATTAGAAAAAGAAAAGGCCCGGAAGACGGCTTTAGCCAATGCCATCCGTCAATTCAATTTCAAGCCGAAGAAGGGGATCAGACTTTTAATCCAGGAAGGATTCATTCCGAGTGATAGCCCTGAGGATATAGCCAAGTTTTTGATCTCGGATGATCGACTCGACAAAGCGCAGATTGGCGAGTATCTTGGCGAAGGCGAGCCGAAGAATATCGAAATCATGCATGCATTCGTGGACACCATGGAATTCACTAAGAGGCGTTTCGTCGATGCCTTGCGACAATTCCTCCAGTCCTTCCGTCTTCCCGGAGAAGCTCAGAAGATCGATCGATTCATGTTAAAGTTTGCTAACCGTTATGTGATGGGTAATCCGAATGCGTTTGCTAACGCTGACACGGCCTATGTCCTCGCTTACTCGGTGATTTTGCTGAACACGGATCTTCATAGCAGCAAAATCGCTAGGCGTATGACTAAAGAAGACTTCATCAAGAATAACAGGGGTATCAACGACAACGCCGATCTACCAGATGAGTACCTGATTGGCATTTACGATGAGATTGCTAGCAACGAGATTGTTCTTAAGAGTGAGAGGGAGGCGGCGGCTGCTGCAGGCAATATACCTGCCCAGTCGTCTGGTTTTGCTGCCGGCTTAGGCCAGGCTCTATCAAATGTTGGAAGAGACCTCCAGCGAGAAGCCTATGTGCAACAATCTGAGGAAATATCTCTTCGCTCAGAGCAGCTTTTCAAGAACCTGTTCAAGAATCAACGGAAGAATGCTGCCAAAGCTGGAATCAAGTACATCCCGGCGACCTCGTTCAAACATGTCGGCCCTATGTTTGATGTCACCTGGATGTCGTTCTTCTCAGCATTTTCAAACCAAATGCAAAAAGCTCAAAACTTGGAAGTAAACAAATTGTGTCTAGAGGGAATGAAGCAAGCCATAAAAATTGCATGTCTCTTCGACCTATCCACCCCGCGAGAAGCATTCATGTCTGCCCTAAAGAACACTACCAATCTAAACAACCCTCAACAAATTCTCGCCAAAAATGTCGAAGCCCTGCGAGTTATCCTGGAACTAGGCCAGACGGAAGGCAATTATTTGAAAGAGTCTTGGAAGGATATCCTCATGTGTATAAGTCAATTGGACCGATTACAACTCATTACTGGTGGTGTCGATGAAGGGGCTATTCCTGACGTTTCTAAGGCTCGCTTCATGCCGCCAGAGCGGACAAATACGAGCGAATCGCGCAAGTCTTCGGTATCCACGCGACGAAGAAACCGGTCGAATCCAGGTGCGAGAGGTTTCTCCATGGAAATCGCACTTGAAAGCAGGTCCGACGAAGTCATCAAAAGCGTGGACAGGATTTTCAGCAATACCGCGAATCTTAACGGTGAAGCCATTGTACATTTTGCCAAGGCATTGACTGAGGTGAGTTGGGACGAGATTAAAGTGTCTGGTTCCAACGACTCCCCACGAACGTACAGCTTGCAGAAGATTGTTGAGATCAGTTATTACAACATGACCCGTGTCCGTTTTGAATGGAGTAGCATCTGGGCTGTGCTCGGCGAGCATTTCAACAAGGTCGGATGCCACAACAATACGGCGATCGTGTACTTCGCACTTGATTCGCTGAGACAGCTATCAATGCGCTTCATGGAACTTGAAGAACTTCCCGGTTTCAAGTTTCAGAAGGATTTCCTCAAACCTTTTGAGCATGTCATTGCCAACTCGAATAACTTGACCGTCAAGGATATGGCATTGCGATGCCTGATCCAAATGATCCAAGCACGCGGTGAGAATATTCGGTCTGGTTGGAGGACGATGTTTGGCGTCTTCACAGTTGCCGCGCGAGACCCTAACGAGACGATCGTGAACTTAGCGTATGAGAACGTTACCCTTGTTTATAAGACGCGGTTTGGCGTTGTAATTTCTCAGGGCGCTTTTACAGACTTAATCGTCTGTCTTACTGAATTCTCGAAGAACATCAAGTTTCAGAAGAAGAGTCTTCAAGCAATGGAGACGCTGAAATCGATAATACCAAAGATGCTTAAGACTCCCGAATGTCCGTTGTCTCAAAAGAACAATTCGACACCTGCTCCAGACGGTGCAACCTTGAAATCGCCGGACACCCTATCCAGGCAACAAACTGGAACCTCGATCGAAGAGGGTTTCTGGTTCCCGATTCTATTCGCATTCCACGACGTACTGATGACAGGGGAGGACTTGGAGGTTCGATCCAACGCTCTGAACTATTTCTTCGAGGCTTTACTTCGATATGGTGGTGATTTCCCATCTGATTTCTGGGACATCTTATGGAGACAACAACTTTACCCCATCTTCATGGTTCTGCGATCTAGGCCTGAGATGTCCAACGCTCTCAATCACGAGGAATTGTCTGTGTGGCTGTCAACCACCATGATCCAAGCGCTTCGTAATATGATCATCCTTTTTACTCATTACTTTGATGCGCTTGAGTATATGTTGGATCGTTTCCTCGAACTGTTGGCGCTCTGTATATGCCAAGAAAACGACACGATCGCAAGGATAGGCAGCAACTGTCTGCAACAGCTCATCCTGCAGAATGTGACTAAATTTACTGATGGTCACTGGGCCCAAATTGTCGGGGCATTCTGCGAGCTGTTTGAAAGGACAACGGCTTACCAGCTTTTCTCAGCTGCTACCATCAACGCTCCAGCCGCCCTATCGCCACCACCTAATAGTTTAGGATTCGAAGTACCTCTCACTCCTACCAGCGACACACACGTAGATGAAAAGTCATTAAAAATTAATGGTACTGATAAGGGTAGCATTTCCTCTGGAACCGACGCTGCTTCAGCTACCACTGCTCAAACCTCCATCATGGAAGATCCCACTCGCCCAACGAACGGCATCGGATCCAGCCGCCTCGAAGATTATAAACCTGCTTCATCACTTCAGCAGCAACCTGTAGTAGTGACGGCAGCCCGAAGGCGCTTTTTCAATCGTATTATCTCGCGTTGCGTCCTGCAACTCTTGATGATAGAAACCGTCAACGAGCTCTTCTCCAACGACGCGGTCTATGCACAAATTCCCTCAACAGAGCTACTACGTCTGATGGCACTACTCAAGAAGTCATTCCTTTTTGCCAGACGTTTCAACGAGGATAAGGACCTCCGTATGCGCCTCTGGCGGGAAGGCTTCATGAAACAACCACCCAATCTCCTCAAGCAAGAGAGCGGCTCCGCGGCCACCTACATCCAAATCTTATTCCGAATGTTTGCGGATACGTCGCCATCCCGCGCAGAAAGTCGTCCCGAGGTGGAGAAAGCTCTCGTCCCTCTATGTAAGGATGTCATCAGAGGCTACCTCGCGCTTGAAGAAGAGTCGCAGCAACGAAATATTGTAGCATGGCGGCCGGTGGTCGTCGACGTATTGGAGGGCTACTCTACCTGGCCGGAAAAGGAGTTTGGCGAACATATTCACGCATTCTACCCGCTCGTTGTCGAGCTGCTCGGTAAAGAACTTAGCGCTGACCTGAGAGGTGCCTTACTTGCCGTCCTAAGGAAGGTTGGTGAAGTTGGTCTTGGGATCGAGGGTATGACTGGCGGGCGGCGAGAGAGTGTTACCAGTGTGAACATTAGTGCGGAGGGTCCGACCGCGGAGCTGGAGGTAGGCGAAGTTGGTATGGGTGGGATGAGAGCATGAGATGGCGAATTGATTTCACGGCCCCAAGCCTGATTTCCACATGGCACTTCGTTGTCTTCTGGAACAGGACATAAGCAAAACCACGGCGAGTATTGATTTACTTTCAAAGGGGCATTGGAACGAAAATGGACGCGATTAATAGAGACTACGGTCAAATTTGGTGTTTAGGGGGTTCATTGCCACGAGCTCTTGTACGATACACTTCTTTCTTGACGTATCGCGTCTATGCTTACGCACGGTTTAGTATTAGGCGCATTGTACAATTGAATCATTTCACTTGCAAAGAAAAGGAGTACCTCGTAAAGTGGGCCTTCCTGGGTACTCCGAGTCCCCCGTCGCTGAATATTAGATAGAATAAAAATCGAGTTACCGAGCCAGGACTATCCTGATGAGGCTGCTGTGGTCTTCTGTATCTATAGATAACATCGCGCATATCCAAACAGCGGATATCCATCTATCTGAAAGGGTCTTATGTCGCATTGATCACTGAACAAGCTTTATCTCCTATTAAGTAAACGGGTACCGCTCCTGACAAGCCCCACTTGCATTCGGGTTCTTGCATTGTCCCAAACTTACCGATTGGGTGGTTTGCTTCCCCTGCCATAGGGCGCTATTGTACCTATATAAATACATGTATGTGCGTTTGTATGCCTCCTTTGGCTATCGTGTAACGATTACACGAGCGGCTTATACACCTACCTAGTCTGCCCTCTTCAAGCCGAGGCCGAGGCCGAACTGTGTAAGTAGGTAGGTATGTACTGATATTCGTATTGATATTCTGAGTTCTTCTACGTTGTTGAAGTTTATTATCCCAGTCTACCTGTCTAACGTTATATTGTTTCTTTTCATAGAACCAAGTGATGTCATATCGAGCACGCCATAGGGCAGTCAATCGCCTCGCAAGGCGTAGGTATAATTTTAGGAAGTCGGCGTAGGCTACACAATGGTGTCATAAATTGGACACTACTAGGGTTGTTCTTCCGTGCGGTTAAGGTGAGACGGGGATGTGGTCTGTCTATCCAATGTCTACTAATCAATAACTCAATCTGCCTTACGAGTAGATTCCTTACGAGTAGATTGCTTGGTCTCCTTTGGATTTTCACCAGACCACGTATCTACCTGATTCCGCTTTCAGAATCGGCCGAATGCCCGCTCGGTTTGTGTAATGTACGATTCGGTCTCTATGCTTTCGTTACCTATTCGCCCATATACCGATGTCTACGGATAGGCATTATTTAATCTACCTTTCCGTATACTCTTCGCCTTCTCGCTCTTTCGGCTTTGTCCACTATGCTCCAATTCCGACCGAACGTTGTCGGTTGAGATTAGGGGTGACGGAAAAGGGAGCGGGGGGCAAAGGGATTGCAAGAGATTGCGATATACGTAACAATCGGTTACCTAATGTCGTGAGAATCAATATACGCGCATAAAGACAGGGGACTAGCAGAGCCGAAGGACAAATAGAGTGTTTTCAAAGTAGGTGTGATATTATGTAAGTTCCACGTACTTTGCAACCTCAACCGTTATTCATATATATATATATACGGGACGTCTTGTAACACAGCATAACGCATGGCATCTCGTCCGAACGAATGAGGCTTTGTGTTGTAGGGCTGAGAGACCCCCTTTCTTCTATTCTGGAAGCTTACCGTGGCCGTACTCGAGCTCAGCAGCGCAGATAGTGGCTTCCAGGGGCGCAAGCCTATCTATCTAAAGCACTCGGTGATGATGGGGTAGGAAGGTCGGTCAATGAGCAGACCGGCATGTGGGCTTGGGGACATCGAGTGATCGGATCCCCAGGCTGCCCAGGGAATTTCTAGGCATACTTACACGAGATAGGCTGTTATTGGATAGGATACCATATTATATAGACCATTGATCCGTGCGTCTGATATGTGATACTCCAAAAATAGGAGGAGATGAGCTCTCGAATACCTATCTAAGCACACATGAGATGGGAGTATAAATTGCCGTATGTCGTTTAGAATCGCTCCTTTGAATGTGATATGGGTCCTTCTACGCGAGTGATGCTCTACGAGTATGTACGTGTAATGAAACGTTGAGGAGATATCATGTATTAGTCTTGCCACTTTGATTCTATGTGGTATGCCACTATTATGATATTTTATGTAAGTGAGATGATGTGTTACCCTCGCTATGGAAAGATCATCATGACACCTCCCTTACAGCGGGTGAGTAGGTACGAATATGGAGACACATGGAACCCAATAGCTATTGTCTCCTGTCCAAATCCTCTTCAGCCCTAAACGTAGCTGAGAAGACGAGGCAAGCGGCGTATCTATCTCCGTAACCACATTTAGCTTCCCAAAGCAGGAAGAGGGTCAACATCGAAGTGGAATGTCGTTGGAGCTATTTATTACCTTATTGTAGCTTGTTTGTCGCCAAGCAACTGATCTATAGCTCGTGATGTCATATCTGTAGATGCCATCCGACTTCCCTATCTCACACGGCTTTTTGTCACAGGTGTTGTGGAACTCGTCAAAGCAGGAAAAATGTGATAGGTCATTTACGCAAAATGAGGTCGGACGGCATAACTCTAAGAACTGAGCTAGGTTCGTTGATACATGGGGGTAGTATAAATTTCCTCTTTGGGAACTATGTTGCGCTCGACCCCTGATTCGCCAATTCAGAGCCAATCGACGCCCATTCTTCTCTCAAAATACTCGGAAGCTCTGCAGGTCGTTACCTAAACAGGAATTCATGGACGACACAGCGGGGATATGGGCTTGTCAGTCTTCTAGAAAGTTTCGATTAGGTCTTTCACAAGGACAACGAGATAAGCTTCTAGAACATCCATTGCGCCTTGGATGGGATTCAATAATTCTGAATGTTCCATAACTAAAGAGCCGGTCATGTCCGAGGATCTCGTCCATAGCCTAAAGCCTCTCCTGCCCCTGGGCGAGCCCGGCAAGCTGGGTATGAGAGTCAGCCTTACAACGGCACAGTATGATTAAGGTAGGGCATCAGGGCATCTAGGTAGCCGTATTGACCTACGTATCTGCTGCATATAATTCTTTAAGTGATTACGTGAGAGAGGGTAGTGTTGCAGATCTCCTACCCGAAGTGAGTTCCACTCACTTGACGTAGAGCCGAGCCTTGTCACTCTTCTCCCACTGGAACTCAGCTCTCTCCCCCCAATAAGCGAGTATTGGAGTACGCAGCGAATTGCCGCAGTTCGGCTGGCATTAAACATGGACCACTGCTCATCCCATCATTATATGACTCAGCCCTAAACTCTCTAGGCGATGGGAAGGACTGTCGGAACTCGAACACTACCGTATCAGGGGAGCTCTTGAGTCCCGAATTGATTGATTAAAAGAGCCCCTTTTATATCCATTACACTATCGATGAACCTCTCGATTATACCCGCGACTCAGCTGAATCAACTAAGGTTAATTTGGGCTCCTCTGGACGTGGGGGCGAAGGAATCCAGACCCTGATCCCGACCGCTATCTGGAGACACCGTTACAGAGCCCCAACCTTAATAGGCTGTACCTTGTTGCATGCCCCCCGGAAGACAGGCCTCGTATCCTACATCGTGGCTTGTCAGGCTCATAAGTCCTATTCTATCATCCGCTGGTCCCACTCGCTAGGGAAAGGCAATCGAAATAGCGACGTGACGCGGTCTTGATTGTGACTTTCCCTAGAGATGATCCAGATTCCTCGATGTGATTAATAGACCACTGGCCTGACCGACTTAGGAGGATCGATGTGACATCTCTTCTCAACTACATCGTACCTGCAGCAAGCCACGGCGTGATCGAATAAGATACCAGGACCATCGAAACGGATTCCCAAAATTGATATATCATTATAAGTGCAGACGATCGAGATTCGTCTTATCGAACATGGTCGGCATACCAAAAAGCAACCGTTGCACTTTTTGCAAGCTGCGGAAGACTAAGGTAAGCGAATCTATCCCGCCTCAGATCCGTGACCAAGTTCGTGCTGACGATCTTCGAAATAGTGTGATGAGAACTGGCCGACATGTGGTGCATGTGCTCGGGCCGGGAAGGTCTGCTCTGGGGCGAGGAACAACTACAAATTCGTAGTCAACGGGTGTCACAACGAGGAGCCGACCCCGAAGTCCAGCGACTCGGATGACGCCAGCATCTCCTCGTGCGATGGCAGTCAGATTAGGGGCCCGCTGTCGCGACGAAGCAGTCCCGGCGGTACGATTATCGTTGATATGAAGGAGTATACCGCCAATCTAGGACCCGGGACTTTCCACCGAATGCGTCTAACGCGCCCGCATCGCCCTAGGAGTGTTAAGCATGGAAGGCCGACATCGATACCGTCACCGACTCCATCTCCGGTTATGAGCCCCTCAGATCGACTAGCTTCTCAGTTTGTTTCTTGCATAGAGGCTGCGTCGGGAACGGGCCATGATTTACTAATATGGGGCCCTTCGATAAAGATGATACCGCAACGGCTAGGATCGGAGAGTCCAGTATTACGACACACGGTTGAGTTGGTCGTTGCGTCGTGGACTAACAGCCAACGGGATGTAATGTCACCGGAGACATGGTTAGATTTGCAGCTCCATATGCAGGCTTTAGGGAGTCTACGGAAAGCACTCGCGGAACCCTCGCAAGGGCTAGTAACGGATACGATCACGGCGCAGTGGTTACTGCAGAAACTCGAGGTGAGTTCGAGATAATAGTTAGAGCGGTACGTTTGGGATGATAAGACGGGCTGACAGCTGTTGCGCGGCAATTAGCTCACGTACGACTTCGAACGGGGAGCGAATCGAGAGAATCATGCGGCGGGGTTAACCGCCGTCATTAGTAGAGGAGGTCCGTGGCAAGGATTCCAAGATTTAGGACTCTACGCCACGTTTGATAGCTTCTTTAACATGGTAAGTTAAGTACGGAGACAGCCCCTTGTGTCTGGTCTGGGTCTTGTCTTGGGTTATAACTAATGTCGGGATTAGTTACAAGAAGACGTCCGTTTGGGGAGAGACAGCATATTCATGAATTGTGAGTGGATAGCGGCCTTGAAACAAGCCGTCGATGGCAGTATGCTGCGTCCCGTGGTTAAGGCGATGTACCGCTTATGGATCGAGATGACTGTCTGGCCAACTTTGGTAGGACTAGTCCGCATTCTTGGCCAGAATTCTTCGGATACAATGACTGCATTTGAGCTGTTGACTATGGCTAAACCGGTGATCGATTACTTGGAACAGGACTGCGATGCTACCTTGACCTCGTTGAGAAATTCGGGAGATATAATGGAGGTAGAGAATGTCCTAGACGCGGACCTGTTCCCGACTTGTTACCACTTCCGCGACATCGATACCGCTAAATTCTTCTACACTCACGCAATGTACAGCATCATCATACACCGGACTATGCAAGAAGCAAACTTGGTATTTGACAACTATATCCCGAGTGTAATGAAGAAGTGCCGGGAATGCAGCAAACGGATATGGATGGCCTACCCTTGGATGAGAACCCAGAGACCCCTAGCGATCGAGTATACAGCCGCGCTAGCATTTTCTTATGAATCTGCCAATGAAGAGGAACGAGAATTCTGTATCAGAAGTCTGGATGACATGGAATATTTCAGGAGGCCACCCCCAATAGGAAGGTGGATAGACGCAACCATCATGGCCAACGTGAAGGGATACACCGGTCGTATGCCATTCATCAAGGATCAGGATGTCACTATCGAGCTTTATGGACTGGGTTGCCGTTGCTGAGCCAGTTACAGCATGGTTTAGGGAGTATTACATCACGAATGAGTCCTAGGCGTTATATTAGGATTGGGAATTTGTAATGGCCGGTAGAATATGGAGGCTCACGTGAAAATCTGATCTCATAGAAGTATACCCGAAATTCATTAGTCCAGTTGTATTTTATTTATGGCTCTAGAAGATTGAAAGCAATATGGATAGGAGGTGTTCTCCTCTATCATTGAGAATTCAAGATCTCTTGTATGAATCGGCTCAGATCTTCGGCCTCTTCGGGCACAGTACGCTCAGGTAAAGTGAGAATCGATGCCTTCAAGATGTCGTCTTGCGCAGTAGCATCCCTCAACAGTTTAGTAAGGGTATCCATCTTGTAGGTGGAGAATGGCGTAATTCTCTGGATACTTAGGAAAGCCTCGAAGAAGTCGATGAGGTTAAGATGCACTAACTTATCCTCCTTATCTATCATATACAAGGCAGCAAAATGTAACAACCCACCATTGCTGTCGGTGTTGGCGTATCGCCGATTTAAGTCGGAAAAGTCTGTCCAAGTGACTGCCCGGAAGTTCAAGGCTGCCAGACGCGGTAAGACCCGAAGTAGACGGCCTTGGGCAAGCGATTGTTGCTGGGCGCCAAGTTGACCGCTGCTGCAGAGTGACAATATCAAGTCGTAGATATCGCGATCATGGAAGATTCGTCTCCATACGAGCCCCTGGCCGGATGGTTTCCTAACTACGATCTCCATTCCGTTGACAGACAAGCCATCAGGAGGACGAGTATCGCAGTCGACATCTAGAAGGTCGCCTAATACTTTCGAGCCCTTCTCGCCAACCTCCACTTGTGGAGCACTCAGCCACTGAGTCAAGAAGTTGGTTACCACATTATTCATCATGGCTAGAATGGCAGCATCACTTGGCGATTTGGCAGCCTTGTCAAGAACAGCCATGGCAAGGAGATTTGCCGACGGGGCAGGAGATCGCAAGGCTTGTATCAGAGCTTCTTCGGAAGCTAGAGTTAGAATCTGGGTGAAACTCAAAGGGCCAAGAAGCTTGATGGCCAAGCTACATAAAATTGCGGGATCTTGCTGATACTGTTTGAGAATCTCGGTGATCTTTGGAAGAAGCCGCGGGACCAAAGGTAGTATGTTCGCGTCTGTTAGGTGTATCAGTAAATTCACATGTACTCTAAATATATCTAGGCATGTAAAGTCCCAGCGGGAATATATACCCGTTAGTTGAAGTTCAACGTCGTCAAATAACTTCGGGGTTGGTAATAGATTCGGATCTGCAAGTAACTCGTCTAGATGCTTTTCTAGGTCTTCGACCCCGGTGACGGGAATGGTATCCGACTCCATCTTGACGGCAATTCGACTCATTCTAGACAGTCTTGACGAATGATGGGCATGAGATAGAGAACTGAGGGTGGGAGGATTAGGTATGTAGGGAAATATGAATTCAAGTGAAGTGTAAGAAAGTTGCAAGTTATAGACTTGTAAGTTTAGGTCTAAGTTAAGGTCTAAGTTAAGTCTAGGCAGGTAAACGGCCGCGTAGTTTCAATAAAGTTGCCGCTTGTTACTTGTTGAAATGGACCCCAAGATCGGGAAGAGCTGTGGTGGGTCTACATCTAGCGGGATGGCGGGGCTGAAGCTTCTGTAGTACTTTATGCGGGGCTGGCGGGGTAACTTTATAAGAAAAAAGATTCAGAGCGGTACGTATTCCCACCCGCCGAGAACTCCACCAAGTCTCCGCTAAAATTTTGAATAGATCGAATTCAATTCAACAACCATTTCGACTCATCCCATCTTTTCTCCTTATTCCATTCTCGATTTCTTCCAATAGGACATATCTAGCCATCCTATAAGATATAATCCGAAGATCTAAGCGTACTCCATACAAGCCACGAAAATTTGCCGATAAAGTCTACATCTGGCAGGGATATAATACTTGAAGTAGCAACGCTTCATGCATCAAAATGTCTGGTCGCGGTAGAGGGGGCAGAGGCGGTCGCGGCGGCCGCGGTGGTTTCGGCGCAGCTCGCAAGGCAGGACCGCAAGGAATGCCCGGCGCCGACGACCCAAGCCTGCAGTTTAATGAGAAGCCTCAAGACACATATCCCGTACGCACCTTCCTCTATATGCATACCTACCTACATACAGACAAAAACGCTAACCCCCCTCCTTCCAACAGAAAACCTACAACCCCCCCATCGCGCCTCCCCTCTCCCCGACCGAGGACCGCTCCGTCGCCGCCTTCGTCGCCTTCCGGCGCGCCTTCCACAACACGCCGCTGTACACGCACCGGCACCTGACCAACAACAACATGAGCGACGCCGGGACCTCGAAGCCGTCGGACCCGGTGCGCCGGACGTACGGGCAGGCGCAGCTGAACGCGCGCTTCGGCGTCAAGAGCCGCGCGAGCGCGGACCCCTTCCGCGCCGTGCCGCTGTACAGCAACAAGTTCGTCGACGAGGTGCGCGTGCTGCCCGAGCTGCGCCGCCGCGCCGACCGGTACGTCAAGGCCTTCTTCCCGGAGGAGCTGTGGGCCACGCTGCACGGGCGCGACACGGGAGGTCCAAAGGGCGGGTACTTGGCGAGCAGCAGCCGTAACGGGGTGAAGGACAAGGAGAAGGAGAAGGAGAGGAAGGGGACGAAGCGCAAGGCCGTGGTGCTGGACGACGACCCGTTCGCTAGCGACGACGATGGCGAGGAAGGTTCGTCTTGGCGTAGACGGCGCGAGGACGAGACCGAGGAGGAGCGGAAGAAGCGTATCGATGCTTCGCTCAAGGAGAACGAGACTGAGGATGCGGAGAATAAGGAGGATATCGATCTCGACGAGGAAGAGGAGCATATGTCCCAGGAAGACGATGATTACGACGATGACGAGGGTGGAGACTACGATGCCGAGCAGTACTTCGACGGCGGAGATGCCGACGACTTTGGAGAAGACGAAGGGGTTGGGGAAAGCGCCATGGACTTCTAGCGGGCGGGTACTGAATCGAAGGGATACGCATCAACCTAGAAATATTACTCTGGCCGGCTGCATTGGGATCGGCGTTCTTGAAGGAGGGGTTTCGAGCTTTTATGTCTCGAGATTGATTGTGGTCGTAAAACGATTTGCCAGACTTGAGGATACCCAGATCTCTGTTCACAGAATACATGTCATGAATTAATTATACAGTCATGTTAACTTGGAGACATGGTCATAATTTCCACGAGATCCGATCTAATACAAAGTTAGATGCGTCCACAGGTATATTCTACCCGACCCAGATGCAAGCTTCCCTACTTCTGCTACTTCATCGGTTTGTTATACACGTTCACATGTGCTTACGGACTGTCTCATTACCCTAGCAGGTGTAAGAGAAAAGTAACTACGCAGTGCCACTGATTTCCCAAACGGCTCAACATGGAATATTGACCACAACAGCGGAAATGAGTTGAGTGGAAAAAACAACGCTTTTCCATAACCATCCTAACCCCTATAAAGCATTCGCAATACGCCGACTATCGAAATAACTTCCGCTACATACCAAATTTGAAAGAAGGGATAAAAAACAGGGTTAAGAAGACAGGATTAAGAAATCACAATTAGAGAAGCCCACACGGGTCCATACTCTTATCCCCTCCCCTATTTTATAACTACCATCGGTTTAGCATCTTTTCCTACCTTTCGTACGGTACCCCGAAACGCAGCAATGCCTGCTGAAGTATGAGAAGTAATGCCGCTAAAAGTAGCTGCGCATAGCATCCTGATATCCCGTACCGCCCTTGAGATCTTGCTCGAAGTTCTGCTGGACGTTCAGAACCTCGCGGATGTGGCGCATGCTGAGCGGCTCGCCCTTATTGACCGCAAGTGCTTGCGCAGTACCGATCGTGTTCTTGATCTGACGCCCGTTCAGATTGTGCCGTGCTAGGCTCGTGTAATCGTCCTCGTCAAACGGCGTCAAGTCGACCCCTGCCACCGCCCGTGCACGCTCGACGAATATTTTGAAGATGGCCTTCTTCGCTTTCATATCCAGGTCGTCGTATCGTAGCGCAATGTGGATCCGCGATTGGAACGCGTCATCGAACGTCTATGAGAAACTTAGGTATTAATTCGTCTGTGCATTAACGATACGTCACGACGAAATACAACATACCTGAACACGATTTGTGGTTAGGAACAGTATTCCCTGGAAGTACTCTAACTGCCGCAAGAAAATGCTGACTAGAGCATTTCGGTGGATATCTTGCATGTTCCGTTTCTCGAGGAAGACATCTGCCTCGTCAAGAAGTAAGATAGCGCCCCAGGCATGGCAGATGTCGAGGATCTTCTGCAGCTCTGCCTCGAGATAGCGGGAGTCAGTTCCGAGATCACCAGCTGATACCATATATAGTGGGCATTTGAGGAGCTCGCTTATGCCCTCGGCCGTCAAAGTTTTGCCGGTACCGGGCGGTCCATGAAGGACGGCAACAAGCCCCTTGCCCTTGCCCTGGATGACATCGTCGATGCTCTCAGCTGGATGGTATTTGTGGGACTCGACGAGGGCCTGAAGGTTGTACGTTAGTAGAGAGCTCAATAAGTGGGGACCAGGTAGGCTAAATGGATATAAAAGCTGAGGAAGCCACAGAAAAGAATCGTTCAGCACATACCCTGACAATCTCCTTCGTATTGGGTTGCAGAACCAAAGAATCGTAAGCGTGCTCGTTCCATGAAATTTCCTTGATACCCGAGACCGTGAACTCAAGCCAAAGCTTCTCGGCGAAAGCAAATCCTAAGACAACTGGTGAGGCAATCAGATATTCCTCGTCAGTAAAGATCGGTGGCGCGCTATCGTTCTCGTCTTCCGCGCCACCCTCCTCGCTATCTTTAGCAGCCGCATCTTTGTCCCCTTCGCCTTTGCTAGGTACTTGGTCTAGCTTCTCCTTGGGGACTTCTGTGTCGACAAGTTCCTTAGGAATGCGTGCAGTGCGTACGGCACCCTTGTTGTCCTTGTATACTTTCGTCACATACTTAACCTTGCCTCCCTCTCCATCTCCGAAAATTTGCTCAAAACCTGTACCGTCGGCCCCTCCATCGTCATCCTCCGATTCACAGCCACAGCCTCCTTCTTCGTCGCTATCCTCTTCATCGCTTAGAACATCATGGTCTTTCGGTCGGACCAAAGAGACGGGATAGTTGGGGTTGATTCGACGATGGATAGCTGGATCGACCATTATTCGGCCGTTAATATTGACCTTGATAACTGCCTTCTTTTTCTTGTGGTAGGCCATACCATGGTGGCTCTTATAGTGCACACCACCGAGGCCTACGAATTTCTTGCCGCGCTCGATAAGGTCCTTGCGTAACTGAGCTTCGTTCTTGTGGTACTTCAGAGGATAGCAACCTAAGCTCGTAATCTTACGGGCTCCACGAAACTCTTGTATCTCCTCTGACATACTGCCGTATCCAAATTGCTTGCCATCATACTCGAAGTACTATAATCGTCGCGTTAATACTCAAGGGGGAAACTGGACCAAACTCATCATGTGCGAGGAACATACCTTGCCCTCAATATAGTAAAATTCGCCCCTAACGATACTATAATGTTTCTCTGCAACCTCTACCTTGAAGATGCGAGGTTCGTCAACGGAGCCGTACGTCGTAGTATACGCAAGCGTATTCGGTTTCCATAGGGCCCACAGGAGATCAAATGTGATGAGGCCGTTTTCTAGCATGGGATATAGACTAATTCAGGCGTAAGCACCCCTACTCGCCTAGCTTCCCGGGGACGGGTGAAAGCAACTTACCTTTTCTTGGTCTCGGCGTGGTCTGTGTCTAGATATTTGATGAGTACTCGCAGGTGCCGTCGCTTTTCGTCAATCCACTTTTGGACCTTCTTCCGTTCCTTTCTAGAGTCACCCTCAGGCTCAAGTTCCTTAAGATTATTCATATATTCTCGCATATCTTCGAGATATCTATCTCCGAAATTAGTTTTGCGTAGAGGGGTTAGGAAGGATAAAAACATAGAGGCAACTCACAAGAACAGCATCTTAGGATCCACCTTAGGGGTCTCTTCAACCAGACTTACACCTTTAACGCTACCTATAACGTCCTGGAGGGCTTCTCGAAGTTGTTTACTCTTAATGTCAACTATCGTGGTCTTATATTTACCCTCCCAGTCGAAGGTTCTCCGAACGTGGAAGAGGTACTCGTCGTATTGAGAGTTGCTAGCATTCTCCGCCGTGTCCTGCAGCTTGTAGTTATGAATCTGAGAATCCCAGACCTGATCAACGCGTTTAAATTCAAGGCGCTGTATTGCCGCTTTTCCATTGCGCTGGTACTTGGGTTTGGGAGGCTTAGTGTGGCTTCCAGCCATGAGCTCGTCGAAAAGAAGATCGTCGGGGGGCGGTCGTCTTCCTCGGCCTGAGGGCGGCGGGCCGCTTCCACGACCATCACGGACAGTCTTAGAAATGTTCGATAATGGGTCGTTAAACATGCCAAGCGCAGCGCCATAATTTCCGTTAAAACCAACGGTACCGAAGTTGGTAGGATTGAAACCTCCAAAACCGAGGCCCGCAGGTGCTCCTAAACCAGCATTAAAACCGCCCGATCCGAAAGCCCCTTGATTAAGAGAAGCAGAAGCATTAATCCCAGCTGGACCGCCCGCAATAGTGAGATTAGCAATCTGGCGCTGCATCTGTTGCACCTGGGTTCGCATCTGGGCAACTTCTTGTTCAAGAGAGGCGTTATTAGTGCTCTCCTTTTCGTCGAGGTCTGAGTCATCTTCAAACTCAGCTTCCGAGTCGCTGGTATTAACTTCAGAAGTTTTCGGGTGCTTAGCCTGTTTCGTAACCGTCTTAGACGACTTAGAGGATTTCGATGATTTTTTCTTAGATTTCCGGGGATCCTGCCGCTTTTTCTGAAGTCGTTTCTTCTTCAGGGCCTCCTCGGCTTCAGCCTCCGACTCGGTCTCAGAGTGTTCGTCTGAAGACGAGTTTGTGAACCCGCCATCACTGTCACTAGACGAGTTCTCACTACTACCAGGGGCTACCTTCTTCGCCTTACTAGACTTGGCCTTTTTGTCCTTCTTTCCAAGTTTACCACTGGCCTTCTTGTCGGTTTTAGAACCCTTAGTTTTCTTGCCCGAATCAGGTGTCGTCGACGGCCCGTCCTCGGCTAGGTGAGTCTTAGCTTCGTCGGCATTAGGAATATTGCCCTCGCGGCGATCAGCAGAAGGGCCGGTCTTAGCTTCCTGTGGTTCCATTTTCAGATCAATGTTTGAGGCCATATTAGTTACACGACTGTGGCTGGAAGGGCGCTCTACCCCAAGCAGCGAGACGAGTAAGATACGGTACTGAAGGCAGATGTGCGCTTAGAAAATGCGCGCAAGCAAACAATAATGATGGAGAAGTTGGTATAGGACAGTATTGAGTGCCGGCCTTAAGAGTCGAAAGGCGGGGAAACTTTTCTGTCCTCGCTGGTTGTGGACACAATCAAACACTTTCAATCCTCGTGGTTGCTCATGACTGGCCTGATTTCTGTTACCGAAACACACCGTGTTAGTATGAAGACGGGAAATAATAAAATGAGAATTAAAGGGTGGGAAATCAGTTGTGTAATTGAAAAGCGCCAAATGTCAATCTCTCTTTGGACGGTCATTTTCCTCCAACATCGAGTCCAAATGCGGTCGCCACGCTGTACACGGCAGTACATGTCTCCATTCTATATCCAGCGATGCTAGCACCTTTAGGAGAAAGGAGTGATTGGAGTATATTACACACCTGTCACGCAGTAAAAATTAACGTCAGCACTTAAAAGTTAGGTGAAATAAGATTACCTCTCAAGTATGGGTAGACAAATGGGTCCAGATAAAGGAACAGGTAGGTAAAGGAGGTATGTAGGTAAGCAGACAGCCTGCGAAAGTTGCTGGCAACCAGAGGGTTTATATATAAATCTCTAAAACTGCATTTATTGTAAGGCTTCGGGGACAGCCGGAAGGAATATAGAAAAGAGCGAATCAAAGAGGCCGTGGATTAAATAGAAGTAAGAGGCTGCTTGGGGATAGTGGGTGATATGGTCACCTAAGTAGTCGGCAGTAACCTGTGAATATGAATGTCAGTTCTGACGATGCAAGGTTGCGGCAGAGATCTACCAGGCAGAAAAGAGCTGGGGAGAGAAATAAGTGAAGTTGGGTGAGAAAAAACTAGAAAAGGGAAAAAAGAGGAGATAACGCGTAAGTAGTAGGCTTGAATGATAATACCTACCTAGTATAGCGAGAACTACTCCGTGAAAATACAACTTGAAGAGATGGATGGATGGAAAGGTGCAAAAGTTACATAAACAGCGGTCTACCAGGATCTTGTACCGTCATCCTGGGATTCTTTGGCAAACTGGCACGTGCGCATAGAAAAACCTTGAAGCACTTGGGAAGTCGGAAGTCCAAAGTCAGAACAGTTAAAAGGAGAGACGGCAGGGACGATTCCTCACAATAGGTAAGTTGCTATACCGATGAGCGTGATGAGGCAGTGGCGCCGATCAACTAGCCTAGCTACATCATAATCGCATGTACTCTACATTGATTGGCAAGACCAACCTTGGAATGGTATAATACGTGCCGCAGTACCTACATACATCTCAACTTCATATCTACATATCCATGCATATCCACATACCTCCTATCAATTGATATATGTATCTACGTAAGCTGGAAGTTGGATACACGACTGTAGCGTTGCTGCAACCCGGTCCATCTCTAGGCTATTCTTTAGATGACAGCATCTCTTTAGAACAGTAATAGGACGTTGTGGTTGGTGGACAAGGATTGAAGTCTGGCTAATAGAATGACTCGAGCTGCTTAACATGCGTATCTGGGTAGGCGGCAGGCCGGGACGGTGGGCGTGTATGTTATACAGCTCGTATATGAGCTACCTATTACCTACCTACTAGAAACTAATAGGCGTATATACTATGTAAGTAATCAATACCGTATGTACGAATCCATTTGTGTGATGTTAGTGCCCAAGTTGAATCGAAGAAACCAAGAGATTCATTTCTCTCTGCTTAGAACTCACAGATGTGTAGTCTAGACCCCCGGACCGACCCCACTCTACCCACGCTCACATACAGGACGTTTGCTTTAACGAAAGAGGCTTCGCCAAGCGTAATCCCTTCGAGATGTACGATACGTACATAGTACCAACTAGCTTGGAGCTGGAAGCCACAGAGGCTACTAGGACTAGGTACATATGTAAGCGGCTAGGGCCACTTGTAATGCACGTTCGCCGTTCTAAATGCAACTGTAGTACATGTCCGTAGGCATAGAGCGGGTCGAATGGAAGGCGACCATGGCTGCGTGGTTGCCTTACGCACCTCTAGAATACTCCAGTGAACCCGTCCGCCCTATTATGCCGGTCGCTGAGTGTCTCAGGCGGCTCATTCGATAAATGCTACCGTAGTCCGGGTCTCCCTCTTCTGCCTGCAGCACTGCCACCTGACCAAGCCCAAAAAGCTGGCAGAGCCAATTACAGGAGGTCTGCCATTTTCACAGACACGGCACACCAACTGAGGATCCGGGAATTCGTTCATATGATATGATCGACCGGTAGATAAGATATATAGTTGTGAGTCGGGTTCATATACCATGTAAAAAAAATCGATTTGCTGCGCCTTTGATAGCAAGTGTAGTATCATGGCTTTAGTCAGACGTGTCGATCAAAATTGGGGGCACCACCAGGTAGGCAACTAAATCCCGAGTTCATGTGCAAGTGAAAAAGCAAGGGTGAGGCTGAAGCCCGTCTTGTCTAGAAATGGAACCGACTGGCAGCGTATAACTTGGAGCAAGGCCGCTCTGGGCATACAACTCGCGGTAACGCCGGGACCTCAAAGGCTTTCAAGAGGCGTGCGGCCTATATACGGCCTTTCGAGGGAGCCGATGCTGTAACTCAACCAAGCAGGCTTTGAGTAGAATGTTACTCTTGCATCTGAGATCTTCCCAAAACATCCTTCACCGATGTTGGCCTTCGCGCTCCTCTCTGAAGGGAGTATTTGGATGGCGGGATAAATTATTCCTGACGATCTCACATTTTTTTGTTCTGCCGAGCCGGTAATCTCGAGGCCATGTGTGATGCAGCGTCGGAGAACCAAGGGCTCTGGCTGGCCGTTCGTCAAATATCTGCAGCGCTACACCGACATTGCTTGTCCAATCAATTAGGCGCTCTCACGAAGCCTCACCTCAACAAAAATCGACCCAAGCCGGTGGAAAGGTACGCATGCAAGAATTTACTCGCACTTGGCGGGATTGGATTTGCGGCATGTTTGTAACCTTCTAAATCATTGGAGAGGCGCACAGAATCCCTTCGGAACGTACATTTCGTCTAAGACCACCGAGGCCTTTGAGGTATTTTTGGGTTGTTTTCTAATAACAACGAACTAGTATCCCGCCGCTGCACCGGGTTTTTGCAGGAAGGAAGGCAACGCCATCGGCTAAGGTTAGATGATCGTTGAGATTTAGATGGTGCAACTCATCTCCCGCCAGCCAAGTGCCTCATCTCAGAGTCGCAATCCAACGATGGAGACCCGCACTCGTCATACGGGGAGGCGGGGAGTTTGGTTTGCAAGCAAGCAAGATTCCGTGACCATGGAACCCGATGCTGCAAAAAAAGTGTCTGTGCCGTACGGGATAAGTCTATCAAGCAACAGATTTTTTTTTTTTTTACAAAAAAAAAAAAAAAAAAAAGGTACGTCCCTTGCTTATTGTGCCGATGTAAGCGACACAAATAGGGACGCGAACGAATCCGGGACGAGATGCCAAGGATCCGTTGACCAAGACAAGAGACAAGATATGAAGGTAATCATATCTTTACGTGCTTGAATTCACGATGAATCGACGAATCGGAGAAGTTGGCGTTTCGTATGCGTCCTCTTTTCTCGCTGGAGTTTGCCGTGACCCGTGGCGCCAATTTATGAAAACACCTGGGTATCGATCACTTTCTCCGTCATTTTCCAACGTCGGGTTGAAGATCTAATGTCGCACAAACTCATTTCCCAAATTGGAAAGATTTAATGTATCGTTAAGTTTGTGCGACTCTAGGAATTCGGGTCCTGTACTAGGTAGTACCTGGCTCCTATAGTAGTAGGTAGGTAAGGAGTGGAAGGTGTAAGTTGGGGAACGAAAAAGATTACAGCTAATTGGATAGGTATGCACATAGCTGCGCTTGAGGTACTTACCGAGGTAGGTGCTGTGTGTACAAGGCAGTAGGTAAACATCGAAGCTCAAACATCCGTCATAATGATTGTGGTAATTGTGGAGATCTTAATTCATGCAATACTTGCATCTTTTTGCATTTATCAGATTTAGGCTATTTCGATTATCGGGGGTTTAGCCTCTACGAGATTTCAATGTTTCACAGCTCCCCCACTGTAAACGTCATGTCGCTTGTGAAAGTTTCCAATTCTCCAACCAGATCGCATCGCGAACTTGGGAAATCAAGGAAATCGCATAGTGCTCTCTAACGTCAATTAGCCTCCTTCCTCCTTCGTCTTTGTTTCTTCAACCTTTCAACTTCTCGAACTCTCAATTCGAAATCCACGATTGCCCTCTTCTTCGTCCACGACCTCCTTGCAATCGATACAATCGATATCTACTTCCCCCCAAATTGGAGTCGGTTGCTTCTAGGACGATATTTCGAAACCCGTTATTTCGAAACCCGGACTAAAGATGGGAAGGTTCAGTTGGAGGAAAATTTTAGGATGGGATCGTCACCCGTCGCAAGGTCATCATGACTGGTCTGTCCATGAATCTCGCCGTAGACGTAAGTGTCTAGTCAATGAATCCAGTCTGTTCGGCTTGTGTTTGCTGCTACTTATTAGCTTCTATCCCCTTGCGATCTTGAATCTTGGTGTTTTTGATCATTCGATCTTGTGATTTTGGGAGATATTATCTTAACAACACCGCAATTGGTCAATAATGAGCTTCTGGGCTAACAGACGTCGGACTATCCGCTATGAAGTCCTCCCCATTCATCGAGAAGATTCGGTCGAGTCCGCCATTCCCGCACCCGAAGTTACCAAGGTTGCCCTCCGTCTACGCTACCTCATCGAGCAAGCTGTGCCATGCGAACTCGAAGAAGAGCGCGTTACTCAGTCTCACAGTAGGATAATCACCCCTAAAGTTATCAAAGCCGCCAAGGAGGCCGGCGGTAGAGAGAATCGTTCGTGCGTGGTTTTCTGCCTTTTAGTTGTTAAGCGTTGGTTTAAACATCAAGCTTTGGTCGAACTCTGGGATGCCTCGCTACATCAAGTCCGCGCAGTCGCCTGTGAGGTTATAGCTAAGCAGATCATCGAGGCTGAAGACGATATACCATATCTGTTACAGTCTGTCTTGCTCAAACGCTATTCGATCGTCGTCGACGGCGAGGCCACGCCTCCTATTAATGTCATCGAGAAGGCAGTCGATCTGCACGCTCTACGTGTGATCGGTTCTTCCGGCTATCAAAAATGCATCAACTATCTATGGAAAGGCTGGCTTGTTCAGGATGAGAACGACCCTTCCAGTTTCGTCGACTATAAGGATCGCGACAATGTCCTTTTCCTCACACACCTTGATCCTGACCGAATGCGGGCCCCCATGTACCAGAACGCCCTCCAACTGATCATGTCCATCGTCTACCTGGCTCTTTACACAGGCGCGATCAACACCATTAACCCGGGTGGTGACCTTGACTTTGTCGAAATCCTCCTCTACGTCTTCACCTTTGGTTTCGTATTTGATGAGCTCACCAAGCTATATAAAGCCGGTTACCATATCCTTAGTTTTTGGAATGCGTTCAACAATGCCCTCTACGCTCTTCTGATGGTGTCGCTTGCCATGCGCCTAGTCGCCTTCTCCCATTCGCCGGATGATGGCAATTCCCGTCGGAAGTTCAATCAACTATCGTACAACTTTCTCGCCTTTACGGCACCTATGTTCTGGGCTCGCTTACTACTCTATCTAGATTCATTTCGCTTCTTCGGCGCGATGCTTGTTGTGATCAAGGTGATGATGAAAGAGAGCATTATATTCTTTGCCTTGTTAGTTGTCGTTATCATCGGCTTTCTCCAGGCGTTCATAGGAATGGACTACGCGGACGATATGGCCGGAGAAGACACAATCTTCATCCTTCAAGCCATGGCCAATGCCATTATGCAAAGCCCGGATTTTAGTGGATTTGAGCGTTTTAGCCCGCCATTTGGAATCATCCTCTACTATCTCTTCACCTTCGTTGTCATGGTCATTCTCCTAAACGTGCTCATCGCACTCTACAATAGCGCCTACGGGGATATCTACGACAATGCCGACGACGAGTTCCTCGCGTTGTTTTCTCAGAAGACCATGCAGTTTGTACGAGCCCCCGATGAGAACGTTTTTATTGCTCCGTTTAACTTGGTCGAAATCTTCCTTTTGGTCATCCCCTTCGAATGGTGGATGCCTAAAAACCAGTATGAACGCCTCAATGATATTGTAATGGGCATCATTTACTCTCCGCTACTTTTCTGTTCTGCCTTCTTTGAAGTTAGGATGGCCAGGGAGATCCGAAGTAACAGGACAAGGGGTGAGGAGGATGACGATACAGAAGAAGAATGGGAACAAATGGCGAGTGAAGTCGACTTCGAAGGCGAAGGGTGGACGAAGAAGGTCGCGGAGAGCAAAGCCAATATCGAAGATGACCCAGCCGTAATCGAGGTCAGGAAGTTGAGAGACGACGTAGAGCAACTCAAAACACTTGTTGAGAATCTCACAAAAAGCCTTAACGCCAAGGCCGAAAGTGAGAGTCTACTTTAGATCACATGGGCCCAGAAATCACCGACGGGTGTTTTCGTTCTTAGTAACTTTTTGATTACCAAGTCATATTAAGTGTTGGGGTTTTGCATCGTTATAGCTGTAGCTCTTGGGTTGCATCGGAGTTCTAATTAGTTAGACGAGGACGATTGTACATGGATGCGTTATATGGAGATATGATATAGGATGTTCCGGGGATTGGAGTCGGATACCCTCGCGACGAATGTCTCGGCTGTGCATTTGTATATCGTCGTTTTCACAGTCAACGAAGCATGTAAAAAAACAAGAACAGAAACATTATGTTGATGGCAAGAAGTTGGGCCCAACTAGTGGCATGCGCCGTTGCTACCAAATTTACTGCTCTGCCTTCTTCGGGTATCTTGTTTGACCCCTTTCTTTCGACTTTACACCAAAGGATGCGAAACAATGCACCTTATTTATAGTTACTTAAGCTCTTCTAGGGCCGACAGGACAAAGCTATCCAAATGAAAGTTTTAAAAGAGAGCCGAACAAAACATTAAGAGAATGACGACTGGTACGACGACTGGTTCTGCTTTATCTAGATCTGTTCTTAACTCCCAAGATGCCCGATGATTTGGTTGCTCGACCTATAATCTGTAAAATTAACGAAACCAAGTAGAAACAGGAACCTAAGTCTTCAGAATTGTTTAGTTGATTTAAACCTACCTGCTTAGATTATCAAAATGTCTCATCGCCGCCCGTGCAACTGCAAACACTGCCAGTGTCGCAGCCACGCCCAAGAGCCCGACTACTATTACAACTCCGATCTCAAGCCAAGCGCTCGAAGCCCGTCACCGACACCGACACTCTGTCTCGTCTGCGAACGCGTCGAGCTCTGGGGCAAAAACGACCCGACATATCGCGGCTGCAAGTGCACGTGTAAGTGCAAGTTGGAGCGTGAGGACGGTTCGTCGCTCTGTGGAGATTGTGGAGAGCAGAATAGGTTGAACCCGCGTCGGCATAGAGCGCATGGAGGAGCGGGCAGAAAGAATCGAGTGGTTTAAATCTTTTCGTTGGAAGGTTTAGAAAGAAGGAAAATATATATGAGAAGATTAAGTGTATCCGATCAGATCCCGTTTCAGTCCTTAAAGCTGTGTATTGTATGAATACTTACCTACCTCCTGTTAACATGGCTTGGCAAAAATGCTCCTATCAGCCCCTTTTCAGACTAACAAACCAAATGTTCGGTGAGATGGAAACACTCGTTTGTCGCAAGATAGAGACGACCTCTAATAACGTAATTGCGGGCAAATTGTCGAGCATGTAAACCTAAAGAGCGAAACTGCTGTTGTCGATGATTTAGATGTTCACCCCTAAAGAATACTAACTCACCTATAGTCTCCAAAAACGAAGCTACGAGTATAACTTAATCGCTCGAGAATGTTATTATAGCAGATGTCGATTTGTAAGCGGATCCGTCCTCTATGTGACATAAGAAAGGCACGCTGGGCCGGAGCGGGTGACCATGAATCCTTCTCTCGACATCCTTGATACGGGCCTAAATCCTTCATCGTCGGGGAGCTCGTCGTGATACTGACCTAAAACAAATTACCACCAGTTAACCATTTCCCGATATTTATCCAAACGCTTAGATCTTCTGTGCCCAATCGCTCCTAGCCACCCAACTCCTCAATCTCTTGCCGTAAATGTAGCTGGGAATAGTAAGGAGGCTAATTCCCAAGTTCAACATCGCGATCCCCGTGAAAAGGGTCTGGGGCCCAAATTTAGCAAGCAGGCCATTTCCAACCGTCGAAGCAACGAAGCTCAACAGTGCTTTGACGAAGTTGATGGTCACGAAGGCCTGGTTAGCATCCTTGGTGTGGCAATCGATGACGTAGCTAATCGAGGCCTGAGAGGCGAAGGGAACGGCGATTGAGTGCATGGTAATCCACACCAAACACCAGGGGAGCGGCAGCCCCTTCGAAGCTGACGTCCCAAATCCGATGAAACCCGCGGTAGACATCGGTATGGCAACAAGCATGAGGACGAGGCGGAATTCAGGCTCGAAAACGCCGTTATTTCGCTTTGCCATCCAAACCGGAACAGCATCGGCCATCCACCCAGAGATCGGCGAGAAGATCAGCGCGCCGATAGCTAGGGGGATATTGGTGAGACCGATTTGGGCTGGGTTGAGATTGTACGGAGGCTCGGAGAAAATGTTGACAGACAAGACTCCGATCATCAACAGCCAACAGAAAAAAGATGCGTAGACGAGAGTCGAAAAGATGACGGCAGGGAACATGATTAGAGGGACTGGCTTGAACACGCCCTTCCAGAAGGATTCGTCCGATAGGCGGCCACGGAAGAGGCGTAGTTGGCTTTTGTAACCCTCCTTAGGCTCATTGGCTGGGTCATCGCCTTTCAAGTCCTTTTTCAGATCGTCTATCGACGATGCACGCGAATCCGGACGAGCATCAACGACGCTACCGGGCCCTCGCGGCTTCGTATACGTTGTCTCGACCACGACGAAATACATCAGGGGCAAGATTAGACAGAAAATGAGAGCGCTGACGGCGAAAGTTCCAGAGACGCCCATCGACTGGATGATGAACCCAGAGATAATCTGACCTAGCAGAACGCCCGTCCCCAACATGAGTCCCCAGAGCGAGAGACGCAATCCTCTTTGATGAACGAAGAATAGATCGGAAACCGTGGACGTGACCAACGTCTCCAACGGGGCCGACGCAATACCCTGGAAAATTCGCATAGCGGCCAGCGAGGGGAAAGACTATCAAGTTTATCAACATCAAATAGACAGAAGAAAAAGGGGGGCTGCTCGACTTACATCCGCGAAAGTGCCCCAAACGTTGGAGATCAATAGCAGGACCGTAGAAATCACGAAGAACGGTCTCTTTCCCCAGATGTTCGCTCCCGAAGCCGTGAAAAAGGTAACTGCGCCGGTGAAAAGAAGGATAGAGCCGACCATGAAAGTAGACACGGTATCGGGATCAACACCAAACTGTTTGCTGATGATTATTAAGCCCGGAGAGATCATGGGACCCAATCTGTGCGTGTTAGGTCGTTTGCACAGCTCGAGGTTACCATGATAGGTCGACTTACGAGGTTGTAACACCTGAGCTAAACGCGAGGATGATCATGATCGTATTCTTCCTCATCATCGACCACTATATACATGTATTAGCCCCGCCGCGATCTCTCCATTGAGCATTAGGAATACTAACGTTGAGCGGGTCGTTCGGGGAGTCGCTCGGCTGCGGAACGAGAATGATCTCGCCATCTTTCTTCAACTCACTAGTGCTTGCTACATAGGCAATTAGCTATGAAGTGATAGGTAATGGCATACACTGCTCGTAACTCACCCGAATCGAAGGATGGCCCCTGGTCTTCACCCAACTTGGACGTTCCTGGAGGCCTGTCCAGGTAACGATCTTCTAACACACCGATACCCATGTTGAAGAGGAAGAACTAGGAAAGAGCGATAAAATCTAAAGGGAAAAAAACAGTATCTATTAAACACATTCAAATGAAAAAGAAAGTGAATTAAAGAGAATGGAAAATAGATACTGCCGGCAGTACCCAGTCGGATGGTTGAAGAATAAAAAGGAAACGAAAGGGATGACAAGAAAAGGGAAAGATTATATCAAAAATTGGTGATACTCCGGCATACTTATTTTCGAAACCCTTGAGGAGATCGGCTGGCATGGGGGTTAATTAGTAATGACTATCGCACGTTCGATGCGATAGTCGACCTGGTTGTCCTTGACTCCCTGCGGTCGAGCCGTTGATCATCAGATGGACGAAAGCATGAAGATGTCGCAGGACCAGGGGTGGCGCTGCTTTGGTTCGCTCATTCTGAATGATGGGGGATCTATCGTCCATTCTGTTTACCTGTCAGAAAGAATGGGCCAATAGGTATGGAGAAGCACGGCCATAATTCCACGATGTTGGTAGGGTTGTTCGGTTGTTCTGGGTTGTCGCGATTGATCTTCATCTTGAGTGTTCCGTCGTTCTTAGTCGTCTCAAGCGCGCGGGCGGGATTTGACCGCGGATCCTGGGATGATAAAACAGTATCCCACATTGGCAAGGCAGTCGGAAACTGCCAAGCCCCTGGCGATCCGGCTCCATTCATCACGGCACCTAGCTCCTTAGCTTTCGTCGATGAAGGACTAACTTGTTCTGAATCTAGATTCGTTCGATAAACGTCCTAATCGGGACATCTGTCTCTGATGGGTCGCGATGAAGAAACTTCACTGCCCCAACATACCAGAGCATTGGTAATGCAGAGTAACTTGGACACTTTGTGATTGGTTGTAACGAAACAGCTCGTCCGTCGTGTATCGACTCTTGATCGATTACAAACGACACATTGCAAATCCGGTCTTCGCAGTAGTACAACACTAGTAGGCGGTTTCGCTACGCGCGATCAAGCTAGAAACATTTCTAAAGGTGACTTTGTCGTAGATTCGAGAGGCTGAAACAACCGATAATGATATCTGCGACCTTCGCAGCGATGGTGAAGTTCATAAAACCCGATTGGCCAAACCTCAATACTGGACCCATATACCCCTGGCATATTACGCTACTGCAAGTAAATACCAGGTACAACTCCACCTCGGTAGATAGGCGTTACAATACGACATAAATGGATTGCATTCCACTTCATGAAACGCGGCCTGAGCTGGTGGTATCGTGGTACAATGTTACTAGAATTACCATACGGCAGTGCGGCTGCTACGTGACTATACATAGTATGTAGCCAGATTTGATCTACAGGTCTGCAAGAGTTAAGGCTGCAAGAACAAGAAAGACGGGATCATGACATCCATGGATCATGGCATTATCACTTTTGTTTCGCCTATTCTTCCCTACCCCACGCCAACGACCCCGGGGTTACATATATCCTGGCATTCTAGAACGTATTTTTCTATGTATTAACATCCGAACTAGCCTTAAAACTTCATCATATGAATATCTACTCCTCTGCGTATTTTATAGAATCATTCGATAACTTCAGCACGAAGCCACGATGATCGAATAGTTACGAATTGAATGAAATTAAGGATAGCTAAGAAGTGTGCGTCTACACGAGTTAATGGATGTGTCACATGTAATGCACTCCTTTATCTTGGTGCAGTCTTGTTTCCCTTGAGGAAAATCGTATCCAAATATTCATCTTCATAGGTTCTCAAGTAGCCGTCACCTAAGCCTTGGCGTCTTACCCTTAAACGTAGTCAGATTGGCTAATCGGCTGGTCGGTGTCGTCAGCATACCGATCGTGTCTTTAAGCCACCAAGAGATCCTAATTTCCGCACGGAATATCCGTAGGGCTTACTGCTTAGTAGGCAGATCGCAATGGTTGGCGCGACAAGTGGCGCAGGATATAAAACTTCAGATAGAATCCCAGAAATTGGATTTGAGCAGATTTAATGTACATGACTGAGCTCAAACTTGTACTATTTCAACTTGCGATTTATAATATACCAAATTAGATTTAGGCGGCTGTAGGAGATGTAGTTTCATGACATATGCTTGTGTCCTACTAGTTGGCCTCGGACTTTTCATCTTCGACAGGTGGCTGATTTGGACTTTCTTTCTCAGGCTCTTTGTCCTTTGAGTCGTCCGGCTTATCGCTCTCTTTGACTTCTGTCCCCTTTCCGTCGGTGCTCCCGCTATTCTTAGTCTTGTTTTGATCGTCGTGAGCGTCGTCATCAAAGTCGTCGTCCCACTCTGCTATTAGATCATTCGTAGCTTCGCCCTCGTCACCTTCATCATAACCTCGCAGCACACGCTTGGCTGCCTCCTTTCCCACGACTGGTAGTCGCTTAAGCCCCTTTTCGCTTGCTTTCCCCGGTACGACCTTTGGGTCTAATAGGCCAGTTTGCACCAGTACGCTCGCTTGGTCCCAGTAGATATGCTCATGGTACAGCCGCCCTCCGCGCAGGGTCACTATGCTCACTACTATAATCTCGACTCTCTTATTTGTGGGCGGCACTCCTGGAAGAATCCACGGCATCTCTTGGGTGTGCTTAAATGAGATATGTAACTCATCCACCACACGATCAGCACCGATTGTACGTGAAAGCAGAGTGAGTTTCATAGATGGGGGGTTCCGGTCGAGGAAAAACTCGGAATAAAATCTCTGGAGCTCTTCGGGACCGATGCCCCCTGTTAGTGTGGGAACATAGGTTACATGAGGGCTCTGATGGGCTGAGTAAGTGGACAGAGTCTGCCGCAGATCGCGCGTGTAGAATTTGCCTATAGTTATTAGCGAGGTCAAAGTCAATCCCATTCGTCCTTTAGTTCATTGGATGAACTAGGTATTAGGGTTAGACGATGTTTTGGCTACTCACTTTCGACGTTTTGTTCAAGGGTCTTCTCTAAGTCCGCATCTTTACGAAATGCCCTGCGTGCAGTCGCCAGACTCCTACTCCAGCTGAGCTCTGCGCTGACCCTGTCGAATTCATCCAAATCCCGTTCAGCAAAACCGGGCGTGGCTTTATACGTGTAGCTCGGATAAGACATCTGCAACATCCCGCCAGTACCCTTACCCCGATCGATTGTTCTATCGACAACGCGTTTCTTCCCCTGAATCCCCACCAGCTGCGTCTGCTTCACGATACCGACAGACTCGCCAGTAGCTAGGTGGACAAGAACATGAATACCGCCAGGGAATCTGGTCTGAGGATCTGGTATGCGGGTAGGGTAATAGGCGATGAGGCAACTGAGCCGGAACTCAGGGTTGTTGTCAAACATATGAAAGTGTTCCAGGCAGAAACTTGCGGCATCGCCATACGCTAAGCACCAAGTTAGGACCTGATAGGTGTGGACGTCGTAGTATCAAAGGAGAAGACGACGGACATACCAACTATTCCGTAAGTTTCGCATGGGCCCAAGTTGGCCTTACGCAACGAGTCCAACTTCATTCGATACTCGTTACCCCCATTGCCCATAGGGATATATTCAACCTTGAAGCCCTCATCCTTCCATTCGTTGAGTGTTAGCAAGTCAAATTCGTCACTTTCGGCTGTAATATAGAGTCTAGGAGGTGAATGGGGGAATTCGCTAGATAAAAATCCGGGATCATTGTGGTTAAGACCGTTGCTAGAGATGATTCCAATGTTTCGATCGCCACGATTCGGCATGGTAGCGTCGATGATGCGAGGGAGGTTGATTTCCATAACGCGACAGATAGAAGAAGATTATTCTAGATCTCTTTTAATTCCAATTTCGACCTCGACTTCTTTTTACAACTATATTAATATATGATGGCTCAATTGATTATCTAAATAATACGTTCTTCGATCATGCCGGGAAAAACAAGGCATGGACAACGTTTTATGATGGAAAGTTGACTCGATATGACGTCAATAAGAATGCCTCCTTGCCTCACCCCCTTCTGCCCCTTCAACTCTTGATGCACGCTTACGTACAACACGCCGCCCCGACCAATATTACCAACATAGAGCTAATCACACCAATAGACCCTTAGGCGAATTGTGTGTGTATCCGACTTTTATCCAGGGCCTAGAAATTGCCATCCTGAATTGGGATGTTGTGAACTTCCCGTGAAAGCTCGACAGCCAATCCGAGATGGAGAAATAGATGCAATATTCATCTTACATAGAGCGAATTGAACCAACTTCGCTCGCCACATTCAATAGGATACCGGAATAGCCAAACAAGGGTTGCCTCTTTTGCAACTTCCTTAAGACAGGTCCCTATCGCCCTCTTTTCCCCATATATCGGGTTCTTTTCGTAGGTCGATAATACGCCATTGGCGTACATCCAGCATCCATCGAGGCTGCTTATACTCGTACACTCCTCACCTTGCCTTGAAGGTTATAGCTCCGACTTTCGAGGAGGAATGGATTGATTAGTAGGGGTTGCTTTGCAACGCTCTATAGCTACCTAGCTATTAGTTTTTAAACACTCAATTTAAACATGTTTTAAACTTACTGATCCATGGGAATCTCTTTGTCTCCCCTTCGGAACTCATCTTAGCAATGTCTTCGCGAGCCTTGCAGAATAACTCGCCGATGTCTTTATCTGTTGCATTTTTCGGATTGTTCTGCTTAGTGTTGGCATTAGGGCCAAGGTTCCCCTCGTCCGACTTTAATGAAGATGTAGGATCGGGCGAAGATATCTACGACTTTTAGAGTTAGGTAGTAAAAGACATCTAGTTATTGTATTTTCTAAAACTCTCAAGTTGGTTCGAGCAAGTTTTGAATATATAAACTACTGTAAGGTTTGCTTAATCGTGTCTTATGACTGAAGAAAATGATTGAGTATAATGACGTGTAACTTTATAAACTATGGTGCTGATTCTGATAGCAACTTGTTCGCAAATTCATTCCATGACTTTCCTAGATTGAGAGACCTCAAACGGCTTTCAGTGGAAGCATCATATCTATTACGGATAAAGACCAGGATCACCAAGGCTCGTTGGAATCCATATATTGCTCGAAAGCAAACAGCTGTATGACCTGTAAACGAAACTTATAGATGATCTACTATAAACAAGGTTGCTAGAAATTCCTACATCCACATTCACATCGCTCCCTTTCGACTATACCTCTATTAATACGTAAAACGTCGACTTGCGGGTGGACCCTAGAGCACGCGCGGAGGCGGCCCACTTCATGTGCGCTATACCTGATCCCTATCCCAACCCAAGACAGCCAAGACGAACTAGACATGCTTCCGCTTGCTCGGCGCCTGCCCTAGCCGGCCCCGTCACGCCATGCTCGAGCCCTATTCGGCCGAAAAGCTATGCCCCTCATATGATGCTAACGATAACAGAAGGACCCGGCACTCGAGGCCAAGAGATCATCAGTCATACAATCTCACTTTCATGGTCGGATGCCAGTTACCTATCCAAGAACCAGGTCGTCGTACCGATGACGAAAAAGAGACGGTCACATATCGCATATGCAACCCCATCTTGCGTCGCGTAAGTCATCGGACGACTTTCTGGCCCACCTGTGAAACCTGGAGAAGGCATACAAAGAGAGGGTTAAACTCAAGGTGATGAATATTTTTCCATTCAAATCATGTCGATCGATCATCATCATCATCGTAATGTTAAGCCCTAGCCTGAAAAGAAAAAGAAAAAAGACTTGGGTACTCTGCAATCGCTATCCAATGTCATCCAGTTATCGGTGGTATCAAACGAGTTCCTATCCTTAAATCCCGCTGCCGATACAAAAATCCATGCCAAAGTATAATACCGGGTAATCAAAAACCTAGTTTGTAAGATTTTCTTTTTAAAAAAGGAGCACAGAAGAAGTCATTATCTTTCATCATCCGAAGATCGCCACCGGCAGGGATTGTCCCTATCATAGACCAAACATGATCGTCCCAGCGGCTTGCTCAGCGTCAGCTGGTGCCCTATCGAATTCGACTTAGCTGTTGTCGACCTATTTCTAAGGAGTATGGTGGCTAGCTGTTCCTTTCTCCGGATCACCATCTTCGCTGGCAGAGCCTTCGCGCCCATGGAGTCCATGTTCTAGAGCTTTGCTAACATTCTCCCGTCCTGCTGCTTCTACCGCGTCGGCATCGTGACCGACGTCCATCTTCCTGTTCAGATGCTCGGGGCCTAGGAGTGTCAGGAGAATCACGTATGCGTACACGCATCCCATGAAGATAGAGATGACGATGCCGTAGTTGTATCGCTTCGTAGTGCCCTTGGGCGCGAGGGGGAAGCGCTCGCCGATGGTGGCCTCGATGGTCGAACTAGCGGACGAGACGAGATTTCCAAGTTGATAACTGGTACCTACAACAAAGGTTCGGAACGCGCCGGGCGACAGTTCCATTAGATGCACGGGAATGACGCCCCAGGCTCCCTGGACGCAAAACTGCTCGAAGAAGGCAGCGGCGATAATCCTCTCGTTGGACACGAAGCCGTACGGGTACAGCAGGGCGCCGCCGATAACGCACATGACCAAAATGCTAAGACGTCGGCCGAAGATTTGCGAACAGAAACCGACGACAGCACCTCCGGACATAGCGCCTAGGTTCGCAACTACCTGGGTGACGGTGACTTGGTTGGAGTTGAAGTTGAACTGGTTCTTCAACATAGTCGGGTACAGGTCTTGGGAGCCATGAGACATGAAGTTAAAGCCGGCCATAAGGAGGACCAAGTACGTGAGAAGCAGCCAATGGTGCTTAAGCGCAACCTTTCCTTCTTTTATGAATGTCTTCCCGACGCCCCCGTTCGCGCGTCGCATTTCTTGGTGCTGCTCGTACGTGTCGGTCTCCGGCAGAATGAGACGCCAGAGAATGAAGATGACGGGAGGACCGGCACCGAACCAGAATAACGGACGCCAGCCATGAGACGTAGTATCGACTAAACCACGCGCGAAAGCTGTAGCAAGCAGGTAACCGAAAGCGTAGCCCTGCTGAAGAATACCGCTCATTAAACCTCTCGATTCGTCGGGCAAATCTTCGAGAGCCGTTGCGGCGGCGTTTCCATAAAGACCGCCCATTGCGATTCCGAAGAGGGCTCGGCATGCGAGGAATTGACCGTACGTTTGACAGAATCCGGTTCCCTAATGCAACAGGTCAGCGATCCATACCAAAATGGCCCACACTCGGGCATTAAGCGAGCGAAAAGGATGGGACTGGAAACAGAAGATCGGGATTCGCGAAGCTTTTTGCTAACACTGCGCCAAGTGCTGCCAAGATATGGGAGAGAAACACCACGCGACGAGGTCACTTCAGCGGTCTTGGGGTGGATCTCCGATTAATGCAGGCGATGTGATGAACAATGTAATCGACGTTTCGACGTTATGACTTACTAATTCAAGCGCAATGAAGAGAAGATTATTGACAATGAATGGCCATTTTCGACCGTACCGATCTGCTGCGACGCCGAAGAGGATGGAACCGAGGGACCGGAACATTAGAACGAGCGTTATTCCCCAAGTGATGTCCGTGTTAGACTTGTTGAACGTCTCGCCTAATTGATCAACCGTCAGAGAGACGGTGAAGAAATCGAAAGCATCCCAAGTCTAGGTCGAACACGGTCAGCAGCGAGAACACAAAAGTCTGCGCATTCAGAGAGAAAAATCATCAAGACATACCCAGGCCCAAAATGCGACAAAAAAGAAAGCCCATTGACGACGAGTCAGCATCCTAACCAAGCGAATGGGGTTAGGTGCTTTGGCCATGGGAGGCTTCAGAGAAGTGATTCGCGTAGCGAGATACTCTCTGACCGACATGCCATGATGCGGAGGATAAAAGTTGGAGTCATCTTCAAATGCTGTCAATGCCATTGCTACTGTTTAGCTATTTGCTTAGCTATATCGGCAAGCTTTAAGGTAACCAAGGAGACTTCTGTCTGTATGGTGGTTTCGTTTATCCAAGGGAAAACACACACACACACAAAGAACAAAGTCGCGAGGGGCCCGGTCGTATTTAAACGACTCCAGGAGGGAGGGGATGGAAGGAAGGAAGGAATATAGTAGAACAAAATACGACCACGATATTAAGAGGGAAAGGCGGCCAACGGGTTATTATAATGTGGTGGTCGAGCTAGTGACCATTCCAGTACAATGACAATACTTTGGTCATGACCCCAAAACCTAGGTAGATATCTCTTGAATATGCGGGTGCGGAGGAAAGGAATTGGATCCTGGGAGTTGCCGGGATTAGGTACGTGAGTTCTAGGGATGATGATTGGATACCTAAGATACTTTGATGCTAACGTTATGGATGGTTAGCTCTGTCATGAGAGCAAAGAAGAGGAGGGAAACATAGAGTAAAAGGCCACTCCACCAGCGCCACACGAACTCAACTGGCTTAGCTCAGTAAACGTGCCCAAGTACATACTAGTTATCACATTATCTTCTCTGGCAATGAATTCTTTCATACCTACATAACTAAGCACTAGACGGAAAGAACAAAGATTACCAACTATCGTATAACCTCGTTTAGCTTTCACCAAGCAAACCGAAGATCGGCCACTCTTGTGTGAATACTATACATAACACAAGAAGCTATGATATAAACGTTACTTCCAAAGAGGAGGAAGCAAGGGGTACCGGTAGCCTATCAAATATTGATGAGTAAAGTCGGATTCCCCGCGAACTGCCAACTTCTGAGCCCCAGCAACCCCAGCGACCCCAGCTGCCCAGCTGGCCTAGTGCCTTAGCTGCCCTGGCTGCCCTAGCTGCCCCAGCCACGAGCTTCTTGGGGTTGTGTTTCTAGGTATGTGTCAGTTCATTTTGCCCCAGTTCCTAAATTTCTCCAACTCTTACGGTAGATCTACATATCCTTACCAAGTACTACATATGTACTGTAGCTTATTATTTTCCTCTGTATGCTTGGTGCTTTGGTGATCTACTGCAAGGCGGCGCGTTATCATGCAGTTACATCACTTAGAAGCCCATGGATGGCAAATATGCCCATGGATACCATGCCGAAATAAGCCAAAGCCGAAGGTCAGCCGCACCAAGAATTTTTAGCGGCTTAGCGGGGCAAGGAAACCCTTGACAGCTCTCAAGGGACAGACAGAAAGTGGCTTGGGTTGTCGGGCTAGTTAGCGAAGTTTAGAATAGAAGCTTGGTAAAAACATTAGGAACTGGCACCATCTTCCCCTCAAATCGTCCCCTCATTCCCCCACACTGGACAGGTGAGACAGCGAAGACTTGGGCAGCCTACGCGGTCTGTGATATTAAAAATGGGGTAAAATTAAGTCCTATATCCGGGTTGAACATGAAAAGCACACCTCTACATATCCAATCTTTCCAAAACATTCAACGCGAAAAATAAAGTAAGATAAAATCAATAAAACTAAAGTCGTTTAATTACAACACCTAGACCTGCCAAGACGCCTTATCACGAGCAAGCTTTGACTCATTACTAGCAGCCGTCGTTCCGTTGCTCGGTTGCTTGGTATAAGCAGGAACATTCTACACTAATCGCAGATAATTCGGTACTTCGATATAGGCTTAGCTTCCGAAGTTGAAAGAAGTGAGGATTATACCGGCGGGTTTGACCAGCTCGGGCAGATGGCCCGATACAAGTCGGGTCGAGCCATGACAATGCCAATGTCTCGGTTAGCGTGACATTTTCGTTTGAAAGGAACATCTACATAAGAAGAGCTCATCATACGTTGATTCTAGATCTTAGGGATACGATTAACCCGTCGGGCCTAATTCTCGTTGGTCGACAATATTCGAGGCTATCGTAGAATTCCGCCTCCACCCCTGTCATGAAACCGCAATACAACATCGCGCTGTGCGACATGCAAGGTGCGCTTATTGACAGTTGCATTAAGCGTATAGTATCTAAATCGGATGTAACTGAAGACGAAGAAATTTTCTATAAAAAATAAAAAATAAAATTTTGGGAAGTACAAGCTGAATTTTTAAGCCTTCAAGAATATGGTCTGGACCGCACACCTAAGACACGAGTGTTTTCACATTCGTAACATCGACGACATAAAAGTCAATAAATTGTCAAATGAGTCTCATTCTTTCCCACCCGCTACGTATCAACCCTAACGTAAGAGATAAGGCAATGCCTCATGCTGTGACCATAGATACTGAATAGTCGCATTAGAAACAGGTCTCAGTCGCTGGCACTGCTTGCGGCGAGATATAGTACGACCTCTGCGCGTCACTTATCTCAGCACACGCAGTATCTAGGGCCATTCGGATATATTTCCTTAATCCCGTACGTATGCATTTGCGATATCCATAAGAAAAGGTCTAGATGGATGAGTAACGAGGTCCCCAGCGTACGGGAAGATTCTGGTTTCTACGCATCGGGATATCTTCGCATTTGCGTCGGCCCATTCCGGGGTCTTTATGTAATCAAACTCTAATTACCCCTATTTTTTATGAGAGTCAGGGACACATGCGTTTAAAAAGTCATTATTGCATACCACATACATTGTGTAAGCCAGCTTTCTCAATTCGTTCACCAATTTGTGTCTCGCCTTCACTTTCACCCTCACGCAAACCATATCCGAGAATCAGAGCCGAAATCGAAAGATCTCTTCGGAGCTTCTCACGATAGGTAAAATCGGGTGGATACCTATCATTGAAACCCTGGGTATGAAAAAATATGAGCATACATACACCGCTGTCCCCATGGTCAGCATGGTCAGCATGGTCGAAAGTCAACATATCAAGGCGGGTTGATTATCTTATTATCTTATATGCCAAGAGCCTAGGTACGCGAACTAGTTATGTAAGTAAGGACGTGATGACGAATGTAGAAAACAGCTATTTCTCACATCTCCTTACTATTATAGTTAGGCCATCACCAGTTCTATGGAGAGCCAAGAAGACCGTCGCCAGCTACCCAGCTAACCCCCTTACCTCCCAAGACTTCCAAGACTTCCAAGACTTGCTGACCTCCTCCGCAATGGGAATGAGGAGAAGAAGACGCGGGGACCCCGCGTATACCCGTCAAGGATTCCGGAGATTCAGAGGCTCATTGGTCTTTCGTGTTACACATGGCAAGTTCCTTTGTTAGTCATGCTGAAGAAATCCTTTTCTGGTTGGCTGTTTCTTGCCGGCTTGATCAGGTCGGCGTATCTGCTAGGATCGGTAGACAATGAAACGAGCAGAATCTCGGCCTCGGCCCATCATTCCGCATATCTTTCGCTGCCGTTGCCCAGTGCACAAATTACATAAGCGTCGAATAGATGCTGTATTTTTCAGTAGCTAACTCATAAAAGCTTGGTCAAAGCTTGCTGTACGCCAGGGCGGTCGGCTGCTGAAAGGGAACTTTTCACAGTGCCAGGCCTTTCTGTGTTGCACTGTTTTATCCACGAGGCCTTCGTATGTAGGGCATTTACATAAAGCACGACGGCTTCCCACTACCAGCCTCTTTCAACTCCTGCTGTATTTACCCATTCCAAGACTCAAGCTACCTCAGGAGATCGACAATGGCTGGCGGCGTCAAGAAACCAGTCAACATCTTCAGGCTCAAGAATCTAGGCGAGCCTAAGAATGTCTTCAATTGGCGGCTATGGTTTGCCGTCATCTCATTCGGCCTCCTAGGCGCTGCCCGTGGTGTAGATGAAGGTCTCATCTCGGGCTCCTTCAGCTCCAAGGATTTCCAGCGGTACATTAACTTTTCTTCCTACAGCAAGGTCGAGCAGACGAACATCAAGGCGAATGTGTCGGCGATGGTACAGATAGGTTCGGTAGGCGGCGCGCTCTTCGCTTTCGTCATTTGCGATCGTATCGGCAGAATCTGGGCTACTCGCCAATTGTGCCTCCTTTGGATCTTGGGGATCGCCATCTTCATGGGAAATGGTGGTAATCTCGGAGCCGTATACGCCGGTCGTTTCATCGCCGGCCTCGGCGTAGGACAGACGCCTGTCGTCGGTCCTGTTTATGGTATGTGTCTTTATTTTATCACGTCAAGAATATGAGCTAACACTTTTGCAGTATGTTATAACAGAATTTTAACCGATATTCTGAGGTTTTATGCGGGTTACTGACATATGGTAGATCGCCGAGATCGCGCCAGCTTCTATCCGAGGTCTCTGCACCTGTATCTTCACGGGCTTCGTTTACGTCGGTATTGTCCTCGCGTACTTTACCAACTATGGGGCTCAAGTCAACCTCGGCGACACTACTCACGTTCGATGGGCAAGTTTATCTCGGCCAATTCATATCGTGAAACCCGTGTAACTAACCATGATGGCCCCTTAGCTCGCGCCGACGAGTCTGCACATCATTTTTGCCGGTCTCATCTTCATCTTGACATTCTTCCAGTATGAGTCGCCACGCTTCCTCGTCAAACAAGGCAAATACCAGAAAGCAGCCGAGAACATGGCTCACATCCGCCACTTGCCTGTCGACGACGCGTATGTTATTTCAGAGATTAGCGCCATCCGGGACGCGCACGAAGAGGAACTAGAAGCTACCATGGGCACGAGCTGGTACGGTGTGCTCAAGGAAATGTTCTTGATCCCAAGTAACCTGTACCGCCTCTACCTCAGCGCGATGGTGCAATTCCTATCTCAGTGGTCCGGTGCGGGATCTATCACGCTATATGCTAATGACTGTCCGTTGTCTCTCTCCTCTCTCTCCTCTCTCTCCTCTCTCGCCATACATTTGAACTTTCCTCATTCCACTTTTTACTAATTTAATATAATAGTCTTCGACCTTCTCGGCATAACAGGCCAGAACGAGTCCCTGCTCGTCACGGGTATATTCGGCATCGTCAAGTTCGTCGCGGCGCTTATCTGCGCCCTCTTCCTTGTCGACGTCATCGGCCGCAAGCGTGCCTTGCTTCTCGGCATCACGCTGCAGGCCATCTCCATGGTCTACGTGGCGGGGTTCCTGACAGCCGTACCAGAACTGGGAGTTGACGACAGCTACATACTTCCGCAGGCCGAGAGGAACGCTAGCCGCGGTGCTATCGCGATGATCTACATCTCCGGTTGCGGCTGGGCCCTTGGCTGGAATTCGATGCAGTACTTGCTCACGGCCGAGCTCTTCCCTCTGCGGATCCGCGCCCTGTCCACGTCGATCGTGATGACGCTTCACTTTGCAAACCAGTACGGTAACTCGCGCGCTGTTCCTAACATGCTGCTTCCCACGAGTCAGGGTGGCATCTCGCCCGAGGGAACGTTTTGGTTCTTCGGTGCCGTCACCGTGCTAGGCGGTCTATGGGTCTGGTTCTTCGTGCCCGAGACTGCGGGCCGATCTTTGGAATCGATGGACCGCCTATTCGAGCTGCCGTGGTACAAGATTGGACGACGCGGGAACGAAGATGCTGACCGTAAGGACGAGGCCTACAACGAGAAGGAGGCGGCGGCAGTGGAGGTAGATCACGTTGACGTAGTTGGCGAGGAGAGACCAAAGGGGGATATTCGTGTTTAAGGCTGTCTAGCCCTAATTCTTACCTGGTCCTACTAGGGACATTGTGTAGCTTAGGAATTAGACTGTTAGCAGAGTAAAACTTGGTCTAATTAATGAAGTTACCAGCCCCCTAGAATTAGGTAACGAGATAACTGTTCTGATAAAAAGCTAAAGCACCATGAGAACCCCTTTTTCTCCTTTTAATCTCCTAGAACTCCTCCAATAATATTACGTTGCAGCAAGTACTGGAACTGTAACTCGATATTGCACCTTCACTTCAGACTCAAGATAAAGATCGTCAATCGCTGTTCTAAGGCCCCCCTTTAACCGCTTCTACCAAGCATAAACACCTCCCCAGACGTATCACTCGTCATATATAAGCGTCCTACCGTGTCGAAAACTAAACCGACTGGTCGCGCGCAGGTGGACGACGAACACTTTCCTTCATCGGGCGGGTAGAAGATATCGAAATATCCAGCGTTGCTGTTAGCCGGCGCCACAGGCTCATAACCGCCTTGAGTAATACGGGTGAACGGTACCGCGACTAACTTGTATCCCACAGGCGGATTGCGGTCCCAGCTACCGTGGAACGTGACGAACATGTTCTCGTACCTGGGCATATCGAACTTGGCATCAAGCGGTGCTGTATGCGCTTCAAATACGAGACGCGGCGGCCTCGCCAAGGAGGCGCATGTTGTATCGTTGAAGGTATTATTTGGCGCCAGGGCGAACTGTTGACCCACGCCAACTTCGTGCATGGTGGTGCCGTCGACAATAGCTGGGTCAGGGCGCCAGACCGCGAAACAGGCAGGATAACCATACCAGGCATTGTTAGGGGTCGCTATATCACCGAGAAAGTTCAGTTTTTCTGCTGGATTGTCCATGTGAATGTCCGTGGTTACGCCGTTAACTTCGCGCATGAGCTGGTCGGCGCTATTTTCTACACTCCAGAGCCTACACATGAAAATTGTCAGGTTCTTTCTTAGTTTCCCTAGGTATCCAAGTAGGGAGATAGATATTCTGAAACGAGAGCAAGAAGGGCACATTTGACGTACATGTTATTTCCGTCAAAGGCCAGTCCGACGTCGTTTCGCAGCCCGTATCCCGCGTTCCAGCCATCTTTAGCGTAGTCATACCCCCCATTGGGCACTTTCATGATATCAAATACCTTGACGATTGACCGCGCTGTTGCTGGATTTATAGTCGCATAATCTAAGTTGCTATTCGAACCACGAGAGACAACTAGCAAATCCGGGCGAGTAGGCGGGATAATCAATGTTCTCGAGACGTGGTCTTCGTTAGCCATTCCTGTGATTATGGTAACTGGCGAACCGCTCGTATTGCCGCTTTTCGGATCGTACGTCCATCTAAACACGGTAGCCGCTGAACTGGCGTACAATGCGCCTCCATCACTTCCCATGTAGATACCATGGTTCAAGGCGGGCATGGATATGAGAACGCGCGACGACGTGATGCAACCATTGGTGTCGACCGTGTGTTGGCTGATTCCCATGCCCTCTTCCACGATAAGGAGGCGACCCTCGCCATCTAAGGCCAATCCGCGAGGAGAATGCAACCCGTCTGCTACTTTGGCTGCCTTCCAATCTTTGGCGAGCTCAAACGGGTAATGGGGAGATGGAATGCCTGGGCATGATTGCGGAATAGTAAATCCGCCCACTACGATATCTCTTATGTTAGGGGTTCATATATTGGTTAACAGATCAATGTCTTTCCATAAACCTACCAGTGATGAACAGCGCTGCCGCTATGCTGGCAATGCGAATCAACCACATTTTGGTCGAGTCGGTTGCAGCAGGTATCGATCTTGTTAAGCGTTTCGACTTTTTGTATTAGCTTGCAGAATCGCAATACAAGATTTGAAACTAGGTAGATGGGTGCCTGAGATAGATTAGTTTGTTGAAGAAAGCACTGTTACCCAGTTTCATGATACCTCATATGTGGGTAGTAGATACCTCTGATAGGGGTACGACAATGTGAAACCTCGAACTGAACCTAACGCCGTACATCTGACGCAACGAGACACAGGAAAGAGATAGTTTTTTACGGCAATGAATCAATAACATTGATCTATTTATTTAATACTACCTAAGTGGGCACAAATAGGGGTACTGCATCATGGATCCTCATTAGACATTCTCATGAGTCAGGACACAAATTGCAACTCAATACGGACTATTAACATTTGCCAAGCTAAATTTTACATTCAGCATATTGAACATTGTATCGATATCGATCCTGTACTTTATTTCGCGTAGTATGCTAAAAGAGCGTATGCTTGTGATCGGCAAGCTGACGACAATACGGCTAAGCACAGAGCAGTTTCAAACAATATACACCTTTCAAGATAATAACCCAAATCCATCCCGTAGTATGATATCCCACAAGTGTTATTATAAGTTTTCTTGCGGTAGATCAGTAGGGTTTCTGGCCGACGATGTTTCCCGGGGGAGAATATCTTCCAACGGTGTAAACACCACCTTTCGCGTCCTTCGCCGAACCCATGCCTAGCTTTGTGGTCGACTTCCACATGCACTGGGCTGGAGAGGGTAGATAAGTTAGAACAAGGGAAATCTCAAAAAAATTAGCTGGAAGACGACTTACTGTAATGACCATAAGATCCGAAGTCACCCTGCCCAATCGGCTCCCCGTGGTAGTTCTTCTCTTCGTCTAACCACATGTTTGCAGCCTGAGCCAAAGGTGTGTTTGAACTAGAAGCCCTAGATATCACCTACGTTAGAGTTATTTCTCATCTTAACTACATAGAATATCGTCTTACCACGCAAGGTTCTCTCCCTGGTTAGGGCGTTGATCACCGGAAGAGTGTTCCAATTTACCTATCTGTGCGAGATGCTTGGCGTAGTCCTCGGCGTTCTTAGCAAGCTGGTTATCCCAGGCTAGGGGTTGGAGACCTTTCGCCTTCCTCTTGTTGTTATGAACGTCGAGAGCCTTCTGTTGGTCACCGCTCAGAGCTGCAGACGCGGTGAGCTCATTCTTGCCGTTCACAGCAAGCTCGGCGGCCTGGAAAACAGCATCGTTGGTCTCATGAGATACGGGGCTTCCAGTTTTGGCATCACCCTCAGGGACAGAAGCTGCAGAAAATGCTTTTTCGGAGACATTTGCTTTTCCAGGCACCTTCATGGGCTGCTGGCTAACATATAGTTTACCCAGCTCCGTGAAGTTACCATTCGCGTCCATGAGCTGGGCGGCCGGGCTCACAAAGTTATCCGCAACCTTGCGTTGGAAGTCGAAGAGACCGTACTCGAAGACCCAGTCTTGATTATCCATCCAATTGCAGACCTGAACGGTGAAAGATAGGACATTCTGGTAGTTGCGATCAATGGATGCAATTTCGGTCACCATCTTGGAATGCGTCAGTTACCAACTTCAAGATATAATCACATCTACTTACGACTTTATGTTTGGGCCACTTGTTGTGCATGTTCTCGATGTACTTGATGGCATCATTGGCGTTGGTCGAGTAGTAGTGCAAGCAGAGGAAGTCGGGAGGGTCGTTTGACACGAGTGACATAAAACTTTCGATCCATTTGATACCATTATCGTCCTGTGGAATAATCAGTCTTGATAGAGTCAACATGAGATGTTGAATGTGCTTACAGAAGCAACCGCTGGAGAACCGAGTTTCTTTCCCTTGTTCTTTCTCAGGGGTAACATCTGCTTGTACCAAATATCCTTTGCCTGCTCCGGAGTTATGCCAGCACGCTCAGGCTCGTTGAAAAAGAGTATGATCGGGTACTTAGAATTTTCTATCGTTGCCCAATCGTTGCCAGATGTACTCTGAAGAACGCGAACCATAGGCCTGAACGGCACTCGGTCCTTGAGCTCCGGGGGAACCCATGCGTTCCAGTTTATGACAGAGGCGACTGGGCTGTTGCCACCGAAGGGGACTTGGTTGATCTTGTCGGGAACACCTGGATTTCCTGGACCAGCTGAATTTGTCCAGTCCCAGAGGATCTGACGCTTTTTGATAACCATCTTAAATATTGATGCAAAGCCTGCTATGAAGATAAGGGGTTTAAAGTAGTAGTGTAGTTTGATTTATATGAATATTGACGATTGTTATGGTGTTGAGAAGCAGATATAAAGGGGCTCTTATACGTATTTATATAAAGCTGTCGTTGAATCGAAAGTGTGACGGCATCAACATGCTGCAAGAGCGGCTTAGGGGTCGGGCTGAGGTGAGGCGGCCCTCCGCCTCATGCTGACAATAGCTCATGTGCCGGCTTTACCTAGGTGAATGGTTGCACTGGTTAACTAGTTAGGCAAGCTCTCCCGGCATTCTGTATATCATATGATTAGAAATAATTGATGGTTAGGTCGTAGACTCGACCTTTGCTTCTGACTTAGGTAAGTTCTGGTCTCCCTTCGTCAGTATCGATTTGTCGTTGAAATACGGTAATCGTTGACTCAATAGGACTCAATATTGGCTTACCTATTCCCGATCATGAGGACTGGGGGCTATATCCCCTGTTATTTCAAGGGCTTATTATTTTTGGCTGCATAATTCTTGGGGTCAGCTCGTAAATATCGCCAGTCAACCAACCAGTATTGGAGAGCTAACATAATACTTGGCATAGCAGCTTCTCACACCTCATCATGTAAACGCTAAGTTAGAAGGCAATATCTGACGCAGGGATATTCCCGAACAGAATTTGGCTGCGGTTTTTTTTTTTTTTCTCTTTTTTCACCTCTCGCCTCTGACTACTCTCTAAGGAGACATAGCTATGCGAAGTCAGTCATCTGAGTGTAACCTCGTCGGAATGTCTACCAGAGGGAGTTGTTGGTTGATTATGACATCAGAGTCTAGTCCTCACCAAGAATCCTTTGCGGCAAAGTATTGTATTTCTGACCTCTTCGCCGCATTATTGGACCCCATGACGACCTAGGCATGGTGGAGATTCTCGTGATGGTTTGAATCTGAATAGGACTTTGTGTCCTGTATGTCTTGCGAAATATTGGTGGTGGCTAAGTTCGCTCAGCTCAACATGCGGGTGACATCGTAAAATCTCATTTGGATTGTATCACCAGAAGAGAAGTAATATTGCAGGTGTTCCATATTCTCTTTCATCAAGACAAATGTACGTAGAGAATAAGACGAGAGATTCGTAGCTGTAGAAATATAAAATGCCCTAGATTTCCTTCCATTTTCACAGCCATACATCCATAGCATCAAGTCAGCAACTATCTGCCTACCTACCTACATATACAAACAATTCTAGCGAATATGCATTATCTTAAGATTCACAACAGGTCTAACCACTCTCAGACCTTTCAATGTCATGGATACAATGCTAATAAGGATCTAACTATCAATGCGAATGGCCAAGCCAGTATCGAAGCCGCTGATGGCACCTCAGGAGCCATCATTGCTGTACACGAAGGCATAATTGGCGAGCAATGTGAGATCACCAAGCATGGCTACCAGGGCAACGATGTCATCGATATTAGCAACATCTGTGGCGCTGGTGGCAACATGACTTGCCAACAGGTCGGCGATCCTGCTGGAAAGTATAAAGGTCTCGAGAACTTCATGCAAGCTTGCAATCAGGCTTATCACAAGCTTCCTCAAGACAAGAAGAACCAACTCAACGGCCACGTCTTCCTCGATGGCAAGGGAAATGTTAAGCGTATCGGTCCACCGAAGGACTATCAACCTCTAGAGGAGTTCGTAAGAACCTTTGCGAACGGTCGAACGTACATCGGTGTGGGTGCTTGGTGAGTTGACTTATACACTCTGCTTAGATCCCCAACGATTCTAATATTACTCCAAGGGGGCCGAGTGGTGGTAACCCAGCAGACAATGCACAGAGCAAAGCCGGTAATGGTAGCAAGGATATCTTGATCATCTACAGCGTAAGACCCAGGTTAATTATGGATATATGTATCGTCGCCTCTTGCTAACGCTTCTCAGGACGGAAATGCTGCACCAGATCCATCCAAGCCGTTCACTGGCCAAGAAGCGACGCTTGCAGCTGCCTCAGGAGCAAGTAATGGGGTATCAGGCGGCAACATCAAGATGATGGCTGCCGCTGCTCCTGCGCTCGGCCCAGGCATCCAACTGACCAACAAATCTCCTCGGAAGAACACGTACTTTTTCTACGATAACTACTGGAACGGCAATGGCGAGGCTGGCGCTAATTTCGACCACCCGCTAAAAAATGTTGAAGTCGGCCCCAACCAGACTATTCATGTGCCGCTTGAACTTGGCTTCAAAGGCCGCGTTCAGCGTGGAGACCAGCAGCCGGCTACCTGGGGCGAGTTTCAGGTCAAGGCATCCAACGACGGAGGAGCTCATGGCGATATCTCGCTAGAGCAAGGGTGTGATGGTGCGGCTACTGTCGCCTCGACAGATGGTTCCAACGTGTCTAACGGGTTTGAAAAAGATATTGTCAAAGATGCACCGGCAGCAGCGGTGGAGAAAAAGCCCAACGGCGAGAAGGCCCTTGCGAGTACCGAGGGTAATTGGAAAGGACCCGGTAACCAAGCCGCCGTCGACTGGGAGTATAAGGAGATTGGTCACGGCAAAGCGTACATCAAGGGAGGGACCGGGGTTCCCGACGTGGCTAGCAAGAACAACTGTCTTCATTTTACCTTTTACGTACCTTAGGTATATGTAAAAGTGTTTGCCTCTATATTTTGACGATAGTCTGGATTAAGGTGAAGAGCTGCGGTTGGGAGGTTCGAGTAATTTTCTATATAGGTAGTTGTAGGATACATTCGTTAAATCATTCTAAAGCTGCATGGAACTCACTTGAATATCATGGAGAGCGGAAGCCTTGGCTTATGCCCTACTTGACCTGCTTACACGGATCAACATCTTGCCTGGTAAACTCAAAAAGGGGGTGATAGGGAAAGGAGAACGAAGAGAAAATGGAACGTTCGCCAATTTCTTTCAAGACGGAAACTACTTTGGCATTATTTAAAATTATTATCTTGATGCCTCTAAGTCTTATTAGGCATATGAGTAAATGTCCTATTAGTAGACCAACTAGGCCGGTCATAAATGTTCAATATTCTCTTTCTGAACTATGATAATCTCTGTAAATTGGGGTAAGAATGTTTCTATCATAATAACATTCCCATGGGATATTTGCCAGCTCACACATTCCTATCCTCACCTCTTTTCACCCTGTCGCAGAGCTCGAGGAGAATATGGCCAGCCCATTCAAAATCTTGAATATCGAGGTAAACTTGGGCACTTATTCTGGCCCATAAGCGATCATTATGCCTGAACAACGGGATGAACGTCTTATAGTCAGACATCATTGTTTCCATCATCCATCCTGAAGCCCGGATACTATCTTCAGGTCCTAAAGGCAGAGCAACGTTGGTGGTTGCACATTTGGACATTGAGTTCGACTTATTATCCAGAACCCACGTCCCGAGAATGGATGCTGTCTTTTTACCTCCCTCCCTCGCTAGTGTCTGGATATATTCTATTATCTTGGCTTCGCCTCCGAGGACTCGATGTCGCCATTCTATGGTGTCTTTTACGCAAAGATATGCGCTCGTGTCTAGAGTGCCCACAAACTGAAAGTTATTGACGAAGTTAGACCCATTATGCTTCGGCAGCGGGTTGAACCGCTTTCCAGATTTGGGGATATATCCATGAGAAGTCGGGAGCGACGACTTGATCATCGCCTGATTTCGCTCAGGGACGTAAAGGACGGCGCAGCTCCTAGGCACGAAAAGCCACTTATGACAGTTCGAAACAAAGAAATCAGGATCGAGTCCCTTTAGATCGATGTCGATCATTCCAACCCCTTGAGCCCCATCGATGAGACTTAGGATTCCGGTTTCTCTACAGATTTTGGTGATCTGCTCGAAGGGTAAACGAACAGACGGGAGACTGGATATTGTATCGAAGAGGCAAAGTCTCGCACGTTTCCCGGATTTGGTAGAAGCTTCTATCGCATCTTTGAGGGCAGCGATGACTTCTTCATCCTCGAGTGGATATGTTAACCGTACTTCACGTGCTGAGATACGGCTATGGCTTGAATCTACTAGGTAGTCAATAGTATTCCCGCACGCTCCGTATATAGTGCTGAAGTAAAGAATCTCGTCCTTCTCGTCATCGTTCCAGTCAATATTCCGCAGGACTGTGTTCACTCCAACAGTAGCGTTTGGAACAAGCACGACCGTGTCAGTAGGTGCATTGAGTAGTTTTGCCACAGCTTCCCGGGACTCGTTCAGAATATCGGGAGCTTCATAGCGAATGAATTGATCGGGCCTTGCTTCAGCGAGATCCTGAAACCAGCAGAGCTTTTTTCTAATCTCCCGAGGGCTTGCTCCAAAAGACCCTATTGTTGATTAGGAACATGATTACGCTCACAGAAAAGGGGCACATTACCATGATTCAAGTTACGACAACTTGGGTCGAAGTCGAAATGTTGAAGCATTCGCTGGCCAAATACCGGCGAAGTGTTTTCTCTCATTCCTACGACATCGCTCCCTATCGTGGATGGGGCCGAAGTCTCGGTATGGGAGCTCATTCTAGGATCGTAACAGGCTGGCAAGCTGCAAGTTCTTTTCGAAAAGGGATTATGGACATTACAATCCTGCTAAAGATCCAAGATATGAAGACTTGGTGTTTCCTTATATGTTTTACTCCCTAACCACAGCTAGCGCAATTAACTACTAGTACGCTCCACGGGATCGTGTCCGTTAGCCGTATCGGAAATAGTAGACCCCACACTGACACGCACGGAAGGGCGCGAGAAAGACATCTAGTATGTCACGTCGTATTCCGATATCGAATAATTCCAAGCCGGTCGCGGATGATTACCCAAGTAATTTGGAGTCACAAATCGCACGTAGAAATTCAACTTTAGCTAAGAGCATTTGATTCTACTAATAAGTGACACTACTTAATCAGGTATGTAGGTGTCTAATGTTCAACAACGTATTTAATAGAAAAGATTAAGAGGATTGTATTGATATTACTTGCTTGCTAGTTGCTCTTTATATGGGTATAGTTCGCTGTGCATCTATGTGACTTAGTCATCACGTCAAATAGGGGGCTGCTCGCCCCTGAATTATGTATTTTACCCCCTGCCCCTTTTCCCCTTCCACCTTCACACTTGGGGAAGGCTTAAGCTAAACCAACCAATACATTTCTACTAATTAACTATTTCGATCTCACTGTCCACCTCAAGCAACCATAAATTCATTTTCTCATATTTATTGTCAGTCTTAAGAAAAGAATACTAGGTCGCCATGGGGCTCACTGCGAGGTTCAGGATATGGGAAAATATTCTAAGGGATAAATGTTAACGTAAGTTGTCAGGGCTTATTACATAACATCGACAGCATCCTTAGTTGAAAGCATTGGTATTGAATACGGTATATACCTAGGTAGGCAGGTATATGTGAACAAATCTTTTGAGCATCCTTTTTCTCAACCGACACTATCTACCAGTATACCTGATTCTAAGTCTCGTATGTTCTCCACTAAGAGACACATCAGCTAAAACTAACACATGATCGTTTGTATATTATGCCCACAGTGTTGTTAGTGGTTCTTCCCCGCTCGGCACTGCTGCCGGCGATTGATATGGTTGATTCCCGTGGATGGAGCTATTGCGGGGAGAAAACAACGCCAAGTCATATGTAGGTAGGCAGTTATAAGACCGGGGATATTAGCCAATAATCATCCAGGCTACTTCACTTCACATTTGTGTCCTGGGGAGTTTTCATTTCACTGAATTTATTTCGAAATCAAGACAGCTTGGGGAATTAAGGATTTATACCCAATCTAAATTTGTGCAAGATGGCAGACCAAGCAAAGCCGCGAATTATCCTAGGCCTCATGGTTATTGGACCCGAGGGAAGTCCGGGAGCACGTATGACAAGTCTTGATGACTTCAAACAGGCTCTCGACATCTTCCAAGATCGCGGGTATAATGAGCTTGACACAGCACGTGTGTATATCGGTGGGGAGCAGGAGTCATTCACGAGAAAAGCTGGTTGGAAGGAGAGAGGCTTAAGCATGGGCACGAAAATATGGCCGCTTCCCGTAGGGTCTCACGCACCAGGGCCGTTGAAAGAGACTTTCGAGACCAGTTTGAAAGAGCTTGGGACCGACTCGGTAGACGTACGTATCTGATCGAAGAATAGAATTATTCCCACGATCAAAAGGTGCCTGGACGACGAGACTGACACGATTATAGATCCTCTACCTTCACTCTCCGGTAACGAAACCCCTTGCGTAAAATTGCAAAGAATAGGTATTGTGGATTATGAAGCACAAACTCCGCACTAACCAGGCAATCCTTTACGTAGGACCGCTCAGTTCCATTCTCAACTACACTCGCAGCGATAAACGAGCTGCATAAAGCGGGAAAGTTCTCCAGACTTGGCCTAAGCAACTATACCTCTTTCGAGGTCGCCGAAATCGTCATGACGTGCCAGCACAACGGTTGGGTACGCCCCACAGTCTACCAAGCGATCTACAACTGTTTGTTTAGAACGATTGAAGCCGAGCTGATCCCGACGTGCCGCCGGTACGGCATCGCCGTCGACGCCTACAGCCCAACGGGAGGTGGCTTCCTGCTAGGCAAAATAACGACCAAAGATGACGACCCGAAGGAAGGGAGATTCGCTGCTGGTCCATTTCAACACCTGACGCGTGGACGATACTTTCGAGACGGCATCATTGAAGGCGCACGCCTGATTCGTGAAGCGGCTGAATCACGGGGCCTAAGTCCACTCGAGTTAGCCGTGCGTTGGTTAGTACACCATTCACAGTTACAAGTCAAAGGTGGGCACGACGGGATCGTGATCGGCTTCTCCAACTTGCAACAGTTAAGGGATAATCTCGACTACCTTGAAAAAGGGCCACTAGATAAAGAGATACTTGCAGTGTTAGAAAAGGCTTGGCAGCTGTCTAAAGGGGATATGGAGGCGTATTGGCAATTCCCAATGGAGTACGCCTATGATACCAAAGAAGTGCTTTTTGGGCCGGAGCGCAGTCAGTGAACATGGGGTCTGTCACCGATCTTCTAACAATGAATTGGATAGAAGCTCTAGAAAAGTACCAGAGAGAAAAACTGGAAGTTTCAATTGGCGTAGGTCTGTTTAATAGAAACCCGCCATGACCCGTTGGGCCAGCATCGGGATGAATTCGTGTCGTTCGACTAAGAGTTGACCGACGATAACTAGCCGAAATGTCAAAATAGCCCTATATGATGACCCGGGAATGGTAATGTGGGAAACTCGGCGGGCTACCATGTTGTTAGTGAAATGAGCAGCCGCGTATCGGGATATTCTTCCATACTACACATTTACTATTGCCATAACTCCATTGTCCGAACCAACCATGTAACCCTTTCTCGTATCGTCGTAACATCGTGTCCATCATAAGCATGGGATTTTAATCCTCATTAGACTGTCTCTGTTTCTTTGGCACGTGTTCGGAGTCGGCAGGGTCGGTAGTAGGTACGTCGGGCAACTGACTGGCCTTGGCCTCGGCCTCGGCGGCCTGCTCCCCGGTGATGCTATCTTGGTCGGACGAGGCTGGAATGCTTGGGGGAAAGTGGCGACTATACGAAATAGCATTGATCAGTGAACTGTGTTGTGAGGTTTAGGGGTTGGTTAACTACGTACGGAAGAAGGCTGTTATAAGCGCGCACGTCCTTCTCTTCAAAGGTGACAAATATAACTTTGTCTAGCTTTTTACCATCGTCGCCATCCATATATTTTCTGACGGTGTCGCAAGCGACGTTGGCGGCATCCAGACTCGGATAGCCATATACGCCGGTGCTGATAGCGCTGAACGCGATAGTCTTCAGGTCGTTCTGCACAGCAAGCTCTAAACTGGTCCGATAGCAGCTTCTCAGGTGAGCCTCGCTTTCGGCAGGTTTGCTGTCGTTGTAAACAGGGCCGACGGTGTGTATGACTTTCTGGCAAGGAAGATTGTATCCGTTGGTGATCTTGGACGAGCCAGTGGGACAACCGCCCAAGGTACGGCATTCAGCGAGTAAACCTTTCCCAGCAGCTCGGTGGATCGCACCATCAACGCCGCCACCGCCGAGTAGGGAAGTATTGGCGGCATTCACGATGGCATCAACAGATAAGGTGGTGATGTCGCCACGGAATAAGCCGATGCGGTCATTGTGGACTGGAGATGCGCCTTTGAGAGGACCAAGTCTTGAGACGTCTAACTTCTTAAGTTTATAGAGAAGATTAAGAGAAGGAATGTCAGATGCAGAAGTGGGAGCCATCTTGACAGCGGCGCGAAGCATGGGAGAAATTTTCAATGGTAAAGTTGAGGTTGAAAAGTTGAAAAGTTGAAAAGTCGAAGATCCAATCGATCTGAAATTCTTACGCGATGTGATGTACCTACGACATTCAAAGGGAAGAGCGTCCTAACACCCCAGCACACCGGTCCAGGTGGGGAAAGTGACGTCGAATGGTGGAAGCTTTATCGATAGGAAAGTACCTACATCAATGGACCCACAAAAGACCCAGTCCAGCTGTTAGCATTCAATGTGCCAAATAATAACAACAACAACAACAACAACAACAACAACAATATCTAAGTATGATAATCACAAAATACAGAAAAGAGTCACTACCTCAACTGTTTCTGCGCCTACAGAGAGAGATCCCACGTAACTTATAAGGAAAAGGCTTCAGAATCAATATGCTACATTCCATAACGGATGTCGATCACAAATCTCCGAATTCAATATCCATCCTTTCCTAGTCGGCCTCTTCTGTCATTTTCCTGGATATGGATATGGAATCTCATCAAATTCTTCTAGCTTAGGTATCTGATATCCTAGTAATGAAGTTTCCTGCCTTTGTTAACTCTCTAGATACCTACTGGGTTAGCCTACTCTGTACTGTCTGTAGTCACCCATATCCCGTTCTTCTTACGCCAAACATGTTTGAGATCAATGCTTCCCACAAATATCGGTTATCCGGATCTGCATCGATACCTGCATAGTCATCCATAGGAAGAAACCGAATAGCCACTTCAAGAAAACGAAGTTTCGTATTAGCTAAAGCGTGACGAATCACAGGGGTCGATACCATGGCTCAGTTCTACCACAAGCAATCATAATACCACAACTATACCATGAAAATTTCCATCCAACCAGAAATACCCAATATGATATCGGCCCATCTCATCCGCCACATGGCGGGGATGGGGTTGGCTTCTCCAAGTTGACGTTGCAACAGCTTAGCCGGCAATACCACATTAGCTATGGTTATGGCCAATGTGTGGGGAAAAGGGGGGACGATCAAGCCTGGAAAGGTCTGCTGGACAGTAGAGCAACAGGGGTTCCATATACAGAATCATTTAGCATTGTGGCTACGTCTACCTAAACCTGCACGCCCACAACGGCATATCCAAATCAAGGGTTGAATAATGCAGGCTCCCTGTAGCTATGAGCAAGGTCCTCATCATCTATATCACAGGCGAGCTTAATTCTTAAGTCAAGGTGGGCAGCACGTATGCGAGCAAGGGAGTCTTCAAACACAGTCTAGTCTCTGTCCTTTCGACTTACAGCTATTCATTCACTTACGATCAAAATGGCACCAGATCAAGAGAAATCATGGGGGGTGAGGGACCACTGGAAGGCGATGATTGCTATGACTCTAGTATCTCTAAGCTCTTTTCAATATGGTCTTGATTTCGGCATCATTGGCGGTCTTCAGGCCATGGTTCCCTTTCTCCAGGTATGGACTTGCTTCCTCCCCTTGGCGGATTTGCATGTCATCTTGCTCAAACACCAACTTCAAGGTCTTCGGGAAAAAAGATCCATCGACTCCCCTCGGGTATAATATCCAAGCCGACAGGCAACAGCTTATTGCGTCTTTGATGGTCCTCGGCGCTTTCGTGTCTTCTTCCTCGACTGGATTCACGGCTAAGTATATTGGTCGGAAAATGTCTCTGGTATGCGATATGGACAGCCCTTCCCTCCCCTTTTAGCGTGTCTCGGGAGTGAGAGGGTCTTAATTCAGCCAATCGAGAAGCTTCAGCTCTCGAGCTATGCTGGAAATTTCTGAAGAATAAATCGCTGATTCTCACTGTTCAAGTGGATTGCTTGCGTTGGCGTTTTCGTATCTACCGCACTCATGCAGGCTACTACGAATATAGGAGGTCTATATGCTGGAAGACTGATCATAGGCTTTGCTAATGGGCTGTTAATGACGCATTCTCAACTTTACGGTATGTAAGAAACTCTCTCCTTAAATCATACGCTATCTAGATTCCCTGCAAACCCGTTCCATATTCTGCTCTTCTTATGCGAAAACTAACTCGATAATAGTAAGTGTCCTATTATATCTATATAATCCACGATGATTTGGTGGGGGTGAATCAAAGGAGTGCTGTTCCAAGGTGAAACGAAATAAAAGAATAAGTAGAGCGAAAATCCTTTTTATTATTATTTAGCATCTAACACAACTTCTCTCTCTTCGAGAAGCTAACATGTTATAGATTCAGGTACGGATAGTCGATGAAGCTTACTAACGCCACAAGTAACTTATGTTGTTGTAGGAAAGTGTCCCAAGTCGCTATAGAGGATTGGGTATCTCGTTCTTCTCATATTGGATTTCATTTGGTAAGATTCATTATGCCTACACGGGATATGGCTCAATTGCATCTAACCAGCTTCCAGGATCCCTAATTGGGACCATAGTCGATAATTTCGCAGCGAAGAACCCTACCCGAGACGCCTATGTCATTCCCCTGGGAATTGTATATATTGTGCCTGGAATTTTGGCCATTGGACTTTTCTTCATTCCTGAATCTCCCCGTTGGCTCGCGGCGAGAGGGAACTTCGAAAAGGCCGAGCAAGCTTTACAACGGCTAAGACCTCGAGGGTGGGCAGTTGGCCAGGAAATAGAGGAAATGCGGACGACGCTCGAAGCCGAGGCTCGACTGCAGGCCGGTATTGGATATTTGGACCTTTTCAGGAATCCTATTGACCGTCGTAGAACCACTGTTGCTGTGCTTGCATTGACGAGCCAGGCAGCGTCTGGTTCTATGTACGTTATATGTTCGTACACCTTGTTCATCCAAGTCTCTTGATTATTCTCTAACATGTGGCAGCATACGGGACCTATTTCTTCGAAATGGCAAATGTCGGAAATGCATTCGAGAACTCCTGTATCCTCACTGGCGTTGGAGTGGCCGCGCTACTCGCCACCGCCCTTTTGATTACGAAATTTGGGCGTCGACGAGTGATGATGCTCATGGGATTCGCTTTTTGCGGGCTCTCTCAACTAATCATAGCCGTGATATACACGATTCATCCGAATACCGAAAACTCGGGCAAAGCTCTCGTCGGGATGAGTGTCCTCTACATAGTCGCGTATGTAATATTTGGTGCTTCATTGTCCCCCACCCCTGTCCACCCCCTCTGCGCTGTCTCGCCAATTAAAGAATCAACAATTCTACCACTTACCTAGAAATTTATGATATTTTCACTTAAGAAACGTCGCTGACTACCATCCTGTAGTTATAATGCGATGGTCGCTCCTTATGCATGGCTGTCTGGAGGCGAACTTTCCTCGCAGCGTCTACGCTCGCACACATTTGGATTGGCTACTGGAGTGGGATTCTTCTTTGCTGTAAGTACTTCGAGACAATCCTCTAGAATTCTTAGCTAATGATTCATAGTGGCTTACTAGTAAGTCCTGATCTGTATGGCTAATTCGTAGGATAACTAACATAAAGTCAACGTAGCCTTCACTGCGCCGTACTTCATCAATCCAGATGCATTAAATTGGGGCCCTAAGTATGGATATATCTGGACGGGGTCATCCCTTATCGCAGGCGTCTGGATCTATTTCTTCCTACCAGAAGTGAAGGACCGCACCCTTGAGGAGATCGATGAAATGGTGAGGCTTCAAGGTCCTACGAAAATAGTCGAGTATGCTGATCACTAGAACAACAGTTCGAGGCTCGGATTTCTGCTCGGAAGTTCCGCAAATACCATTGCACAGGAAGCCACGCTGTCCTCGAGGAGAAGACCCAAGCAGAGTATGTCGAAGAAACGGTAGGAAGTGCCAAGGAGAAAGAAACAAGAGCTTGAAGAACAGTCATCGTTGTCTTTTGGGGGCAAGACATGGTTGGTAGGTGTGATGGATTCGAAGGAGAGGATTTCTGGCCTAATCATGACATGTCGTATATGAAGGAATTTAACGTATTCCTCTGTAGGAACCCTTTTTATATGAGATGGAAGATCACTGCACGTCTAATTAACATCTTATCTATCGGAATTGGCAATGTACATGATTTCTTTATTCCAAAATCATCCTGCAGATAAACGTCATTGAGGCAGATGCGATCTAGCAGGCAAAAAGAGAAATAGTCTATGCCTTGAGAAGTTCCTTTACGACATCGTCATATGATTCCTCGGCGTTTTTCTCCGCGTCAAAATCGAAGATCCAACTCTGCCGAGGGAACTGAATGATCTCGGGGTTCTTCTTGACCTTTTCCCAATCGGTCTTATGCCACATATCTCGTGTGCTTTCGCCGGTCTTCTGGGTCTTACACACGCGATCGTACCTAATCTTCTCGTGTGCTCTGACAGAGACAGGAACGTTTTCCTTTCCGCCGCGACGCAAGCATACAGCGATGACTACTCCGTCCTCGAGTGCTTGAGTAGCGCCCTGCGCGCTTGTAGGGAGGAATGGATGTGCCGAGTCACCAAGTAGAACAATCCTCCCTGAGGGGCTGACCCAAGTTGGTAATGGATCTCTGTAGACTAATTTCCAGTCAACAAGCATTTCTTCGGGCGTTTTGGAGACGATTCGAGTGCATAGCGGATCCCAATCTTTTATTGCTTCTTTTACTTCCGAGAGCTTGCCCGGGAAACTCCACGACTCGTCGATGTCGTGCTCATCGGGATGCGTCAGGACCCAGCTACAGTCAGAGCCATTCTTGATGGTGCTAAATAAGAAGTGCATATCCGGCCCTATCCATCCGTTGAAAGTATCGCCATTGTTGCAGAATTGTACAGTCTCTGGATCAGCAAGCATGTCCTTATTTGGGAACCTGAATATCGAATAATTTCAGTTATTGTTGCATGGAATTAGATAGGCTGGACCTCATACCATGCCCTCCAAACAGCGTATCCGCTGCTCTTTGGTTTATCTTCGTATCCCAGGACAACTTTCCGGGCCTTGGAGCGTACTCCATCTGCCGCGATGACCACATCGGCGGCAATCTTCTTGCATAGTGAGCTAATAGCAACGATTTGGTTCGGTTTCAATAAGTTCACAGACCTTTTCACCACTTTCTAGCACGATGCCTGCTTCTTTCTCGTCCTCGAAGTACTGCTCAATCTTATTTCCCAGATGGATCGGTATGGCTAGGTCGTCTTTTGCGTAGTTGAAAACTACTTCGTGCAACTCTCCTCGGTGTCCATTGAAATTTGGGGCATCTACTGCGTATTCCGGCGTTTTTTGGTTAATAACTATTTCGCCAGTATCGTACTTGTGGATGTTGAAGCCGTATTTTCTCAAGTCGATGCTCAGGGGCCGCATTCGTCGGGCAACCTCGCCATTCGACCAGCGGTAGAAGATTCTTCCTGCATTTGGCCCGAACGAGATAATATCACCCAGGGATTTAAGTTCTGGGAACGCCTCATATATCTCGACATCGTGTCCTTGACGGTGGCATTCTATCGCTGCTCCTAGGCCACCGAATCCTAATCACCGGAGAAAGGGGAAACAATGTTAGAGATTATCAACCTCTTACTGACTCTAGGAATTCTGTATAATACGCATAGCATACATACCGGCACCAACCACTATTACTTTCACACCCGTCCTAGGCCGCTCTGTTGCGCCATTGGTGTAGCCATTAGTTGCCATCTTGATGATCCAAACGCAAAAGAATTTCCCGAGACGTGTAAAGACAGGGCAGAGAGTCCCTTCGCTACAGAAGGCTTAGAATCCCCCAAGTTGCGAGTGGATGGTCAAGCTACTTTAGGAGAGTGGCAATGGCCAATAGGGTGTTGACTTAATCGACGTTTAAATATGCCGGTTGCATCCAAGATGAGAAACTCCATCTTCCCAACACGCGATGCGGGGGCGGGGAATGATTATATGGGGAATTCCCCCAAGTTGGCCTAAGTTGGCAAGGGGCTGACTCTTTCCAGCCGTTGTCCCCGAGGCCTGGACTCAGGTGACGAAGGGGGGGGAGGATCGACAGCGTTGGATAGTTTGTCCGGACATCGTGGCCAACTATTGGGTAGAGACCTTGTTGCCCCCTTACGAAATCTCTACAATTCCTTCTATTCCCTGATCTTAGGCTATACTTCGTCGTCCATCCTCGGCCCAGAATAGCCGATCACGCGATCCAAAAGTCATGCCGGCCTCCTCGACGATCCTGAGTTATGGTAGTATGCTTTAGCTCGGGGTGACGGGATCCAGTCTCGGGTAGTAGATGGTAACAAATCAAGTGATACGCCCTTGTATCTTCATCCGGGTTGCAACTTGGACTTGTATCATAGACCAAGCCACAGACTATAACACGGTCACGACCCTTTTGTGGATGTCGATCGTGCCACGAACCCCTAAGTCTCTAAAATGACTTCACACTCAGAGTGGGGGGAGAAGGCTTCCGGGTTGGAGGTCGCCGAGGTCTATGCGCAGAGAATTGGAGGCAGAAATGGTGAGAATCTCATGACACGGGCCCTTCTTTGTACCCGTTCAGCTGATTATGAAATAGTTCTGATTACTGGTGTTGCACCTGAGGGCGTTGGCGAGGGGACGGCCATTTCGTTTGCCTCCCAGGGACCAAAAGTCCTGATTCTTGCTTCAAGAACGAAAGAAAAACTCGAGGCCGTGGCGAATTCGATTCGCCAATTATACCCAGGGGTCGATGTACGGACTATCGCGATAGATTTGGCCTCCCAGGCGTCCATTCGTAAAGCAGCTACGGAGGTCTTCGGGATGATCACGAAGCTGGATATCCTGATCAACAACGCTGGGGCGACCTACAACTCGCGTCGATGGACAGCTGAAGGGATTGAGATGCAATTTGGTGCGAATCATATTGGTCCGTTCCTGTTTACGAAGTTGCTGTTCCCTCTTTTAGAAGCAGCGGCTAAGGAATCTCCCGCTGGAGCAACTCGCGTGATTAATCTTTCTAGCCACGGTCACCGACTATCCACGATACGCTTCCACGACTATAATATCGAGAATAAAGAAGTACCTCTGGAGGAGAAACCCTTCTCCCCATTACCTCTCGCATTCGCAAGGGTCCAAGATGATGGCTATATGCCTACCATTGCATATGCGCAGAGCAAGACGGCCAACATTTTGTTTACGCTTTATCTCCAAAGCCATCTACAGAAGAAGGGAATCACATCATATGCTGTACACCCAGGAGGTGAGGAATACGCCATATACCCCATGCCGATCATCGATAATCTGTTAGCAAACGATAAGCTAACTTAGATGAACTCTTGTTTAGGCGTGAGTAGTAACCTTGGTAGAGAGCACGATGAGGAGATGGCCAATGCCATCGCGGAAACGTCTAAATTTTGGAAGAATGTCGACCAAGGTGCATCGACGACTCTTGTGGCGGCATTAGATCCAGCACTAGACGGTAAGCTCTCTCCTCCGTCTCTTGGTAATTACATCTGACGTTCAAAATAGTCCCCACTGACATATACTTGGCCGACTGCCAATTCTTTCCCAGCGCAGACTACACCAAAAACCCGGCAATAGCTGAGCGTCTGTGGCTTTTAAGTGAAGATCTGGTCGGGGAGAAGTTTAATCTCGAGTGAATATGCTGGTGGGATTCGTGCGGCGAACATTATTCGTATTCAAGAACTTCTGGTGGCATTATTAGCACCTGTCTTATAGATACCGTCTGACGCGGGAGTTATAAACATGGCTTAATGTGTCTAGTATCGCATGTAGACACCTAGTATTCGATGTGGGTGTTGTTACGGGTTAAATGCGCCGAAGAACTCGACGCCTATGTTGCTTCCGTGTAATCATTTCTATTTTAAAGCCCAGCTATCCACGCTATCGAGACAGGAACGTGTGCTTCACGAGTCTAAATGAGCAATAAAGAAGCCCCGGCCATTCGCCGAGTTCGTAAAAGTTGTGCGACTTCTACCCCGGCTAAACCGGTTGCATATGCCAGTGCAGTCGCTTTTAAGCGAGTTTGTGCTTGTGTCCTAGCTACGCTCCGTTGCGTACTTCAAATTATGCTCGACGGGATGGTGCTGGTAAACAAACATTTTACTTGAGCAGTGAATGTTTCTTTGGGATGATATGCATGAACGTCCTACCTTAGTGCAGATATATTGAAGTGAAAATAATCTGAATAGACGATCATATCACCTACCTTTTGAATTCAAACAATCCTAGAATCTCAGACGAGTCCAGAATGAGGTTGGCCTTCCTGTGTGCTCTTGCTGGAGTATGGATAGGTTACGCGGCCGCAGAACCATTGACTGCTCGTGAAGTAGTCAGTAATCTACCGAGAGGATGGAAACTTGAGAAGGAAGCGAAAGCAGAAGAACTTATAAAACTGTCAATCGCACTCAAACAACCAAGGATGGATGAACTGAAAGCTCGGCTCGATCGCATTAGCAATAAGACGAGTGCTGAATACGGGTATCATCTCACGAGAGATGAAGCCAGAGCATACCAAGAGCCTGACAAGGTGGCGCTGGAAATGGTTCATTCGTGGCTCATGTCGGCCGGGATCACCGATGTAATTGTTGACGGATCGTTGATGACGGTCACCTCGACAGTGGCGAAAGTAAATGAGATCCTCGATACAACTCTTGGCTATTATTCATTTCAAGAGCGATCTCCAGTCTTGCGCGCTCAGTCATACTCGCTACCTTTTTCTCTTGACGGGGCTGTTGAGCTCATATACCCGATCTCCAACTTCATGCCACCACCGCAATCTAGGCTTAAGTCCACTCCTTCTCGGAAGGCATCCGCAGTATCAACCCTCGCCGACGACCAGCCTTGCTCAGGCGGGGTCAAGCCGGCATGTCTCATAAGTCTCTATAATGTGACGCACATTAACGTGACGACGCCCATCAAATCTCCTATAAGATTTGGCATTGCCGGTTTCCTCGAGCAGTGGATCAAGTACGAAGACGTGTCAGAGTTCCTAGGAAGATACTCACCTGAACTTGGGCCTTTGAATTATACGTTTACTATAGCGACGGCGAACAACGGTACGAACCCTCAACCTAACACGCCGGATTCGCGAGCGGGACTTGAGGCTAGCTTAGATGTAGAGTACGCTATGGCTCTCGGTTATCCGGTAAACGTGATTTACTATTCGACTGGAGGCCGAGGTGAGAAAGTTGATCCAAACGGCGACCTGCTTCCATCTAATCGAAGCGACAACGAGCCGTACCTGGAGTTCGTACAATACCTTCTCGACCTCAACGACGAGGAGATACCTCACATAATTAGTATTTCGTATGCCGACGATGAGCAATCCGTGCCGATCTCTTACGCGACCCGAGTATGCGATCTATTTGCCATTTTGGCAGCCCGCGGAGTGTCGATCCTCTCCGGGTCGGGCGATGGCGGCGCCAGCGGGATCGGGCAGAATCAGTGCTATAGCAACGACGGGCAGAGACGCAGGATGTTCCTCCCGACGTTTCCAGCAAGTTGCCCGTACGTCACGGCGGTGGGTGCGACGGGTAACACGCTGCCCCTCGAAGGAGCCGACTTTAGCACTGGGGGATTTAGTAACTATTTCGCCCGGCCAGAGTGGCAGAAAGAAGCGGTGGACGGATACATATTAGCTATCAACGGATCACATAGAGGACTATATAACGAGACCGGCCGAGCGTTCCCGGACATCAGTGCTACTGGGACAAATTATGTCATTCAAGTAGGCGGCTACGAGACGGACGTCCTTGGCACTAGCGCGAGCACCCCAGTGGTGGCGGCTCTAATAGCTCTAGTCAACGAGTCGAGGTTGAAAGCTGGGAAGAACAGTACTGGTTGGCTCAACCCGGTCCTGTATTCACAGCCGGTGAGGGAAGCCTTGCAGGACGTCACTGCAGGCGTAAGCCAGAGCTGCTTATTTGATGAAGAGAAGGAACCTGGGTGGGAAAGCGTCAAAGGTTATGACTGCGTGACCGGCCTCGGTTCCGTCGGCGATTTCCAGAAGCTGCTGGACGTATTGGGATGAGTGATGGATCTCGGAACCGAGATATATACGAAGCAAGTTTATTCGCATATTTCCTAGTTGATGTTTAATGATTGGATTGGGTTGGATTGCATCGAATCGGATTTGGACGAGAAGTTGACTTTCTTCAAAATTGGCATGTATTAAAGAAATTAAAACATGTAAAGAATAAAATGGGGATCGTACCCATTCCAGATGCATGTGTCCCTAAGTGGACATAGTGGATATTAGTGGAGAAAGCATGATGGGTGGGGTATCCAAATTTAGCACGCGTCCATAGCTGCTGCTGCTACTGCCGTCCAGGGCAAGAGGTGTTTACCGACTCCACATTAGCTACATTCGCGCTTTGCATCACACCAGACATTTACATAATCCATTATCCCATATTTACTTAGCCATCTAACTAAGCAAAGCATACCTCCTTCATCACACAATTGTCCCCGTCGTGTTGAGTCTAAATCAGCCACGTTGTTTAAACTCTCTAAAATAAACTACATACAAACATACTTTAAGCCACAGTGCCTGGTAAAAGCCTACTAGATATTATTTCTCCGATGGGTCCTTAGCTTTATAGTACTTAGCTTTTACGCGACTACTAATTCTCCTCCCGATCGTCGACTGGCCGCAATTCTCACTTCACGCGCTCCATTCTAGCCACCCATTCTCCATTGGCTCTCACCACTCTTGTGAGGATAAAAAGAGGTGTATTACTAGGCTCGGAATACGCGCGTACCGACGCGTCTTTGTTCTCAATCTTTCCTCCCCCTCCTATGCACCCGCCTCGGCCGCCTCGGAGCCAATCGAGCTTGAATTGCGGGTATCGGCGCCCGGAGAGGTTCGTAGAAGAGGGAGGAGTTGCCAGGCACCTATATACGCATCTATTATATCACGGGCTCCCTTTCTGCTTCCAAGTTGCGGCTACTGTTACGTGTAAAAGCGAGGCCTTACGCGATGACGCTTATACGCGGTTCTTAAACAACGTTTCCTCGTAATTCACGGTCAATCCCCACCCTTCAAGATGCCTATTCTTGAAGTCAAACCCACGTCATCGGAGCTCCTCCAACACGTAGCGAACTCGCTCGGGAAGGCGAGAAAGGTTGTGATCATTACAGGAGCCGGTATAAGTACCAATTCCGGTATCCCAGTATGTTTTCGTCTCCCGTCTCGTTCGAACATGCATACAGGCATTGACCAGTCAAACAGGACTTTCGCTCCGAAAATGGCCTCTACTCACTTATCCAGGCGCAATTTGAGCGAGCGGAAGCTAGCCACCCTAAAGATGCTGAGGGACAGTCTGCCAGTTTCGCCTCAAGTGGACGTCCTACGAAGAGGAGGAGAATATCTCGCACAGCTGAATGTTCGACGGAACAAGAGGAACCGAAAAGGGTCACACGAGCCTCGAATGACTGCAAGAACTTGACTTCATATGCCAGAGACGGCCTCCGGGTGAAGCCGGAAGTAGAAACCCTCTCTTCTAAGACCTCTCTGCAGCGGCTTGCACACTCGCGACCAGGACTACGACCAATCCTACATCGACATATCACTCAAACCTCCACCTCCACAGAATCTTCTACAAGCCAAGATTCGTCCTTCTCAACACCGCAGCTTTCAAGTGCATCGTCTCAAACCGAAGAGTCGTCTCTCTGTGAAGTAAAAGAGACGCGCGATGGCCAGGCGAGGGCTACCACTCCAAGGGCCATCCTGAGTGAAACCTTTAGCTCGTCACCTCTCTCTTCACCTCCTCCTATTCTATTTGACCCGTACGAACATGCAAACTTGTCCACAGAAAGCTCCGATACATCCGATTCCGAGGAAACACAGAATTCATTAGATCTGTTTTCTTCGCAAACGTCCACCTCAAGCTTGCGAAACATGAAAGGCCGCGACCTGTTCGATTGCAATATATGGGCTGATCCACTTAAGACATCTGTGTTCTACCGGTTTGCGACGACGTTGAGACAGAAAGTAAAAGAAGTAGAACCGACCACAACTCATCGATTTATCGCCCAGCTCCGCGATGTTGGGAAGCTTGCACGAGTGTATACACAAAACATCGACGAAATCGAAAAGAAGATCGGTCTATCGACAGATTTGAAAAATGGTGCAGGCAATAGAAGGAGAAAGTCCGCCAAGCATCAAGTAACGGATTCCGAAAAAGACTTCAAAGAAAACCAAGAACCCCCGAAAAACGAGGATGATCCAAATCGCGTCGATACCGGGCAGGCCTCGCAGAACTCGGAAGTTTCTGGGCGGAGCAATACCCGATCAGTGTTAGCCCCGGACAGAGGTGTTGAATGCGTTTTTCTCCATGGCTCTCTAAATTCCCTGCGCTGTTTCGTATGCGGAAAGCTCTGCAATTGGGATGAGGATGGAAGAGAATCTTGCACAATGCTGGGCGAACAACCCGAGTGTCCTCACTGCGCGGGAGCAACCGCTGCACGGCAAGAGAAAGGAAAGCGAGCTTTAGGCGTTGGCAAGCTTCGACCGGACATTGTTCTCTATGGAGAGGAACACCCTCAGTCTGACTTAATATCCCCTATAGTTCAACATGACCTCTCCGCCGGACCAGATCTTCTCCTGATCCTTGGGACAAGCCTTAGAGTCCATGGACTCAAAGTGATGGTCAAGGAATTTGCCAAAGCTGTGCATAACAAGGGGGGCAGAGTCATATTCATCAACTTGACGAAACCATCTGAAAGCGCATGGGGTGATATCATAGACTACTGGATCGAGTGGGATTGCGACGCCTGGGTCGATGACCTGAAAAATAGAAAGCCTCATCTTTGGCTGTCACCTGACGAGATATTAGAATCCGAAAAACAAAGGCGTGAGGCCTTGGCGGAAAAGAAGAAGGAGAACCTGTTCAAAAAGCGTGAAAGTATCGCCGAAAAGAAACGAGAGAGCCTTGGGGAGAAAAGACGACATACAATCGCGTTAGACAAACCTCGACCTCCGCCTAAGAATCCCTCTTCGATGAGAAACGATTACCAATGCGGCGCGTACGTAGTGTGGGAGATATTTCAAACTCTGGCTAAGATTGGCAACCGTCCCTTTGATAACCTTGGGTATAAACCTCCTCAACAACCCCCGCCAGCCGCACCACCTCCCGTTCTGAGTCCCGCTGTAACATCCCAACCTCGTCCGGCTATCACTAAAGCGAAGAAAGCGAGGAAATCCGCACCAGCGGCTCTTGTTGCTCCTACTGACTCGGAGACGAAGTCTAGACCTGCTGTTAAAGCTAAGTTCCTGACTACCTGCGCCAGCCGGAATCAATACGCAAAGGCTGCGCAAGAGCTGGCGCGCTCTGGCAAATCTCCTACGCCTGTTAGGATGGCAGAGCTAAACAGGGCTGCGATGTTGCATGGGAAGAAAACAGCATCACCCTACACTCCGCCTAGTTCTATCACTGCTGCGGTTAAGATCCACCCCCGTCAGCGAAAACGGAAACTTATCGAGGGCGTCCCAGTTAGCCTTCCTATCTCGCGGATAGAGAGGCCTAGGCTTCCGCTATCGACGCCCCTTCAAGGTATTAGGAGGGAGGTTGAGGCCGAGAATCGATTAGCTCCCACGACAACTTACAGTACGCTCCCTTCGAAAGGCCCAATTCTCCCCCCTTTCCATCCTGGATGGGAGCGTTCGCCTCCGGCGAGGATCAAACCACTAGAACCCAGTCTAAACGTGTCGCCGCGCAGTCCTCTAGCTAATTTGCCGCCAATAGTACAACCGAAGGTTTTCGCCAGGCGCCAAGCCACTCATCCAATGTTCTTTAGCGATCCACTTGTCAAGCTGCGGTACGAAACAACTAATTATAGAAAGCCCCCAAAGGACGCAGACGCGGTTATCTACGATAAAACCCCTAGCCCGTCAGACCAGCTCCGGTGGGAACTTGCTCAACAGGAAGCATTAGAAGGAGCACAAGCTCTCGAGGGGCTGAAGCGTTCGCGATAAAGCAGGCCAGTATTATGGTCATAACAGGACTATACTTTATATCTATAAATACGTCTATACCCACAGTCAAATACACTATATCAGTCAATCAATCAACGAAGCCTTGGTCACTTGTGAACGGTTAGACATTATTAATTCTACCGAATTATCCTTAATTAGCAACCTTCAAGTTGGACGCATTTCTCGAGCGCACGACGCAGATAAGGATTGGTCAAGTTTATGGGGACGTAGTTGGACGAGCACGTGAATAGTAAAGCCAGGAATATATTACATTATAACTGCTACGCGATTCGTCTAATCTAGCAATTATGGAGGAACCAATAGCCATACAAATCCTCAGAAGGAAAGATTCTTCAATGAGATATTTGGGTCGTTATCGTCAGGATTCCATGGAAAATTACCCAGATCCATAGTCGCAGCACCAATCGATTCGAAATCGACGTCGCTGAACATGTCGTAGAGGTGAGTAGCGGGGTCTGCTCCGAAGGGCTCATCTGCGTTTATCGGCGAGCCAGCTGGGAAGAGATCCGAAAAGTCAGGCGCGTCTCCGGGGGACTTGGGCCCCGGCAAGTATTCAGGGGAAATGTAAGGGGTGGGAGCAGAATTAGAGGGACTGAAGACCGAAGGACTATCAGACGGGCCGGCAAAAGCGTTACGTCTAGCAAGTGCATGCTGACGAGCTCTCTCTTGCGCTTCTTCGTCCTCTTCGTCGTTATACGGCGGCACTACGTCTCGATAACCCTGATTCGTCCTAAACGCCGGATTGAACAACATGTTGAACTCCCACTGATCCATGATACGCGTGTCTTTGAAGTACTCCACGTCCGATGTCAGCGTGTTTGCGTCAGCGCCTGGAGCCGGGAACAAGGTCCCGTGTCCGGAACCCGTGAATTTTGACCCTCCAGGCGGGACGTTCATCGCCCCTCCCGTACCAAATGAGATCTTTGGCGCTCCTGTTTTAGGTTCCGGGAACCCTGTCTTCGCGGCCCAAGTATTGAAGCCGGTGTCGCTCGCACCAGCCGGCAGGTCATCGTTTCGGCGGGCAGGGATAGCTCCTAATCTGGACGCCGGGCCGAGCTGGCCTGGCTGACCGAACACGAGACCTGTGTTCACCTGGCTGGGGGCGCTAGTGCTAGGATTCTGTAATACAGGCGGCACTTGGTTGGCATCGTCGCTCCGCTGCCCGCCAGTCGGCGGGTGCCAGCTGAAAATGGTATGCGGCGTTTGAGGTAGAGGTTCCGGGGCACTCGCCTTCCTCATAGCCTCGGTCAGAGCATTGACGTCGGGTATCACGAACGGCTCTTTCAGCAGCGCCTTGTTTCCGCTGTTACGGACGATTTGCATGCAGTCTTCTATGACGCTGCGGATGCGAGGGTCTACTCGAACATACTCTCTCTGCGCGAGGATCTGGATACGATCGGTGCTGGCCTTCCAATAAGAGGACGGCACGGTCGAGAAGCGCTTCTTCCAACTCCTGTCGTCGGAGCCAGGGGCGGGAGGATTTTCCATCATCTTGATAAGTTCGTCGAACAGTTTCCAGATATACTGGAATCTCCTCGCCCATTCCTGGTACTGTGGTTTGAGCGCGACCAACTGGTTTATGTTACATATACCGTTGAGAGTACCAAAGAACCAACGCGCCCTCTGGCGCTCTTGGAGCATCCGCACGTATGCTTCCTTCACGGGCGGGATGGCTTGCCAACCGCGCGTGACACCGGTCCCGTATCCGTCCAAATGCTGCCTGGAGTCGGGGTGCAGATTGAAACAATCGAATATCAGCCGCTGCATGTACCTGATCTCGTCCATGAATTTCCTGTAGAGCGTAAGGTACAGCCGCATCAATTCACCCCCGTTGCAAAAGAGCTGGGTCAGACGGACCTTCATTTGCATCGTCCAATCTTGCAGGCTCATCGGAATCCCTCCGCTCCCTTGAGTATTCAGGGCGTACTGCTGCCATCTTCTTGTCAGGCCTTGGTCGCTTTCGATACTCGCTTGGCTGATGTCTTTCGCTTCTAAGAGGCGTAGCCTCAATTCCTCCACGGTTTTGTCGAGCTCTAACATCCAATCTACTTTCCATTTCTCCATTTCTCTCGTCCAACGGTCGACGTAGATTCCGGGAAGCATAACCATCCACATAGACCGAGCCACATAATCTGACAAGGTGGGGAATTCATTGGTGCTCAACATCTGCGTTACGAAGCACAAGAATTGCCATTCGAAAACGCCGAAAGTTGCGTTGCCGCGTTCATGATCGAACTTCTCCGGCATCATAACCGTCTTATAGGAATGGCTCCCCGGGGTCAATTTGAGAGCTTCGAACCCGTAATTGACGAAATCCGTTTCCCAAAACTGCTTTCTGAAGAACTTTGCCATGTGGTCAATAGGAATCGGCATAAAGTAGTCGGCAATTGGAAACGAGCCACCCTTGACAGGTAAATCGTCCTCCCGAGCGGCCGTATTGGCGTAGGGCCATGGGACATGGCTAGCAAGGAACGGAACGGTGTACAGCTGTCGGGATTGATTCAAGTTGGTGTACTGCATCAGATTAAACACAGGGAAACCCCATACAGCCTTTTCCAGTTCGAAACCGCACTCATTAGCCGAGGCATCCTGGCGGTAGGGCTCCCAGGATTCCAATTTTGTGTCCCAAAGCTCGTCGCCCAATCTTCGGAGTCGATCCCTCGTCAAATCATCGTAGCCCATATACTGACCCCATTCTGGGTAGGCGGTAATAAGCGCATGGGCTTGGATGATGGCGTGCTATAGATATGTTAGCGTACTTGATCCTCGTTGTATCCGAGATGGCAGATTTGGGAGGGTTGGAAGGGACGGGAAAGGAATCAATCCGAGATATGTATACAAGATATGTGCATGTATAGTATGTCTTACCCCTAGTTCGTGTATTAGGGTTGCGGCTACCTGAAAAGAGGCCGTCAACTTCTCAGTTCCATTGTACTGCGGCACCAGCAACGGCCAGAGCAATTCGCCGCTGAGTGTGATATGTATGCGAGAATCTGGGCCGGCATAATTGGTTCTCGTGCTCCCGTATCCGAAGCTTCGGTTCTCTCTTATTCTAACAAGGTCCGACGCGTCATCTTTGATCTCGAGGTGTCCGCTTACGATATCGATGTCGAGGCAATGATTGAGAGTATCCCACGTTTCTTTGGGCCAGTTGAACCCCGATGCGGCTAGCTCGGCGACTCCCAGAGGCGCAAACGAGTACCCTTCTGAGGGTTGTGGGTGAAACGCCCACAGCCAGGCTGTCCTAGGTTCGGTTCGATTGTCCCTTTCGGGGGCTACTGGTTGTCGATTTGTCATATCCGACAGCATTTGAAGCATGGGATGTTCGCTATTAAGAACCAGTGACACGAGCTGTAATGCGGGCCGTATCGCGTTCCATATGGCGTCGTTGTGTAGCTGCCAGCAATGTTAATACGTACGGGGAGGTGGTTGAGGGATAGGGGTAGACAACTCACGATATCCCATTCAAGCCTTTCGCCGCCCATGCTATAGAGGTATCGAGGTTCACGCCGGATGGCTCCCTTCCAGTCACTCTCACACCAGTGTTGCCTCGAAAGAACACTATAATACGTTCAACCATACGCCGTTAGCCAACGAACCTCGCTAGAACATTCTCTTCGTCAGGGGAGGTCTAGTGCCAGGACTTACGGGTGAATTTGGTTATCTAAGTTGCAAAAGAAGCCGCCCGAGGTGTTGAAAAAGTTGTTGGTGACGATCTCGTCGCTCGTCAAGTTGTTGAATATGAATCGCTGGTAGTCCTGATCATGTAAGGCATTCTCCAAAAATTGTTGGTGGAATTTGTAAGTATCCGGTGACTGATCGTTTAAGCCCTGGATGAATGTTTCGAGGTTCGTGATATCTTCGAATTCCCCAGGTCTGCTGAATACCTGCTGTAGCTTTTCTCTCACCACCCTGCCGGACAGCACCTTGTGTTCGGATAGTAGCTCCTCTAACACGTTCGGGTCGACGTAGTTGGGGTCGGTGGGAATGGGACCGCCCGCCTTGTAAGCAGCTACTCTGGACGCCTCGATGGCACGACGCCTCGAGTCTTCAGATAGCATGTTGACCTGGTTCGCAAAGTAGTCAAATGGGTCTCGGGTGGCGGAGAGTGAAGGGCTGAGCCGGCTTCGACCCCCTGTTTCCTCCGGATGTATACCGAAACGCTTCGCCCAATCTGTAGGCCCCCTAACAGCGTCCGCGGCTCGTAGGGCCGGGTATAACCTCGTGATCGGATCTCTGTGGGACAGATGCCTGACCTCTCCCGGGAAGGTGACCACGACGCTCGGGTCGTAATCGGGGTGAGACCACTCGGGAATGTACCACGTATAGTCCCACGACCCGGTATTAGGAGCCTTAGGTACTCGTGGAGCCGGAATTGGGGGAGGTTCATCCCTTTGCATCATCGCAACTTGAATCCTATCTCTACTCGTACCAAATCGAATCCTGTTGACGCCACCGACTACCATATTCCCCTCGCTCAACGCTCTGAGAAACGGATACCAATCATAATGTTCCGCCCGCACTGGTATGTATGCATTTTCCCGTGCGACGAAGTTATTCACCGCCTCGTCGTATTCGTCTGCCATCGTCGCTTATGACACCAGTCACGGAATAACTCTCTTTCGGGTGGGTAGTCCAATACTAAAGCGTTAGTTAGTGAGACAGTGTACGAGAGCAGTATCATCTACCGTCGCCGCCTCTATGACTATTGTGAGTTTCCAAAGCCAGTATCAAGCTACAGGTTATAGCAAACAGATAATGGGGCATTTTCGACCGAGATAATATCCATTTGGGTAGATCGTCATGCGAGGTGAAAGCCTTTGTTGTCACGCCACGACCATCACCGCTCTCGGAAATTCGACTCGAAGCGCAAGAGCACGAACAAACAAAGACATAAAAAATATTGGAATGTTGGAACCGGATTCGAAGACGGCAAAAATCCATTGTATGTTGGCCAAGTAGATAAATGAAAGGGAAGGACACGATACAATGAATGAAGGGGAAGAGTCCCGGAAGCGACCAATTTACCATCGCCGTCCAAAGCATGTAGACTGGAAATTGACCTACGATGGACCCTCCACGCGCCATGACTTGTAAATAGGGTTGTGGCCACACTTGTGATTATAATTAGCACGCGACTGCAGGGACAGTCGTCTTAGGGTAAATTTCTGAAGGTTTGTAATAAGAGAAACAAGCAACCTCTTGGGTCTCGCTCAAATTAGCAAGGTCTCGCCACATACAGTAGGTCAATTGCTGGAATCATTCAACCACGTAAAGAGTTATATCACATGGGCGCTGTTGCACAACCGGCGTGTCATCGTATATCAAATCTATTCGTCGGCCTATTTGCCTATCAATGGTATCCTCTCAGTCAAGAATTCGAAAGGTTAACCCCTGGACCTCCAAACCAGAGGGGTCATGCCTTTCCTACTTCGTCCTGCTCGACCAAAGGATGAAGCTCCCTTATCGGTTGCATTGAGCGTGCGCGACCTATGGCGCGAAAGAAACACAGAAACAATGCCTAACCTGCGAGCCCCGAACTTTTCAGCTCATCAAACAAAGGGAATAATGTAATCTCATTCGTCGGAATCATGTCGTAAGAATTAGCGACGCCGAGGATAGTAACGGCTTGTCTATTCATCCTCATCGGAGAAGACCTCCTCACCACGCTTTCGGCGGGCCATGCGTTCTGCCATCATGTTAGTTACTGGACGGTAATCTATTAATGGCTCGCCGGCGATGTGTAACTTACCCTTCTTCTTCTTTCTAGCCTCGGAGCTAGTCAACTTGGCCTTCTTCTTAGTGGTCACAATCTTATTTCCCATGGCATCGAACTTCTCCTCGTCGTCATCTTCCTGCTTCAGTCTGGGTCCGGAGCCTTGGCCCTGGACCCAGTTGTGGCCTGAAGGAGTCATCTTACCATCCATGACGGCCCAAACTTCCTCGGTCAAGTCTTTGGTGAACTCTGCACTGTGAGTGATGATGATGACACCACCCTCAAACTTCTTGAGAGCCTTAGACAAGGCACCGAGAGAGTCACGGTCGAGGTAGTTGGTAGGCTCGTCTAGGACGATCAAGTGAGGCTTCTGCCATGAGCAGGCGGCAAGGACAACCTTGACACGCTGACCACCTGAGAGACCACGCATCCTCGAGTGGGAGACGAGCTCAGCGTCGAGTCCAAAGTTGGCGCAGTGAGACTCGATCTCCTTTCGAACCAGCGCGCGGAATTGGCCGGAGGCAAGAGCCTCCTTCATATCGACTTCAGCGACCATCTTTTGATGGGAGACAAGGAGCTCGGTTCGAGGAAGCCAGGCATTGTCGGCTGTCATCATGGGGACCCAACGCTCATTCTTCATGCCCACGTTCTCACCGAGAGCGAAAGAACATTCGTACTCGTAACTGTTCTTGAACTTTCTACGGCTGTTTATGCCGATTACGCGGCGCTGGGAGCCTTCGATCTTGAAGATCTTGTCCATAGCCTTCTCATCTTCCTCTGTGATAATCTTGTTCGCACGATCCATGGTCTCACGGTCTTCACCGGTCTGGAAACGCCATTGGATGTACTCAGAGGGGGTCTTGTCGAGATGGTTATCGATGTGGGCGAAAGCGTGCTGCTTGATGTAGGCGATACGAATGTTCTCGTGCTGGTAAATCTCACCGCCAGTCGGGATCAGCTCGCCCGTGAGGACGTTGATGAGGGTAGACTTGCCGGCACCGTTGGGGCCAATGACTGCAATACGCGAACCGAGTGAGCACTGGAAGCTGATATCGGTAAGCTGGGGCTTGGGTGTGCCCGGGTACTGGAAGCTCATCTTGGTAGCACGCAAGATGGCCTTGGCTTTGGTCTTGACACCCTCGAGGAAACCGGGTTCCGGGAAAGAGAATTCAATCTCGGATTCTCCAAGCTCGTAGTAGGATTTAGCGTGTGGGTTCTTACGGACGAACTCCTTCAGGTTACCCTTGTACTTCTTCAGCTTGAATCGCTCGTAGTGGATGATGTACTGGGTGACATTGTCGAGGAACGCGCTGTCGTGGGAAACTATGATAGAAGTACAAGGCGAGTTGATCAAGTAATCTTCAAGCCACTTAACGTTCTTCACATCCAAATGGTTGGTAGGCTCGTCAAGGAGCAGGATATCCGGCGCCTCGAAGACAGCACGGCACAAGGCCAGCTTCATCTTCCAACCACCAGAGAGGGCGGTGATTTCTCCTGAAGTCATCGCCGGAGTGAAACCGAACTCCTCGAGACGCTTCTCGACATCGGCTTGGCTAGTGGTGACGCCGGCCTCGGAGAGCTTCTTCATGGTCCAGTCAATGGTGGTCATTTCGGTGTCAGCAGAGTCCAAGTCGTGCTCGACGAAGACAGTCTTGACCTCGCTTTGTTTAGGGAAACCTTCCACTTGCTCATTGTTGATGGCGCGCATGAGTGTGGATTTTCCAGATCCGTTAGGACCACAGAGACCATAACGGCGACCGCGCTTGAGTCTGAGATGGGTCTGGTTGAGCAGAATTTTGGCACCATAGGCGAGGGAGAAGGTACAGTCGCAAAGATCCTCGCCGTCATCGTCTTCAACTTCTTGCTCGGCCTCGTCCTCGACGCCTGGAGAAGAACGCTTACGGAGACCTTCAACAACCTTCTCGGCGTCAACATCACCAACGACAACGGTGACAAACGGCTTTACTGAAGTAGCCCACGTAGACGGCTCAGTCTCCTTCTCATCAACGAGCTGTCCACCGATGGCAGAAATGTACTCCAAAACAGGGGTCAGTTTCTCCGCCGTCTTGGCGTGCTTGCTAGGAATAACGGCCTGGAGATGGGCAAGAACAGTAGGGAGATCACCATCGTGGCGAACCTCGGGGATCTTGCCATCCTTGATGTTACCGACGCGGATGAGGGTGTCGAGAGCCTGCTTGGTCTTCTCTCGGGCCTCGGGATCAGCCAAGTTGTCGAAGTTCTTCTGCAGACCGGGCATCATCTTAGGTAAGAAAGGCGCAACGATGTTAGGGTCGTCAACGAGCTTGCACATGTTGTCAACAATGACGGCAGCCTTTCGCTTGATGGCGGTGTCCCGTTCGGCGAGACCACGGTCCAGTAGAGGAACCATCAAGGCAAGGGTAGGTTCTTGAACTTCAGTGACGAAAGTGGTGGCACCCAACAAGTGAACGGTCTCGGGCACATTCTCGGGCTTAGCGATACACTTGATAAGCTCTGGAATGAATCTCTCAATATCCTTGTTGACAATCAACTCGCAGATCTTCTCCATCGTTTTATAGGCACGCTCTTTGACTTCCTTCTTGGTGTCCCACATAGACTCGGAGATGACAGGGATTAGCTCAGGGACACGGAAAGCCAGTTGAGCAGGCGCTGTTCGGACCAAGATGTCGATACACTCGAGGGCCGTGATCTTCTCGGGCCATTTTTGAGCCTCCAAGATGGACTTGACAATGGCAGGTAGAATAGCCTTAACAGCGTTAGGGTTGACGGCCTCGACGATGGCTGTTGTCGCTGCGATAGCGGCATTCTTGACGGAGGTAATCTTGTCGCCGATAGCAGCCAGGGTCAAAGGCAGCAGAAGGACCAGGTAAGGCTCCACGTTAGGGGCGATCTCCGAGTGTTGTGCGATGGCTTGGATGGCATTTACAGCCTTTTCGCGGGCTGCAGCATCCTTCTTGTTGGATAGCTGTTTCTTCAAAGCCTCGACAGTTCTGTGAAGTTGGTTATTAGCGTATGTTCCAAATTAGGCAAATAGCGAGCATAAGCGTATAGCGAGGTAAATCAGAGAAGAGCAGCACAGGTCGAAGGAGCACCAATGTCAAGTAATAGCGTGAGCACGTGTGTTAGGTGGGTAAGGAAAACGGGGGTTGCTAGTTACTAATTCCTAGTTATAGGTACAAAAAGTCCACATAGTTGTAAAGGGCGTAAATCATAAGTAAACGAATTAACGGAATGGGCCGTGGAGGATACAATATGGTGTATTAATGGACCAGAAGTGGGGGAAAGGGTAAAAAAACAGGAAGAAAACTCACCTAGTAGGGGCCTCTTGGTCTTCGATGCGACCGTTGATAAAAGAGGCCAAGGAATGCGAAGCATCCTTAATAGTCGCTGCATCCTTAGAAAGGGTGAGCTTCTGCATCAGATCATCTAAGATCTTGACGGACTGCGCATTCTCTTGTGCTGTAGACATGATGAATGATTTTTGTGGTAGTAGATTGTCGGGGAGAGTGAGATGTTAGGAATACGTTGATCGAGCTTTGTCGAGTCTCACGTCTATAGGTAGAGGTCGTGATTATCTCTGTCGGTCGGCGTATTCGATCGTAGGAATCGGAAGGTTTGGAGGAGACGGATGCTGAAATCTACGTAGAAACACGTCCTGTATCACACCGGAGCCCGTAGGTTTGCTGACGATGAGATCAGAAATCTACTCTATCGTGACTCGTCTTGTCTATTTTAGTCTAGGCCGAACCGTGGCAAAGAACTAAGATCTCTTTCAAATTCGCACGAGAAGAGGTAGAATCTGAGTCGAATAAACCCAGATAATAACTCTCTTCACGAGAAAAGAGAAAGTGAAAAAAATGAATTGAAAGAAGGGAGGAGTTTTACTGAGTAAAAGAAAGGAAAAGGGAAGATTGGGTAGAAATTTGTGTTGAGAGAAGAGGAGGCAGTGGTTAAGATTTTATGGGAGATACACAATCTTGGGGAAAGAAAAAAAAATTCTACAGACGAAAACTTTTTTTTTGGCCCTCTTAGACCCTTCTAATCCAACGAGGGGCAAAATTGATAGGGTGGGCTGCCGAGGGGGAGGGGTTCGAATTTACAGGGTTCTCCCACTGTAATCGATACTTATCTGACAGTTAAAAAGTGGATCCAGGTAGCTTGGCCAGGTTTTTAGTGGACGTTGCAACGCCACTGCCACCCAGCATAAGGCATGCTATGCAAGTACAGAGTACTGTGCTCACTTTGACTTTTTACATCCGTCAGACAAGGGATGTTCAATCCTTTCATTCTGATTGGTTCCAAATTGATTAGAGCCAGCACGATTCATGCTTATCGTGTCTTATTTATCCCACTATTAGGGACTATTCCAGTTGAACCTTCCATTTCTCATTACATAGGTATGTACTTGTGTACATATAAGTTGACATTTGGGTAAGTTGTTCAAGCTAATCCTAACATAGTAGCAGCCTGAATTGGCTAGGCTCAGCCTAAGGGGCAAGAAAGCGGTGAAGGCGACTTCAAGGTTCTTTTCCCCGCCAAATGTTTATGCACACTTTTATTTCGTAAGCAATTAAGCATGCAAAATTAATAATATGCTTCCTTTTTCACTTACTTTTTTTCATTAGGAATCGAAACCTCCACAGTGTAGCCAAAGGAACAGTCCCGCCCAAGCCCGAGTCCTTGTCTGGACAGACCGGGGAAGCCAGTCTGGTCTATATCTACTCCGTGTCTCTGGGATTCATTCATTTACCTTCCCATTCTGTAGCATCAGGATATCTTACCTAATTATTCATAAGGCTTCAGCCGTTTGTTGAAGTGTTACCGCTTCTCCGCCGCGGCTGAGATGCCTCGCAACCTGTTCAGCCGTGAATATCGAGATGTGTCACGGACTTCAGACTCGGAACTGGATCGCCAAAGCGATATGACTATTATCTACTATGCGAACTAAACCCATCTCTTCAGCTCATACGAAGAGTCAATGGTCGGCTTGGACCGTTTCAAGGGATCAGAAAATACAACCATCGCCGCCAAAAAGTAGGTATCTAAGATAAGAAGAGAAGTATATCAATATAATATCTAACCAAACACGGAACACGAATGATCAAGACAACTCATGGCCTCGGAAGAAATCCATAATACGCGCGCTGGCGTTGAACGCAGCGAGTCTGACTCCGTCGTTATCGTCGTTCTTTACCGTAGATGGCCAATCGTGTCCGATGTTATCACCATCGTACACCAGAGTGACCAAGCCATTTCCCCCATAGCTCATATTCACTCCATTATCTGACTTGGCCACCGTCGAATTGACCGGTGTGCCGCTCAAGCCATCCCTCAGCGCCCACTGTCGAGCCCAGGAGCTGACGTCTGGCAGACAAGCATTCGATCGGAAATCGCCGTGGTATTCTATCGTGTGGTCGGCGCCTCCGTGGAATGCCAGTATCGGGATATTGGTACGAGCGGCGTCGCATGGCACTTTCACCGTTTCCGGATGACAGTCTGACTTTTTGTCGATCTCTTTAATGTAATACGCGCCGGAAACAGGGGCAAAAGCCGCGATTCGGCTCGACAGGCCGGAATCGCATGCGAGACGCCCTACGAACCCGCCACCCTGGGACTTGCCTGTCGCGTAGATTCGCTTCTCGTCTACGCACAGGCTGCCGGTTATAGCATCGAGCACCTCGCCTGTAAATTTGATGTCGTTCGAGTTACAGTCCGGAGCTCCCTCCCACTTCGTCTTGGTAGTTCCATCGGCCTTCTACGCGTGAGCGGTGCAAAATCTTGATACCGACATTCCGGAATACTCACCGCCAAACCTTGTAGATACACTACAATATGGTCTTTGTTGAAGCGCGGGTGTGTTAATTCGTCCAAGGCGATTTGGTGGGATATATCCCTGTTGGCGCCGTGGTAACTCAGAATAAGAGGGCTCGCCTTGTTGGAGTCGTAACTTGCTGGCAGCCAAGCCCGGTACTCGCGACCATCCGAGGTTGTGAAGTTCTTAAAATCGCCGGGTGTAAAGGATGGCGTCTTACCACAACCAGTAGCTCTCTCGGAGAGTTTTGGCAACTCGAGCGAGCTGGCGAGAGAGACCAAGGCAAGACAGGCAATTGAGAACAAAGCCATGGTGGAATATCAATGAAGGCTTTCGTAGTCTAGACAGATATTGACCGTGTTGAGGATTGCTGGCCTCTAAATATATATTCCTCCATAGAAGTACAAAGGATGAGTTGCCAATAGCGAAAATCGCACATGCTGACGCTTTGCGCAGCATTTTCATCTCGCCGCGTACCCTAACATCGGCACGTCATTTGCCCAATTCAGAGACATATTTACCAATCAGGCCAATACAGAGAACGACCAGACAAAATATTGGCTAGCGGAGAAGTAGTTTTCTATTTCGGTGCGCACGACGACGATCTCTCACGTATGATCTTAGAGACTCCAATAAATGTTCCCGCCAGCCGGGTCTCACAGCCACCTTCCATAGGTACGATGTTGAAGGAATATACATAGGGCTTACATCCCATCATCGCATGCATAATATGTATATGTGTCATTGCTAGCTCGATCTTCAGCACCTACGCTACTACGCTGGACAAGCTCGTCAATATGTTCTATTTGCTAAAAGCTTTGCGAAGAAACGACATATATAATAACAAGGACCTCCCCCCCTTATTGCATACCTATTTCCGTAAACCGTGTTGAAGTGATGTAGCCGTACCCATTACAGACCTATACGTATATATACTTTGTAAGACCGTACTAGGGTTATGAAGAATGATTGTACCTCTTTCTCGTCTATCGTAGGACCATGGGTATTCACACAAGTCCCATTATGATTTATCATAATTTCATTATCCCAGCTGCCTACTGGCAGCCCAGACATTTAGATCAGGTAGATCAGGCCGATACTTGCCCAAGTGGGCGATCTCCAGTGCTAATTATAAAAGGCCCGCATAGGCCGTCGCTCCGCTACAATCAACCTCCATCATAGATGTTGACCAAGAAACTAGTTTCCTACCTACATACTCGACAACAAAGCCGACGAATATATGGCTCAAGTAAAAAGAAAAGGAGGTTGTCTACGAAGAAATCCGGACGACTGTTCGCTTTTCAACATCGTGTTCTTGATTTCAGGAAAGCAATAGGAGGGAGTATACCTAGTACAAGTCCAAGTCTGACCGTCTCTTTCACATAACTTATGTTGGTAGATATGGGTGGAATCCACCATATCCAGCATATCGTAGCTGAGAGCTTCCCGGGTATTGCATTGGAGAGATCCCACCCCTAAAAACATCTGCTTGCTATAGAGACAACGAATTAACCACCTGGCCATCCAAGAAATAGCATGAGCATTGAATGTTTTATTATTTAGTTACAGTGCTTATATCCGACTATATTGTATCGGGGACGACCAAGGCCATTGAGTAAAGACACAGCTATATCATAAACCTCGGATGAAGCCCTTGCGCATTGCCCTCCATCTCGGGCATTATTCCCAACTGAATAATTTAACGTCAAGCAATAACACGACAGCTGCCTATCTCATAACATAACCCTACAAACGCCACATGACCCTGAGGTCGGGGTATTTTTTCATTTAGACAAAGTTTTCAATACGTCCACGCAATCCTGGTCACGTTTCGTTCGCGTAGCCTCTGCGGACTCATAGTCGCCTGCTTCTCGATACCAGCACTCGAGGAGCGTCAGCGTCTCGTAATAGTTCTTCCCCGGCGGCCAAGCCCGCTTCTGAAGATCCGCGGCCAGCTGTAGGTATTCTCTAGCTAACTTGTGGTCGATGCTTGTCGTGGGATCTTCACCGGCGGATCGTACTTTGCTATGCTGGGCCGTGGAGTAGAGGCAGACAAATTCGAGATAATCCGAAGGCTTGGGAGACGACCTGTTCTGCTCGAGCACTTTCAACGCGACCTTCGAGATCCTGTCGTCGCGCCAGCTACTCTGGTTACCAAAAATGAGTAGCAAGTCGGCTCGCAAATTCGAAGGGTCTTCGTACACGTCCAGGCTCGGTATGGTTACGGTGGGTATAGACTCGACTTCCCAGTGGTTTAGACATAGATAATATCGATGATACGAATTTCCTACGGGCACGAGATCCCACGGCTTGAGCATGGTATAGTCAAACGCCTTGCCATCAAAGGAACTATTAAATCTGCCCGAGGCCCACTGCAACGCCCAGTCCAAAATATCGATGTTGTGCACCAAGCCGTGCTGCTGCGAAAAGTTGGAAAAGGCAGCCAATACCCGATGCAGCGGCTGGTTCACCCCATCAATCGCGGCGGCGTACCGCGACAGATAACTCCAAAGCTCTTTAATAATTTCTGCGTTGGGATACCTGCGGATCGCCATCATCATCTCGAAGAAGGAAAGGAAAGCGGACGTCTCGAGGACATGATGAAGTAGGGCGAAGGCTCCCCGACAGAAGTCCCCGGCCTCTCGATTACGACCAGTTGAAAATAGCCAACATCCATGGGTGAGCAGCTGGACGGAATGCAACGCCTTGCTCGCGTGATGTGAGTCGAGCCTCTTCAGATAGCCCGACTCTATCGGCCGAGGTTTAACAAATTTCTGCGAGGTCCACTGGAAGAACCTCTCCTTGAGACGAAGGTCGTCTGGGGGATCTAGTATCTTTGGGACCGAAGGCGGCGTACGACATCTAACCGTCGGTGGCAGATCGCCAGAGTCGGCCACCTCGACTAGATCGAAGGCACTGATCCCCCTTCTTCTCATATACGCCTCCACATCGATCGGCTTGCCATTCCTACGAAAAGTACTCTCCTTGCCGATGGCCAGCCGGTGACGCTGTAAGTAGAGCAAGTTTGCTACGTCAGCCTGGCGGTTATTCTTGAAGAATTTCCATTGCGTGAGCTTCGTCTTGTACATCTTTTGGCTTTAAACGTCGGCTTAGTTAACGGGCGGAAGTGAAAAAAACAACCAAAAAAAAAAAAAAAAAAAAGAAGACTGAGGGCAAGGGAAACTAGAGAGCTTACGATGCGCGAAATCCCCATTGGCTCTCCATGATTTCCATTACATCCTTGAGACGTTTATTCTCGTCTAGATAGAGGCGGGCTATCTCCGCCTTGTGCGCTTCCCAGACATCGGGGCTATGCGTCCTCTTACGATGGCTGCGCTTATTAGAACTATTTGGCGGCGTCTGCACGGAGCTACCGGGCGAGTCGACATCGTCCGGCGTCTGCGCAAGTGGCTCGCCGGTCCATGATAGCGAGTAGTCGCGAGCAGCCTCAAACGGTACCGGGGAGGTTTCTTGTCTGTATTCGCTGGGACTCAGGATCGAGTCCACAGAATCGGGCGATAATTGAGGGTTCCGAATCAAGTGGACGAGATCGCGGCCCATCGCGTCCGACTTCCCTACTCGCGCCTCGTGCAGGCCCATGGGTTTCCGGTCAGTATCCCAACCTTCACCGTATGCCGATATACACGCGGTCGGAAAGCAAGGAGCCCATGATCCCGAGTCGGGGGGGGGAGCTGGGCTCAGCGAATGTTTCTTTCTCCCAGGCTGTGAGTTGCACTGCAGCAATGACGAGTAACGGGTGGCGGGCTTAGGGCGCTGCGGGAATGGGATGAGCGCGCTGAGTGAGAGTGTAAGTACTATGTAGGTAGCGCTGGTAGTGTAGGGCAAGAAAAGAGAGGTATGTAAGTCTGGGAAAAGAGGAGTGGAGTGGTCTGATTGATGAGAATTCGCGTAGGGTGGGGAGGAAGGGGACTTTTTGAGTGGGTTGGCGCGCTTAATTTCATCTTGCTAAGCCTCCAGGGTTCGGAGCTGTCAGCCAGGGGTCGTGAGTGGTTAGGAGGCGGCCTTAGGGGGGAGTGGGCTCCAGGGATCCTTCGGGGAACAGACATACACACGCAGAACAGATGTATGGATCTCACAGTGCCATTCTCCCTTCACTTCCTCGTATGTAAGAGCGTAATTATAGAATTAGCCAACTAGGTACGTTGTATGCTCGGATCCGTACCTCTCATAACAAGTTCATCGTATTGTATGTATATGCAGATACCTACCTAATGTATGTAACATCACGATAACCTGAGCTGGCTGACTGATATAAAACGACATGGGAATCTCGAACTCCCGGAAAAGTCGGAGGACCTCGTGGCTAACAAGGGATTGCTCTGACATTGCCTTTATGGTCTAGGGAAGTGATGCAATAAAATGCAACGTATCCCAACAGTCGAGCACTAAAGTCAGCCATGAAAGCGGTAGGCCAATCACAGCTTCTTCTCGACTATAATCTCCGACCCTTTCATTAAATCCGACGTGTACTCCGGTTCACTGTGGAAAGAAAGGATTGTTTATTTCTTATTCCAAGCACGATGAATACATAGTATGTGTTATCACAAAAACATTATCGAAAAAAAGCATGCTCGTCTTTGTGAACCAACCCCATTAATAACCGCCAACTACCCCGGAATATCCAAACCCTGGAAGAGTGGTTCGTCATTGACAAGATTCATGCCAAGCGGGAGACACGGCTCGGGCCATACCCAGGCAGGTGTCGCAAATCATGTCGTAACAAACCGAGTACGTTTGCTTTGGGACATTGAGTGGGCTGTTGCTAAGCTTCTTTTCCATTACGAGATATCGACAATGACAATATGCGAAGACCGAACCGACGAGCGAACTGGATGAGAGGTAGATACCTGCCTAAATCAGGTAACTTGGCTATGTAAAGGATGACTCCGACTCCCCTGCATTTTCTAGTTATATGCCGGAGCTCCTGTTAGACCGGTAAACTAGCACGTGTCGTCGCCTAATTCCAAAACATCGTTTCGCATCATCAATTTTTCGATAACTCGAAGAGGGTCGAACATTGTAACACCAGCATCATTCAATTATTATGCTAGCCACTTAGGTCGCTACTCTCCGCTCGCAACAGGTAGTTCCTATGCTAGCATTGGAATTATATCCCATCTCATTCAAACAATCAGGTTGGCTGACTCTTCACTTGGGTTACTCAAGCTGCCCGCAGCTTAGCTAGCCTCTCTCTTGTTTTTGCCGCCATCACCTTCTCGTCATATATCACTAGAACGCTAGGATGTTTGGAAACAGCCTGACCCCAACGGTAGAAGTATGGAGCCTTGGTGGAGAGATCGGTCAGTATGTGCTCTGGAAAGAGGCCGTACTTTGGCAGCGTGAATAGACGGACGATGAATGAGCCCGTTAGAACCTAGCATGGTTTAGCTAATGACGTCTGGTCGAAAGGCGAGATTGCTAGGAATTGAAAGAGGGGAGGTGCTTACTTCGGCCTGTGTAAGTTTGTCACTGCCATTGAAGAAGGGCGTTGCGTTAATCAGGAGCGGCTCGATTTCCTTCACGACAGCCTCGACGTATTCCTTGACGAAGCCCTCTACCTCGTCGTCCGTTTTGGCATATTGTGCCTTGAAGAAGTTACTGTTCACCTTGGAGATGAAAGTGTCGACGAAGAAATCGATTTTGGCACGAAGCAATGCTCCTCCGGGTGCGTTTGAGACGGGAAGCAGATGCGAGGGGAACTCATTGGCCAAGAAATTGGAGATTATAGCCGATTCGGTGAGAATCTCGCCGTTAAATTCCAAGGCCGGAACTAGACCCCGAGGGTTGATTTTTAAGTATTCCGGGGTCCGGGGGACGGCCAAGTCAATGATCTCCTCCTCGAAGGGCAGCTGAAGCTCTGCAAGAGCTATATGCGCTCGATGAGCCCCTATTGATGGATCAGCGCTCCTTCTTGACTAATAGGTTGGAGTTTACGCACAAGGGCACCCATGGTTCGTGTATAATTTGATCTTGGGCGTTGCCATGGTATCAAGAGGTATAGATAGATCTTGGGGAGGTTGTTCTAAGGAAGGGTTCACGACAGTCAGGTAGGTACCTGGAAATCGATGGTTTCTTCGGGTTTATTTATGCCCGTGCGGCTTGCGTACGAAGCATCAAATTCCATTGGGGCTGCTTATAAATCCGCGGGGTCGGAATCGCAGAGAATCGCAGATGAAACAAGAATGGGCGATGGCGCAATCGGGCACTTTACACCGAAACAAGTCGGACAACTTATTTATTGTCGAGTACTATGTAGGTCTGTATAAGCTTCATTACCTCTTTCCCCGTTCCCCCTTTCTTAGCCCGGCCGAGAATGGGATAGTACGTACATGCCTAAGAACAAAGAGACAACAGGCTCTTGCCTTTAGATACATGTACATAGACAATAGAATGGTTCATTTCATCATGACGTAAACTGACCACATGGTAGCCACACATTAAGCACACGCGGTTTGCTTGGTTTGTCATACTCTGCTTCTTAGTGACGTCAGAGATCGATCCGTCTTCAACTTAAAATTATAAATATCTTCGGCTACCGCACAGCGTCTCACTTCCGAACGAAGACCAAACATCACCAACACCCAATTTCAAAAAGAAAAGAAAAAGAAACGAAACGAAACGAAAATAAAAATGCCTCGAGAAGGAAGCGGACGAGCCCACAACGCTCAAGATCTCTCTCCCGAGACTGATCACAACATTATCCACGGCACTGGCAACGAGCCAAAGGTGAGCCTGCTTCCCTTTTACCCCTATCTCTACAGTTTCGCTAAAGTGCAAGACCTCTCACGTCGCGCGAGCGGACAAGACGGCAGAACTTCCCGAACATGAGCATGGTGCGGGTTTGAAAGAAACGAATGCTAGCGGCGGCCAGAGCCAAGGCCTGCCACGGGCCTCTAAGGATGGATAGGTTGAATGTGGAAAATCGATCAAAAAGACACCGGGGTGACATTATTTAGGGTCAGGTAATTGGGAAAATAGAGACTAATTACATCAAAAGCGTGTTCTTGCTAGCACCGTCAGGTAGCTTGGATCTCAGTATTAACCCTGGGTATACTCGCCCATCCACACCGTTGTTCCAGTCCGGCTGGTAGGGTAGCTGGTTAATCGTGAAATAGAGATATCCATCCCAGCCCACGTTAGCGCTGTCCGGCCAGACCATGCGAGGGTCCCTAATATAAGGCGTTGTCAAGTGGGTTGAATAACTGGGCATTAAAGATATTAGTTGTTGGTTACCATCTGCGTAGCTGCGAATATCAATCAGCCTGTGTGAACATACTTGTATATGTATATAGCATTGTGCTCGGGCATGAGCATGTACACGTTGCCGAGACTGTCACCCGTGAATCCATTGGCATTGCCACCTCTTTGGCCTAAATTCTTGACATTGTCAAAAGCATTCTTATTCGCGAGCGGATCGCCCTCGGGGTTCACGCGTAGGTATCGCGTCTCTATCGAATATAAATAGTCCGTCGTCAGCGCCGAGTAGTACATAACCTATGAGACGTTAGTTTCACTTCGGCGTATCTCGCTTCGCTATTTGCCTTACCTCCCCATATTGATCTAGCTCGGCACCGTCGAGACCTTCTTCCTGGAATCCCAACGGGTGCCCTTTTTGTCGCGTATAAAACGGTATTCCGTTATAGCTGGGCACATCTTCGGACACAACCCGAGTGCTCGGGTGTTGGCTCAACTGCCGCCAACTCTCTCCTGTTGCCAGATCGATCATGATGAACCCTGTTCTTCCTTCATTGCTGCTATCAACGATATACGCGATACCACCTCCCGACTCGGTGACATTGGGCCTAAGGTCAAATCTCAAGTCGTTCATATAGGAATCCGGATAATGGACCGTTGGCGGCAGGGTATATGTCTTGCTGATGCTGTTGGCAGTCAGGTCAATCGCCACTAGCTTGGGGCCGCCAGGCGCGGCATACGGCATGCTAACACTTTGTGACTGGTTGATCGTTGGACGGCCGGTGTCGAGCACCCAAAGTGTATCGTCGGGTGTCACGTACAGTGCTTGTACGCTGACAAAGTGGCTCACGTCATTGCTGCCGAACGTGACGCCGTTGCTAGTATTGTAAAGCCCTTGAGGAGGAGTGTTTACTTCTAGGCTAGGATATGCTATCTCAGCTGTCTCACTGATCACTTCACCTAGGGTATACGCATACGTCCCCCGCGTGTAGCAGGTGAAAACCCTCCCCGTCTTGGACACCGCAAGTCCGATGGGCCACTGGTCGTAAAAATAGTGATATTCTTCAACCGCCGGTCCGTATTTCCCCGTGTCGATCCGAATGTTTCGTGGACCGGCAATATCGAACGTGCTATTGAGGGTTACTGGGAAATAGGATTGGCCCAATGCCCAGCCAAAGGAGCTAGTCGCGACGAAAATGTTCAACTTCATGTTCTACACATATGTATCTGATAATTATTTCACATAGATCTGAGGAGTTGTTCACGGAGGGTTCTATGTGCTGGTATGTGCGTGAGAGGTGAGAGGGGTGGCCGGCAACGGTTCGCTTTCCCCGAGCTCAAAATAATAACGTAACCTCAATGCCGAGATCCCTACGGTACCTACGGTTTACGACCCAGGACCAATGAGAGATTAGCTATCACATGTCCGACAGCGTACCTGCAGATAGATTGGAGAATACATGATGTTGACACTCCATATGTGATGTAATGCGGGGAAGCTTAAAGTATAGGATTTATATTCAGGGGGTAGGGGGTAGGGGGTCGGTGTTGTCGTAAATAGGTACGATTTTGTGTTTATCTGTTTCCCAGCCAGAATACTTACTAGTTCCTTTGTTGCCTATAAAGGGATACATGTGTGACGCAAACAATGAGAAAGAATTTCTTTTTTGAAATTCCAAAGGCGCGGCCAAAGGCATTGATCGGTTGCTAGGTTAAGAGGAAAGGATAGGCAAATTCCTGTGATGGAAAATGCTTAGAGAAGGGATGGGCAGTCGAAGCATCCATACCCCTTAACAACGCTCATCTCCTGAACATCTTCGGGTTTCGTTTTGAATGTCCACCCGGCTGTGGTGTTACCGATAATCCTCACCTTCTCTCCGCCCTGCTCATTTCTTCTCCAGAGACCTGTCCCTAAGACGCCTAATTCGCAGATGACCGGTCCTTTGTGAGTATCTATAGGGGAAATAAGGATACCATGGGTCAATGGGGGATGTATTTTCTCCATCAAAACAAATCTACTCCATTGCTCCTCTGGAATGGCTCTAAGGAAATCCGGTATATCTTGGTCATAGATATTGTTGCCTCCTCCTTCGAGGGAGGGTTTTAGAACGTGATTCTCGGCTTTGTGTTTGTCTGATGCTATTTCTCGAGCTCGTATGCCTTCTTGAGATGTATCAAACGGATATTGAGGTACGAAGGTCTGACGCAGGACGCTGACCGCCTCAGGAGGTACGAGTCGCTCTAGGACCCCAGGAGAAGCGAGTTCCTGCTGCACCTTTTTCAACCCGGCTAGGTGAGATAATATCGTTGGACATTTGATTGCTCGTGACCGTTCAAGCATATATCGCGCGTCAATTCCTTGTTGATCATACTCATGGGGTTCATATCCGGCCCGCTGATATACAATCGATATTTCGATAGCTTTGCTTTCGGCATCTGGTCGAAAGAGCAATTCGCGATTCGGCGCAAGACTGCATGTGCGCATTATCTCGTTGCCAAACTCAACCCGGTAGAGTGTAATGGGCGGCTCACACTCAGACAAAGCGTACTCGATAGGTCGCTCGTCACAAATATTGACATTGTTTGGCTGGACCGTCATTAGTATAGCTGTTTCTCTGTTCGGGTCAGCTGGTAAGCCGTATTCCCTATGTGCGCATTGAAGAGCTTCCACAATTGACCTAATCGCGTTGTTTGTAGGTAGATGGAGCGCTTTGTGTATGCCTTTTCCTGCTAGATATCGATGCATATTCGCTACGACGTTGGCGTGAGTTGCTCCAGCACAGGAGTAGGTATTGAATTCGACCTGCTTAAGCTCGGAACCCATCAGACATTGCAGCATATAATCCTCTGCGGTGACTTCTTTCCCGCGGCTGTTCGAACCGTCGTGATGAATCATATAATCGCTCCTAAATATTCCGCACCTCAGCCGTTGGACCTCTCCTTCTTCCCTTACATGTTCCCATATAGACCATAGTTTGGCGGCAAATCCGTCCGCCTCTCCCAACCTCTGGATAATACTTTGAATGAAAGACTCATCCTCAGAAAGTTTTATATAAAGCTCGTTGAAGAGAGTTTGAATGTCTAGAGCATGATAGAAGAGGTGACGGGGAAATATAGTGGGAACAATGCTAACGCCAATTGGGCGAGCAACGGCCACGACCGATTCGCAGTCAGCCAGAGTGCGTGGGATCTTAAGAAGTGATCCGTGGCTGATTTGGTAGTCTTCTAGTTCCGACAAGATCTTTTCTATATGTTCTTCGTCAAGGTGTTCTACTTGCATGATGACGCATCCAGATGAAGAAAAAAAAATTTAATACAAAAAAAGGGGGAAGTGGGGTGAGGTTGCGATACGAGGCCAAAGAAGCGTAGGTGAATGAAGGAGAGAAGATATGACTGAAAATATCTAGCATAGCGAAATTTCAACATAAAATAATCCACGAACCCCGCTCCTCAGGTAGTACGTTGAGAAATCCATCCGTGTGGAGGATGGAGAGTGGCTTATGAGAAACCGTTAGCTAGTTACACTTACACTTACATTTGCAAATTTGGCCGCGCTCATATAAAGACAATTAACCCTATTCATTTCTTCGTGTGGTTTTCATTAAGTCTTAAGCTGTCATAGTCATTCATAATAATGATAAAAATATGGATGCCTTACGTTCATCCTCGGCCAGGATGTCCTCCGGAATTCGAGTTTCGCGACAGCGATAGGAGGACGGAAAGTAATTAGGTTTTACTATTGGTTAACTCATGTCGTTCATTGAAGTCTAATTCCACAAATATTCTGTGGCGCACGAGAATTGCGCCGTGTTGGCGTTCTATCCTTTGGCGTTTTATAGCACGAATCTTATTGCCATGATGAACCCTTCAGGGGTATAAATCCCATTCGATCTTCGGCCCTTACCATCAGTCCCCTATGATTTCTTCGCCCACGACGAAACCTGCTGGCTTCTCTTTCCGCATTTCTAACCTGGATATTCTTATTATCAGAATATTATACACATCTCCCCTCCCCTTCCCGCCCTACGCCACTGTATAGGTACCTAATCTTGATCCAAGAACCATCTTTGGACCTATTATAGTGCAAGATGTCCGACCCGCACGCAACCGTATCTGAAAGGGAAGGTCTTTCTTCATCTGTTAGGATTGAAGGTATAGTGTCACTGCAGAAATCTCCCGATAGTATGCGAGCGTTCTTCCATCGCCTACGGTCAAGACTCAGGCCTCAATCTTTTTCAAGCAATAAATCTCACAAACCATCTTCAAAAAAGAAAAGGTTAGCAAGACCGATATCCCAACAAAGCACTTCCAAAAACGCCATCGCATCACGACAACCGGACCTGGTATTTCAGAACGCCTCGGCCTCCAAACAGTTGGCTGCCTCGACAGTTCAACGCAACCACGGTAAAAATCACCGCCATAGCCAAGATAGAAATAGTAACCTGTCCTATTCGCCGTCGCACTTTATATTCCCACCGTCTTCCTGTGCAAGGATAGACGGTTTGAATGACACAGAAACACTACCGGGGGTGAATAGGGGGGCACATTCAGTTCCCAAGTCCCCCGTTAAATCACTCCCAGATAAGCGAAGGTCCCGCCGGCTCGAGATTCATGATTCACGAATGGGTTCATCCAACAAATCACATCCGAGCCCTACCGTGGCTATTTCCCGCAATGCGCCCCTATGGCATTCCAGAATAGACGAGGAGCCTGAGGAACCTGACGAGACTGACGAACGAGAAAGGACTCTACGAATACTTGAATCTAGGGACAACCCAGTAATACACCGATCTTGCTCCCCTGCTACAATACGACGGCGCAGGCGATCTTACCAATTGGCTACTGATCCTCATATTGAGCCTCAGCAGTATTCAGATTTTCTAAGATACCTCGAACAGGAAATCACGACGGATATAGCCCTTCGCCTACAGATCTGGAAGAGTTTGACTGGAGACTCGACAAATAGGGCGGCGTCGCTAATTGATCCTGACCCCAAAGGGAAGCAGGTGCCCATCTCAGAAGACGCCTGTTATACCGGTAGCCGCGTTCAAAGGCCCTTCCCGAACGGCCACAATAAACCTCACAGACTCAGTGGCCCCAGCCATAGGCGTCCTAAAAGTTGCACGAGTATTGACCATTCTAAGGCGACTGGGTGGCAAGATAGGAAATCGAAAGGACGGAGCTGGAATAGACACGACAAACCGAGAAGCCACAAGCTGGACTCAATTCTAGGAGACGAAAATGAGAGTTTTCGAGCCCATGACCATTCTTCGGCGCTAGAAAGTATTAAAATACACGGACGGCGCAGATCTGCTATCAATCCCGGCTTCGAGCACCTGCGATGCATCGATCCTAGCGAAAAGACTTCTCTGCAACTAAGCAACCTACGGAAACGGCAAGGCAACCCATTAAAGAAACATCCTGATAGAAAACGCGAGTCTACCTCCAGCATCACCCACGTTATTGCTCAGTATATCAAACCGGAAATGCCCAGGACTATTTACAGAGAGCCCCAGTGCCAATCCTATGAGATACCTATGCCGAGGAACGAAGAAATACTAATTTGAAGACGTGTTGGATTCCATATACACCATAAATGTTCCCGGTCTGATATGCAAAAGGTTTGGTTGATCAAGAGACTGAATTAGGAGATCACAACCAAAACATGGCGCTTAGTAGATCAAGGGGCAAATTTCAAAGTTAGAGACCAAGACTGAGAGGGCCTGATCAGCAAAGTCCTGAGACTGGATAGTTATACGGGATACGCAGAATATTTCTCGAGCATGTAGTGGTATCGAGACGAGGAAAGTCGTCGCTCAGGGAATAAATTGATATGCGAAATATACATTATGTACAACTTTATAAGGACTTGTAGTTTACCGCCATCTCGTCGTGCAGCTCGGCAAGGGAAATGATTGGATCCGTCATGCTTCACCCACGTGGTACAAATGCTAAGCCCCTCGCGATCATGCAGCTTTGTGCTTCTTGGATCTCCGTCACTCCTCATTCAGCATAGAGCAGGGTGGCTAGATGAGGCGCTACATAACTCAGTTCGCCTCACCACGCTACACGAACGTCGTGCTCTCTCATCTTCACGGTTTACTTTCCATAGACCGCCATCAGCTAAATACACCCAACCACACATGGCGACTAGCAAAGCCATCCCACAGGAACGAATTCCAGCCTTGCAGCGGGTCTACGATACGCTCTGCTTTTATCTCGGGTTTTACGATGACGAGAAGCATCTAGTGCGGGAAATCTTAGATGGCGACTTCATCAAGCCTTTCTTCGAGGAGTACCGGCACGACTATCTCGAGGTGGCCCCGCAGGTCGAGGATATAGACTGCGACGAACTATTCAGATTATGTAGGTCGACCGACGCGTTCGCTATGCCCAAGTACGCGAGCTCCCCGATATCTAACAAGGAAGGCTGGACAGCGTTGGACCACGCGATACACTTTGTTGTCCGTGTTCTTTGCTTCAGCTGGGAAAACGATGGCGAGTGGACACACGGCAAATTCGACCCCGATAATGACCAGGAATCCGAAAGTGACACGGAATTCCACCAAGTCTGGGCCATTTTACGCTATCTGCAGGCCGAGTGGGAAGCGGCCAACATGGAGCAATGGGAAGTGGGCGGTTTGGATGAGACGTTTACAAACATGTCGTCGAGTAGGTTATAAGTCACCATCATAATCAACAATGTTAGGACATAGACAGCGAAATCATATTTTTTATATTAAAAATGGGTATCATCAGCACCTATATATAAAAATAAACATCTCCATCAAGGCCGAGTCATCCTATCTACTAAGCACCCGGCTTTCATTATGCATCGAACAAAGTCCTGTCCTCACTTTTCCCATCCTTCTCGACAGAAGGGTCGCTGACGTTCTCGGTGGGCGACTCGACACGGCGCGAGTAGTGGCCTGGCTCCCTGCTTCCATCTGGGATATAGAATCGCTTGTCAATCCTAGTGGATGCTAGAATGGACAGTATTATGATCTCGAGGGCGAAATTAAATACGTAGAAAGGAGCTTTGCCGTGGTACCAAGCTGGATTATTGGCCGGTCGCGGAGCTGACCAAGCTGTTCCAACTTTAAAACCGGAATTCATCATACAGAGGCAAGTAACTAGGAGGACGATAATAGTCTTAGATCTCATACTACCCTCCCCAAACGTTTCCTTGGCTGGAGATGATGGTAATAGGTAAGCGGTAGCTATAAGGAAGACAGGTATAGTGGTGAAGACGAGGAGGTACGTTCCAGAGGTTAGCTGGACGTCCCGGCATGCTCGTAGTGTGTAAGAGTCTAAGCTGTAGACGGACAAGACTAATGCTGTTATGACCATGATAAGGGCGCAGGCGATTCCGACGAAGAGGATTCTGTAGAGGATACGAAGCGACATGTGCCACCCGATAGCAGGTTGCCTTGCCCGTAAGATGCGCTGGGCAAATATGAGATTGAGAACATAGATGATGAGAATACCAGCGTTGACGAAGATGTTGGCGGCGACAGCGAGACTGACATTGGTATGTCGAGTAGACCACACTATCCGGAGAACGAGGGTCATGATGCGGGCCATGCAGAAACCAAATAAGGCGACGGAAGGGATGAATTTGTGTCCTCTCCGACTATTAATCTGATATATGGTCATATTAAAGGCGGCGAAAGCCACGTACATGGCGACGAAGACGGCCGAGATGGGCACATCTGGGATAACAGAGGGAAGGCCACCCACGCTGGCGGTGGTCGGGGCGTAGGGTGGCCCAGTTCGATGCTGTTGCTGTTGCTGCTGCGACATGTTCTTCTGTTTTCCCCTTTTCCTTCTGATATTAGCAATGGGTATTAGGCATTAGACGTCGGGGAACAAGTAAATACGGGAATATTTTCAATATTGACAATAATAAGACAAGGTCGAAATATGTGGCAGGTATTAAATATAAGAATGCCAGATGCAGGATGTGAGATGGCTAGAACAAAGAATTATCATGGTAACTCGAGTCAGAATATTTATGTCGTCCCGTCATCCCGTCATCTCGTCCTTCCGCCATCCCGAGGCTAGAACATCGGAATAGAACATCGGCCTAACCAAAGGTGACCAAGTCACGATCAAGAAAAAGAGATGATCCATGTTATCTGAGTAGTTTTCCGAAAGTATTTCTAGTCTGCTAGTCGTAGAATTAACTTCCGGCTGAGAGTGGGTCTGTTGACCTCATCCTTACATAGGCGCGGTAGGCATGTGCGACGGGTGTGTAACCGGCCTGGTGGGTTCACGAGTTGCTGCGCAGAAGCGAAAGGTCGCTCTCGGTCCAGTCGGCCTGGTCGGCCTAGTCGGTCTTAAGCGACTTGCCTAAAACGTAAATCATCTCACGCTCGTCCAATAGCGCGATGCCACTTCACGCTAGTAACATGAGATCACGGCGTTCCCACGCACCGATCGCCGACTTGTTCCAAGCTATTTTAATATACGTAGTAACTCCGCAATATAATAGGGGCAATCAATTATGTCGGATGTTATACGATACAATTTATACAACGTTTCGAAATATTATCGTCCCAGCCACAGCATTTCTAACAATAGGTAAAACAATCTCTTCCAATCATGATAATTTATCACTACCTAAGTACCTCCGGTTCGCTGACCGAGTTAACTAGACCAAATTCTAAACAGAAAACACAAAACACCAAACAATATTAGGTATGTATGAATACCTACCTATGTATAACCTTCGCTCGCCTGAGCAGATCATAGAGACCAACCAACATCTCTCACTCTCAAATCTAGCTTCCTGCGAAGGTATCGAGTTCGTAAGTTGACCGGCCAGAGCCGCACAAACCTTTCGAATTCGTTTTCCGCGTCTGCGTCAACCATGACAGATACGCATTTCACGTGCCACGCGCAAGGGCGGTCGAATTCATTGTCCTTGTTAGGGATGGAGTTGCATTTCAAGCAGAGACTTCCGAGCGTCGACTTCTCAAGGTGAGCGCAGCATTTGGGAAGGACGGCGCCCTCTTCGTACTTGGTCTTCCCCTTGAGACACTTACGGGAGCCTGGACAGAAAGTTTGCCATTCAAAATGCCTAAAGATCTTCGTCTTACACCCTTTGCCTCGCTTCGAGCAGTACTTGTACTCGCTGCCCTTCCACGTAACGCAGCCGCATGGGAACGTCATACCGCGAAACTCGCACATACTGACGGGAACTGATGGGAACTGACCGGACAGATTCTCGTTCTCTGGATCGTTAGTTGTATGCCAATTATGCCAATATTGACAATTGGCGATTGACGATTACGATTACGATTGACGATTGACGACTGACAATTAACGATCGCTATCTCGGAAAAGGGGGAATGGAGATATAAAATATCCTTTGATGGTTGCATTACCACTTTCTTTGACCCGTTCACTTTGTCAGTTAGTTGGTTAATATAACCATCATGATAAAGATATTCTCCATAAACTCTTAACCTGTTCCACGACAAACAGGCCGGCAATTATTGTCTGCCCTAAACAATGCCTTTATCTTGAACAAGCTTATCATCCTCTTTCTATCTGTCTTGTTTCCTCCATCTCTCCCTGTTTTTCTCCTATTTTTATTCATTTATCCATTAGATACGCATCTTGCAAATAACCATCTATATGACTAGGATTCGAGTCGTATACCTACCGGTACTGAATCAAGTTACGATGAGTACTCGTAACCGGAAATGTAGAAGCATCCCTTGCTTCCACCACAAGGGGCAGAAAAGTAAGGTCGATTCATATATTCATAAATAGGTACATAAATATGAGAGCGATCGTTCTAAGCGTCATCCTACACGCCATTCTAGATGTACCTCTTAACCCCCTCTTCCTCTCCGATGCACAGAGACCTAAGTAAGCCGATGAAGGAGACGCTTTATTTCGAGCTCGAAGAATTTTGTGGACTCTCTACAATAATATCGCATGTAAGTTGATATCTGCTAGCAAGCCAAGGTGAGATTGGGCGAAGGGACACTAACAATACGGAGACAGCGACATTCGGTAACATTGCAGAGCAGCAGGGATTAACAGACTAGGTGTCTCGGTTCCTAGGTAGGTTAGGTGAATCATATCAGGTAACCAGATCACCTCTAAGCGTAAAAGGCCGGCCATTAGTTCCTTATCTAATATCATTCCGTGCCTCTTTCTACCTGAGCTCGTAAACCATGTTCGCTGTTGGGAATGTCATCTCAATCCCATCCTTTTTTTTTTTGGCCAATTGGTTCATGCAATGCCACGTCGACGAGCCGAGAGCCCATGGCCGGTAAAGACTCCACCGAAAGCTTTGAATAACACCAGGTAAATCTCATCGAAGATAGTACAGCTCGGACGCAGCGGGTATTTTAGTGCAACCCACAGAAGGATTTGCGGAGTCGCTCGAAAAAATAGTTATATAAGACATCAGTGATACGGCCCTGTGACGCTTAAGGCAATCTTACCGAATATCGTGGTAAACCTTCTGGTTCTCTCATCTCCAAATTTCCAACCGAGCATCGGATGAAAATGTTCGAAAGCGAGGGCGTAGCCGCACTCAGGGGCTTGCAAGGCAAGCTACTACACGTACCAGACTTAAGACCGATCTATGCAAATTGGGCATCTGGACTCAACCCTCACTGCGAGGAGCTAAGGGCGTTTATTGACGAGAAGATAGACATTTATGTCAAAAACAAGAAAGCCCGGGTAAAGACAAGGGCGATTGATCTTGGTTGGTTTGCATCATTGTAAGTTGTTGCTTTCACGCATGTCATAGATAACCAACAATGCCTGTTGAACATTATTCGATGTCCCAGATGTTATCCAAGTGCAGGGATAGAACAGCTAAAGACGATGGCTTTGATGTCCATGGTATTCTTCATTTTCGACGATACGATCGACAAGGAGATCGATGACGAGACACTAGACTTCGCTTCTGACTTCGATGCTGCCACGAAACTGAGGCAAGATTCGATTGCTTACATGCGACACAAACTCTTTCAACACAACGATAAGGCCATCCCGGAAACGCACTTGCTCCACCCACCGCAGGAGTTTGCGAGTTTTGAGGCGTTCGCGCCGAGGGTGACTGCGGCTGGGCCAGGCCAAGTCGATCTTGACAGGCTTGCCACTGACATCCAAGAATTCATCGACACCAACGCCCTGGAGCAAACCTACCGACTCTCAGGGTCACTCCCCAGCGTCGAGGAATATTGGACGTACCGGCATGGTGTTGGCGCTGTATTCCCCTATTGCACGCTACACCAGTATGTGAATAACATGACCTTGCCTGATGGCTTGGCCTGGTGTGAGGAAGTAAGGGTTCTGCGGCTAGAAACTAGCTTCCAGCCTCTCCTGTAAGTATTCTGTGTCTTTCTTCCCGTACGTTCGATCTTCTGAACCATGTTATCAGTTGCAACGACTTGTACTCGTTAAAAAAGGAAATGGTATGGGTATCCCCCTCAGACGCCTTTATTGTAAAGACACTAAGTAGAAGATAGAAAGAAGACACGCCGACCAACTTGGTGCCCATCATGGTTGCAGAAACAGGAAAGTCGTTAGACTCTATTGTACACGAATTAGTAGAGCAGATGTACTCGTCGGCTAGGAAATTCGACGTTGCCGCCGCCTCTCTTAGGACTAAGGGACTCAACTATGACGAAAACGTCCGGGAGAATATTCGACTGTTCATCAGAGCGTTTGAAACATTTCAGACCGGATGTTTTAAGTTCTTCATGGATTCGAAGAGATTTGGTGTTAAGGAGTATAAGCAGGAAGATGGAAGCTATATTATACCGTTGTAATGCTGGAGTGTATAGGATACCATTTGGGAGAGGGCCCTTGTGCGATTTATTAGACGAAGATCTGAAAGATCATTAGTTGCGGTTTCTTTAAAAGTACATAGGTACCTATGTGGTAAGTCCAACAACATTGAAACTTCTCTAACTTAGCAGTGTGGTACCTTCTTTTTATGTTGTCATACGTCAGAGTATCTCGGCAAATACAATGGACCTTCCTAACCATCTTAAATCTCAGCGTACGTAGCATTTCTAAGAAAGAACATACAGATATGTATCGGCATTCAAAAGTAGTAGCGGCATTCAACATTATAATCGTCCGCCGTCAAGACTTCAACAAGAAGGCACATATGCATAACTTACACAGGTACATACCTAGGTAACTACCTAGGTAACTACCTAGGTAACTACCTGGGTAACTACCTGGGTAACTACCTGGGTAACTTATCTGGGTTATTTACAGAGAAAGTGAAATCTGCATGTCCTTCAAGCTTCAACTGTTCCAAATATTCAAAAACAAAACAAAAAAAAAAGAAAAGAAAAAGATAATATCTTCTGACTGTTTATCTTTTGTCCAACCTCGGTCCTTCGCTCTTATAGCAGCATCTAAAACCGCCCCTCTCGGGTAGATATATTGCAGCATCCTGTCTACGATACATTACCATACCTAGCACTTTATTCATTCACTCGTTTTCGTGATGGCTTCCTACCCGGCACTGACCTTTGGCGTAGAGCTGGAATTCGTCATTACTACTCGCAAGGAACATATGAACAATAAGGAAACGTACCAGGCTATAGCAGAGCTCTTCTTGAGGAACTTGACGAATCCACTGCCTTGTGCCTGCATCTACGGAAAATGGAGTAAATATAGAGGTACGGCCCATCGGTACCCAGATGGGATGCTACTCGATAAGGCAGACTGGAAAAACTACTACTGCTTCTCCGGAGATAGCTCCGTTGTTATTGGCACCAAGGAGAAGGCTCAGAAGGACACACTTGGGAAAATTGCTATCGGTCTAGAACTTTCCACCCGTGCCCTGAACTTCGACGATCAAGGCTGTCCCGAATTCGACGCCACCTTTGCCGCAATCAAAGATGGCGGTATTCCGAAAAACACCAATATTTCCGATAAATTCGAGCCCTCACCTACTCAAACCGCAGGTCTCCACGTTCATATCGGTGTCGAGAACGGTCTCGACCTGGAAACCGCCAAGAAAGCAGCTATCCTGGGATGGCTTCTCGAGCCATGTCTCTTCTCTCTTTGTAACGAAGATAGGGGCATGACATTGTCAAACGCACCAATCAGAAAGTATTCGATCCTAGCTCAGACAAAGTTTGATATTGCAGAACCCGACATTATAGAGGACGCTCCGGGCGACAGTGAGGTCCCCGAAGAAAAGAACATAAACGTTACCACGGAAAATAACATAGAGACCCCAGAGGACCAGGGTGTAGGGGTCGCCCAAGAGAAGGATGATACGAAGAATGAGCAGCCCCAAGATATCCAGCCCACGCATGAGAAAGAGAGTGTTTCCAACGAAGATATTCCGCCAGGCGAAGACAGTATAACACTTGAACCAACCCAGGATAAATCCGCACCATCTTGCGAGGGCCCAGTCACTACGGAGCCTAGCGACGCAAATAATCCTTCGGAGGATAAGGTCGAACCGACAATCCCAGACCAAGAAGAAGACACCCCCGACGGCCTTCCAAAGGAGTTTTCTGCCAAGGAGAAGACTTGGATTTCAGCCATTTTTGGAGCAAGAGACATGGGTGAACTCGCAGAATTATTATCTGGTACTAATGTAAACCTAATGAACAGACGGCTGGCTCTAGCTATCTATAACCGAGAGAATGATCAAAGCACTGTCGAGTTTCGTCATTTTCAGAGTACGATGGACGCGAACCTCGCTTGGAAGTGGGTTCGGATCGCAGCAGCCTTTGTTCGAACTGCCTCGAAGCCGGTATCCGAGTACAAAGAAAAGCTCCAGCTAATCGCCTTTGAGTATAGACTCATGAAATCAAAATGGAAACAACACTTACGAGATCGAACTTTCCAGAGAGAGACGGCGGACCCATGGCTGGACAGTTGGAGATGGATGCTCACAATATTGGACCTAGAAGATGACATATCCTTCTGGGATGATTACGTTGCCCAACTTCCGGAGAGAAATACAACGACTTAGGGAGATATACCACTATGAAAACCTCCCCGGCAACTTGGCTTCGTCTGCAGAACTGGGTATTAGTGGAACCATTACGAACTTAGCGAGGTTTTGATGTTACTCTTGTATATAACAGCGTATCGAAGAGAAGGAAAGCATGAGTAGGCTAGCGTTGCAATTTCATGTGTCCCACCTCTGTATGATTAGGTTCCTATTGCACGTACTAGGGCAGGGGTAAACCAAATCACAAAGATGTACATGGCACCAATGCTTGCAAGAATCGGTCTCTCTATTTGACTTAAACCGGTTAACGAGAATTCTGTCAAGGTTAGATCGTCTTACAATGAAAATAATAAATAGGGGTAACTTTGGAAGACATTAGCAACATAATCACGCGGTAGAAAGCCGATGGCCCAGTATCAAAGAACACAATAAAGGGGGTTTCGGCCCAGCGGAAGCCAGTGAATTAGCTTTGTTTTTCTAACAATGAATATTGTATTTATCTCAGAACAATCCCATTGAAAAAGGCCAGCGTGCGAAGATAAAATGTGCGTTCCAGCCATCTTCATCAGGCTCGGTGTAATTTGTCTTGAGTCAAGAATCAAAGCCCCAACTTTTTTAAGTCGTCTTATTGCCAAAACAAAAACTCGATCAAGCAGGTCAGGTCATCTATATCTCTCAAGTTGGTATAGATTATAGAGCAAGCAGGCTTGCCAAGTGAAGAGAAAGGAAAAAAGGGAAGAGAAAATGTCGACTGTACCACCGCCAACCCCTGATATGATGACTGCCTGTCGAGCCATTGTGCTCTATCACACTTGCGGCTGCAAGTCGGATAACAATCTGACCTACTTTTGCAACAAACCTGACTGCCAACACGAAGCGTCAACTTTAGTCGTTGCCAATCTGCCATTCGCTTGTGGATCAAAGCAGGGGCGGTCTGAAGCGTGTAAAATTGAAGACAAGGCAAAAAAGGAATTCGTCAGAGAAGTAGACACGGCAGACAAACTTGAAAACATCGTAGTCCTCCCAGAGTGTACCAAGGATGACATCACCGCCTTGGTAACTCCCTGGACCGGGCCGCTGACTCCAGAAGGAGAGTTTTATAGCCATTATCGGCGAAGGCACGATGTGAAATCCGCTGATTCTCCTTCACAAGAAGCACCCCCCTCTAGTCTGGACATCGCTACAAAGGAAGTCAACCTCGAAGAAGTCGAGCAAGCGTCACGGGAGTATAGCGAAGCCAATGATGAAGCCCACCACAGTGACGGAGACATGAAGGTAGGTTCTAGTCTGCAAGATGAGCAGGGGGAGGACAGTAATATCCGTAAGGACTGCAATGTCGAGACTGAGCTGTTCACGGTAGGTGACGAGGAAAATGAGATTGAATTTGTGGATGTTGAGCTTGACGATGATTACGACATCTATGAGGATGTCGACATTAATAAGAACTTGGAGAGCTACGGAGAATACGAAGGTAAGACCAGTATCGAACGCAATTTGCGGATTGACTCTCAGAAAAACATTGGACACACCCCCTACGGCAACTTAGACTGCGCAGAGGTAAGTAACGACATGGCAGAGCACGTTAACAAGATTCATGGAACGGCAAGGGAGGAGCATCACAACGCGTTCAGCCCGGTGCAGGACAGATTCGATGGAATGGGTATGACGGATGATATGATCGACTTCCTAATAGAAACTAGGGAGCGTGGGGTCAATGGGCCTGAGAGACAGAAAACAGCACTGGGAATGCTCTGGTCGTGCTTCAGCTTGTATACCCGTAAATAGGTGGTTTTTGGGATTGAGTAAAAGCCTGGGATTGGTTACTGATAGGTAGCCTTTGTAGAGTTTATGCATACCTAACATTAATTATCTGAGTTTTACTGAGTTTGATTTTTAATAATGAAATTATCAGCATCGGTGACATTTCCAGGCCGAGGCATCCTCAGCACACCCCGATATCTTGACACTAAAGATGCCCATGCTGGTTCGTATTACCCCATGAGACGCTCGTGAAGATGCCAAGGGGTCTTGTCGGGGCTTTCCGCCTTCTCTACGGCATCTACCCACGTCTCAACGATCTCGTAGGCGAACTCGTTGTCGCAATTCTGTACCGCGGCCTCGTAGTCCCTCAAGTATTTCCGGCTGTCAAAAATGGTGACCCATTCAGGACACTTATCCATCATCTCCGTAATAAACAGCCGTCGCAACAGGGTAGTATGGTGCTGTCTCAAATTCCTATCGTAATTTGCAATGTGTTGATTATTGTCTAGTTGTTTTTGTGTGATTCCGTAGGGAGTCAATGGCTCGACAGGGCGGTCTTGCGATTGTTGAAGAAAAGCAGGAAATTGACAGGCTTCGTAAAGAGGGAGACAAGAAACACATTCCCAGCCAATGATGCCACAGAGAATTCCGCTCTTATCTACTAGAATATTATCGAGAGAAATATCATCATGCCAAAGCATAGTGGGCTCATAAGGCCATCCCTCCTTGTCAGCGATATCCTCACCCTCGTCAGTTGACTCATTATCATCAAGAGCTAGGTTCTTGTCGGAACAAATTTCAGGAGTTGGGAAAAACATGTCTTCTATATTTCGAAGACGGTCGACAAGTACCAACATTCTAGCGGCAATGGCGCGATGGTGTTTGTCGGATATCTCCTGTGTTTTCAAGCGAAGGTCGGCTGAAATAAGTCGGAGGCGACGCTTCGTCCACTTGAATGCGGTGCGAAAAGGGATCCCATAGTGGCGTAGACTGGCGCGCTCACCCTAGAAGAACACCGGTGCTACTATCTCACCTACCCGAGGCCGAGAAGTTGGCGAATGCGACTGTGGAGGATATAAATTGCCGACGCCTTTAAATTGCGCCCAAAAGGCGGTCGCGGCATATCCGGCGACCTGTTTCACGATGCGCTCCTTGGCATCCTGAGTAGTAGAGCTCCAGCATTGAGAAAGAGGTACTCCATCAATGCGATCCATTAATATCCATTCGAAGCCTATGGGGTTGTTGCGTGAAGAGTCATAAGACCGAACCCTGGGGACTGGTAGGTTGGTATTTTCACAGACCCATTGTAATGTTGCGGCCTCACTTTCTATCTTGGTTCTCGGACATACAGGCAGAGACACACGCATGACAAAGTCGGTTTGGTCGTACGAAACTGAATATATCTTGTTGTATGTTCCGTCCCAAAGGTGCTCAACGTTATACTGCTTGTGGGGATCTATGGCTTTCTGCAGCGTCATGACGATGGCACCGATTGTTGGTTCGACGGTCCATTGAGGCGTAAGTGAAAAGACATCGTTCTTACAAGTCCACTGAAGTCCGTGTACTGGGTCGTCCTGGTGATCAACAGCTTCTGTAGAAATTGGAGTCGCAGGCTTCGAATGATCCTCAAGCGTGACTGATTTGGAACTGTCCCCGAATAGAGAATCCGAGTCCGAGACTGAGTCCAAGTCTGAGTCTGGCGACCTCTGAAGTGAGACGGGCCCATTTGATGAAGCAGTTGTATTAGATAGCATTTCGGGGTTTAACCACGGAAAAAGGGTGATGATAGTTCAGCTGAGCAGTGATTTGTATCTAGGTAGATACGAATTCATACTTACAGGTATGATCATCATTTTGTATCCGTAGATGTCACCTAGAAATTTGGTTGCTCAATTAGAGAATTTACAACTATGGCCCGCCCTGATCATAAATACTAGGTACTAAAAGTAGTAGGTTACGGGTAGATGAAAGATGATCGTTTGCAGGGTTAGAAAGTAGCTGTCCGGGTATTGACGTTGCATTGATCGCGTCAATATTCAATCGACCAATCGTTCAAATCTTGTTTGAGGGCAGAATAAAGAGAGTGAAAGAGTGAAATTTGAAAGAGTGAAAAAAAAAGTACTATACTTCCAGAACCTCTTGCGCTTTAGGAACATGCTGAGACCTCGGATGCACTCTCCCTATAGCTACCTAGTAGGTATCTATCAAGGGAAGTAACTTCCATGTAGAAATTCACTTACATAAACACTTGAAGATGTGTGCAGGAATGCCCACTGCCCCTCACTGGCCACGGCGTCGGTGGTGCTGAATCAGCCACTCGTAGAATACCTTGGTAAATAAAATCCGAGCTTTCACCGATAGAGTCTCTATACGGTACTACCTAATACTTGGCAAAGACCTGCAGGAAACAATTAACCGTTAATTTATGGTTTATTTATTTAAACCATAAATATATGGTTTATTTTAATTTGACGTTTACTTATCCGAGCGTTTATAAAATTAAACGATTGCTTGCATTTTATTGTTAAATATTTCTAAACGTTCGAGTTTTAACGACCGTTTCTAGTTGACGATAGCTTCAATAGGTGTGTGTAACTGTCCTGGTATTCTAGCTATCCTGGTCTACCTCCTAATCTAAGTATGTGTAGCTATTTCGATACTTTGGACCTTTGATCCTAAGGTGTGTGAAGCCATTCCAATCGTTCTAGTTTAACTGTTTTAATCTTGTTGTGTTACTTGCCTTAGAGTCTATATAAAACTTTGCTCCCACCTACCTATTTACACGCCTTTTTCTTCTTCTTCTAAACTTTAAGTGCTCTAAGGTTCAAAGTCTTTGAAGAAGTCTTTAAAGACCTACCTACCTACCTACCTAGGACCCACCAGGATCGTCTCCAGGAACGCCAGGATATCCAAGACGGACTTGCTAGCAGTGCTCACTTACTCAACTGCGTGGCTAGGTAGGTATTGTAGTTACAGTTAATACTGTAATTGTAGATTTTGTAGATGTAGAAGGCCTCCTTAGCCTGAATAGCTTTAACCTAACCTGACCTGACCTGTTTACCTGTTGGTCCCAACGTTACACCTACTCCCGTTACTCCCGTTAGCTCCCGTGGCCTCTCCGTCTAGGTACATCTAGAGCTTTAAATAAACGATTGAATATTCAAACGTTTTAGGTTTCTTCAAATATTAAAATGCATATAAACGTTTATATAAAAATATGGTTACTCAGTGGTTTGTTTTTCTCAAACGTTTATTTTCTTCAAACCATAAATTAACTGTTAATTAACGGTTAATTGTTCCCTGCGGATCTTTGGACGGTAATCCCCTCCATCGATCCGATAACCGATAAAGGATTACTATGTAGGTAGGTATGTACCTATACCTACCATGTAGGTGTAACTCCGGCATTGCCCGGCTCATCATGTTTCGCAGGTACTAGTTTTTAACATTGGATTGTTTTTTAACATCGCCAACAATTTTACCTCATCTTTCTTCTTGACTACAAATATTTCCCCTCTACTCTCTACTTTGCATTTGACGTCTCATAGTCTTTCTCGCCATCCCTCCTCTCTTTCTATCGGCATCCAGTCTCTATTGTGACATTACTATAACACGGCATCCCAATTCATACAATTAGAGGAATAAATAAATTAAAAAAGATGGTTCTTGCACGAGCAGTTTTCGGTGGCATCCAGCGCCGAGCGTTCTCGGCCTCGGCGCGAAATGTAAGAAACCCATAATTCTTGAGGCATTGATGGAGCAGCAACTATTTGAATTACTTGCGTCAAATTCGACGAGAGCTCAGAGCTCAGAGCTCAATTGCTAACATAAGCTAACATATGCATATTCGTCATTTTTAGCTCTCCAAGGTCACAGTCCTTGGCGCCGCTGGCGGCATTGGCCAGCCATTGTCCCTCCTTCTCAAGCTCAACCCCAGAGTAACCGAGCTTGCTCTATACGATATCCGTGGTGGTCCTGGTATGTCTTGCACCTCCAATCGTCACGTTGGCGGGTCGTCCAGCTGAGATTTTGTATGGGCTGACATGTAATTGACGCATAACTAGGTGTTGCTGCTGATATCTCCCACATCAACACTAAGAGCACAGTCAAGGGCTTCGACCCCACACCCACCGGTCTAGCCAACAGCTTGAAGGGCAGCGACATTGTTCTCATTCCTGCTGGTGTTCCCCGAAAGCCTGGCATGACCCGTGACGATCTCTTCAACACCAACGCCTCCATCGTCCGTGACCTCGCCAAGGCCGCCGCCGAAACATGCCCGGAAGCCAACCTCCTCATCATCTCCAACCCTGTCAACTCCACTGTCCCCATCGTAGCCGAGGTCTTCAAGGCACGTGGCGTCTACAACCCTAAGCGTCTCTTCGGTGTCACCACCCTCGATGTTGTCCGCGCTAGCCGGTTCGTTAGCGAGATCAAGGGTACCGACCCTAAGGACGAGAAGATCACCGTTGTCGGTGGTCACTCCGGCGTCACTATCGTTCCCCTCTTCAGCCAGAGCGGTCACCCCGACCTGACGTCTAACGCCGAACTCGTGAAACGCGTCCAGTTCGGCGGCGACGAGGTCGTCAAGGCTAAGGATGGCGCTGGCTCTGCTACTTTGTCCATGGCCATGGCCGGTGCCCGCATGGCCGAATCGCTTCTCCGCGCCGCCCAGGGTGAGAAGGGTGTCATCGAGCCTACCTTCGTGGACAGCCCTCTTTACAAGGATCAAGGCATCGAATTCTTTGCCTCCAAGGTCGAGTTAGGTCCTAATGGAGTCGAGAAGATCCTTCCCGTCGGTGAGGTCGACAGCAACGAGCAGGCACTTTTGGAGGCGTGCCTTGGTGACTTGAAGAAGAACATTGAGAAGGGTGTCGCCTTTGTTGCCGCGAACCCACCCAAATAAGCCGTCTAAATCTAGGCTTTGGCGATAGTAAGGTACCTACATAAAGAATCTCTGAAGCGAGGAAAAGTCATTTTTGCCGGTTCAGATGATACAGGCTACATTTAGTCATACAAACCCTAGAGAGGGCTGAAGCTTCCACGGGTTATCTCGTGGGAAGACGTGATATGCTTTGGTACCTCGAGAGCTGTACGATATTAAATTTCAAAAGAAAGAAAAGAAAGATATGATCTGATGACACTTCCCTCCTCCTATTACTATATACCCCTAATTATACTCATTAAGCCGTATTAATTGGTCTAGTATGAAAAGCAACTCACCCATCTGCAAGAGATTCATGTTGTGGCCGACTTTAGTTTATATATATTACGGCTATCGTCCCAAGTTAATCCCGACACCTTATAATAATACATAGGCAGCTTCATTGACCACTGGTATTTCTGCGACTTCTCAGCATCTCCGCCTTGCCAATAACCGCCTCCAGGGCCCTTGTTAAGCCAGCTTCGTCGTACCTCAGCATGCCCTCTACTCGCCGTCCGTAAGCCCTGATGCAGTCTACACCTAGCGCCGCGAGTTCGTCCTTGTTCACCTTGGGCGCCCCTTCGCCCTCGAGGTAGATCAGGTGCGTAACATACTTCCTCGCCTCGCCCTTGCGTCGCTCGTCGACGGCAAAGTCGCCCTGGCTCTCGGCGGCCGCCCGCGCGATCGCCTTGACGAAGTCGGTCGCCGTCAGCGGCGAAGAGCTCGGCCCCGTCTCGCGATCGACCGTCGAGTTCAAGATCAGCACCTTGTACCTCGCGCCAGATTTGGCGAGGGCCTCGCCGACCCCACGAAGCACGAGGCTCGGCACGATGGACGTGTACAAGCTGCCGATGCTGTAGATGACGGCGCCGGCGCGGCCGATGGCCTCGAGCACCTTGGGATTCGCGAGCGGCCATATCTCGTGCCCGTACGGGTTGATGTACCAGATCCGCTCGATACGCGCCGGCAGGTCTTCCTCATCGGCCTTGCTGAAGTCGATGTACCGCTTGCGCAACGTCGGCAGCGACCCCGGCAGTGTCGCATCCTCGATCCGGTCGTGCTCTTCCAATTCCCGCAGATGCTGCTGCATCGACGAGGTGCCGACGTTGCCGCTGCCGAGAAGATCATCATCGGGCGGCAGCGACGTGGGCGCCGATGGGTGCGATATAGAGTTCTGCCCCGTGATCTGGACGCCGTTGGCGAGGCCCGCCGAGATGTGATGGGTGAAATTGGTGTTGATGGCCGGTAGAGCCGAAACTGTCGGCGAAATGCAGCAGATGGTCGAAAGAAGGTAGATAGCTGATTCGAGAGAGCCCGTGAAGACTCTTGCCCTGGAAAAGGGGGCAAACAGGTAGACATGTTAACGTGTGATATCGACAAGTGCAAGCAAAGTAGTGGCACACGTACCCAGTCAAGAATAGGTTGCCGATACTAGCCTTAGCAAAGCTGAAGACTGAACTGGGCCGGGCTCTCTTGACTATTTCTAGATTGACGTGGTTGAAGACGGAGCGGATAAGCTCGCGTTTCTCACTTGAGATGTTAGTCCAGAGCTCGTCTCTCCCCTCGACAATATCAAGCCACTGCAACCGCGCCTGTAGCGGATCTGGCGACAGTCTGTGGTTGAATAGCCCCTTGATAGATGCCCGTTCGGCATCCGTGTCTGAGCCGGGGATGAGACGCACTAACCGACCTAACGGCGAGCGTAGCGAACATCAGCAAGGAATCTCGTCTAGAGAAACCCCCTTTCCCACCCACCAAGGCCAAAGGGTTTGAGCCGACCAGGACTTACTCCGGACATCACCGATACCTATCCATTATCGCATATAGACCGTCAGCCATGCAGACAAAGACGAGAGAGACAAGAGCTCATACCGGGACCACCGAACACACGAATCAACTCCGACGAGCTTCCTCCATTGTCGCTAATGGGTATTACGTAGCTGAGCGAGCAGTTACGGCTCTCTCTAATGTCCTCGAATACGTCAACTAGGTTGTTAGTTGCCGTTCCGCCCCCAAAAACCACGATGCCTCTTGGTCGTGGCGTATCCATGGTGAAGGTGGATCTACTATTCTCAGTTACTACTTAAGTCTTGAGCCAGAACCTAGCCGTTCGAGACGTCCTGAATATAAGCGGTCGGAATGTCCTGATTAAGTATAATGTAAGCTCGGGGTTGAACAAGACACCTTTGACATTTGCTAAAGGCTATCTATTGAATACGACAATCGGGACGATTCTATTCCTTCCGAAGTTCGGCCGATCATAGTCACTTATACAGGTGTATATATATTAAAATATACCAAGGTTACAAATTAGAGATTATTAGACTTACTCGATAGATATGTTGTCCCTTAGCAGAAGAAAGGAGAACAGAATAAAGGGAAGAAAACAATGATTGGTGATTTCGTCTATAGAACTCGGTTCTCTATGTCTATAATGCTGGGTCTATGGAGTGATATTCCGCCCATCTCCTATACGGAACATAGACTAGAACAGCGAGAAATGACACAAGTTTTACCTCGCCGGCTGAGCGAGGCCTTCTGTCTGAGCACGAGCACCTTGGCTCCATTCTCGAATCTTCCGCCTTCGTTCCTCCACTTTACGCTCAAACTCCTCCACCTTCTCCAGCCGCTTCTTCTCCTCCTCGGCGTCTTTCACAGCCTTCTCTGCTTCCTTCCTCAATCTCTCGCGCTCATTCTGCTCAGGTCGTCGTACTGCGATGTCACGAGGACGGAAGTCACTGAAGAGCCGCTTGAGCACTATCTCGATCAGCCAGCAGCCGGCGTAATCCAAGATCATGATCGTCGTCATGGTCGTCTTAAACTCATCCGTGAATTTCACTAGCTTCATCTGTTCATTGAGTTCCGGGATAAATTCGGTCGAGCAGGAGAAGGCAATAGCAGTGACCGAGATGATACCCCAGAACATGCCTCGGTTCTCGGACAGGGATTCCCTGAATGGTCGACCTTGGTAATTGACTGCGAAGGTGGAGATCTGCTGGATTAGCTGCAGGAGATACACGGCACTGTTCAGCAGAGACGGCGTGAATTCGGCCTCCAGGTCAACCATCTCGGACCGTCTGCGACAAAATTAGCAACACGTCAAGAGATGAACAATACGTATCAACTTACGGCTCCAGTTTATCACAGAATCGGGCAATGTAGATGAGCGTTGCAATGTGAACCGCGAATTGACCAAGGATAGAACCGATGATGTAAAAGTTGAAGATGTTCGGTTGTGGCCTTTCCTTCGACAAGCCTTCGACTGATCTGGCGCGGGATATCGAAAGGAAACATACACTCATAAGCATGCCGCTAATCGTGATCTGCCCATCGCCGAACTTGATGCCTTCGAGGTAGAGAACACTAAGGCTGTAGGCGCTTATCAAGCAGTTTAAAGCTAGAATCTTGTACATCTGGATCGTGGCTACCAGGGTACAACGGCCTTGCCGAATAATGTTGGGGACGGCAATAACGTTCCGGAGCTTGCTAGTAAATGGCGCGGCAACCGAGGCGTCGCCAAGCTTAAGTGTCGGTGGTTCGTCGTCGCCTAATTCCTGTTCCATCATGGCGCTGGTCATCTTGTCAGCGAAGCCAGCTGCCTTGTTAGCTGCTTCCCGCTGCTTAGCCGTTCTCGGGTCGTGATTCATCAATTGCTGGGCTGCTGGGCTGGTTACAGTCTCGATGTTGGTACCGTTTATCTTCGCAAGTTCTTCAGTGGTGATGCCTCGCTTCTGTGCTTCGCGCTCCAGTGCCTTCTCATAGTGAGGATTAGATGGGCCCGGAGGGTAAAGATGGGCAATCACAGCGGGCACAGGAGGAGCTGGTTGGTTGAACCTTTTCATAAGGTCGACCTGCTTCTGATAGAGCTCTCTCATCTTGGCGTTGCGAGAATGCTCCGCGATTCTTGTCAAATCTTCCTGAGTGCCATTCAGAAGAGCTATACCGATGTGCGCCTGCTTCAAGGCGCCGACGTCATTTGTACCATCTCCAGCCATCAGTGTATAGTACCCCATGTCCTTAAGACCTAGAAGGATTTCCTCCTTTTGCTTCGGGGACACACGAGCATACACCAATGTATGGCGCAGGAGTGATCGCCAACCGTTAACGTTATCCTTAAACTTGGCCAGTGCATATCCAGTCATACATATGTCTTTCGACTTGATGATTTGGGGGTCGATAGGCTTCGATGCGTCCACCTCGATGTTGGTCCTATCATCGACACTACGCCAGACTAGCCTTTCTCCTCCATCATTATGTTCCGGTGCATCAAGGATGAGCACATCACGGTCAACAATCTCGACCTCCCTTGCCACATGCACAGCCGTGAGTGGGTTGTCTCCGGTGATCATGACGACGCGGTGGCTGCTCTCGTTGAGCATCTGTACCGCCTGCTTCGCGTCATCCTTTAAGGGGCACTGAAGGACCAGGAAACCAGCAAAGATCAGGTCAGCCTCGACTTTCTCGCGCTTCAGATCATTGATTTTGCCGGAACCGAGTTCGTTATCAGTAGTCAACTGTTTATAGGCGAGGGCGAGCACGCGAGAACCGCGACGAGTGAAATATTTGAAGGTCTCCTCATAATCCTTGGGGACAGTGACAAGCATCTTCATTATCGTTTCTGGTGCACCCTTGACGCCAACGAACGTACCACGTATCCTATTCCCCGTCTTTGGATCAACAGCATGTACCGTGGCGACGGAGCTCTGGCGTTTTAGAGCGGACGAAAATTGGAAGCGTCGTTTGACCTGAACCGTACCAGAAGTTCCACCAGCGGCTGTAACAGAAGGCTTTGCCGCGAGCGTGTCGTTTCTTCCCAGCGCCCATCCGAGAGCTGCAAGCGTAGCCTTCTCCATAGGGTCACCGACAATCTCGCCGTCCTCAAGCTTAACAAGGGCATGGGCACTAGCCAACACGAGAGTCGTCTCCATCCCGGCCTCCTTAACGGATGTAAGATGGCTATGTGCACCATCGAACTCGCGAGGGGTGTTCGTGCCGGAGTGACCAAGCCCAAGTCCCGCGATACCTTCCACGACCAGGTCCTCGCCTGTTAGTGTACCAGTTTTGTCAAAGCAAGCCACGTCGATACGACCGGCGAAAGGGATGCGGAAAGGTTCGGTACAGAAAATGGCGAATTTAGCCAGCGCTGCCAAACTAGTATTAACAGCCAAGCTGAGCTCCATCGGAAGCTCCGGAGGTACAACACTAGTAACAATCAAGACACAGTCGAGCAGCAGCTTCGATCTCTTGCGATCTTTCTTGACGCCCTCATCCCATACATACCAGGAAGCGGCCAACGCGAAGATAAGTAGGAAGAGGATGAAAAGTAAGGCCTCAACATTGTTGGCCGAGACACGCTCCGTCGAGTAAATCATTGTTCGGACCAGGCTACCCTGAGATGTCTCGAACCCGGTCTTCATCACAATGGCCATAGCACCATTATCGGGAGGCGCGGGAACACCGGAAGCAAGCTTCGGTCTCTCCTCGTCAGGGTTGCCATGCGTAACCTGCAAAACCTTGGTTCCGCCCCAGAGAAAAGCGTTCTTGTCAAGACCTTCGGTGTCGATGGAGGCGTCGGCGGGTCTCAGTTGTATGGAATCTTTGAGCAAGGGCGTGCTTTCACCCGAAAGCATAGCTTCGTTAACGATAGCAGTTCCCTCCACCAGAAGCATGTCGCACGCAACACCACTGTCTTCTTTAGTCCTCCCAACAGAGACAAGATCGCCCGGCAAAAGCTTGTCGCTTTGAATCTCCGTCCACTTGCCCAACCGGTACACCCACATATCGTAAGGCTTGATACTCATGCCCCGGAATTCGGTTAGTGTTCGCTGCCTTTGCCAGACCACGGTGCTCTCGAAGGCGACAAGCATGAAAAGGGTAAACAGCGAATAGTACCAATACTCATCCAGCATCCAGAGGCCGACGCAGAACACCTGAAAGACGAAGAAAGGAGCAACGGCATGTTCTCGAAATAGTTCGGTAAAGGTAGGAACCGGGATATCGAAAGTGTTTGTGCCATAATACTGCTCGAGTCTCGTAAGCTCAGCTTGAGAAGAGATTCCTCTCGAGTACTGGAATTTCTCGATCTTGGGCTTCGGCTCGGCATCGATCTCATAGGTCAAGGGACTGAAGGATTGCGTTGCCAGATCATAGAGGAAACGACGTTTTTGGAACAAAAAGGACAGATTTATCTTATCGCCAACCTAGAATACGAGGTAAAAAAGAGGGCAATATGTCAGCACAATAACCAGATATATCAGATTTAAAATGATGGAGAGAACAAGATATAGAACGTAGAAAGAGAACGGAGATGTGACAAGAGACAGCCATAAACAGGAAGAAAAATCAAGATTTGGAATAATAAGTACCTTTTCGCGAATGATCTCGCAGATATCGGCTGAGCCGGCATTGGCGATTGGGATGACCTTTATCAACTGAGCATCTTCAACCTTCTTCGCTTTCCTAGCGGTGAAGATAGCCTTGAGGTTGACACTCCAGTTCGTGCAGAGCCAAGCCAAGCTCTGCAGAGTGATGATGGTACCGCACCAGACAAAAGTCCATTCAGACGATCCGATGTGTTTGTCGTACAACTCGGGCGTATAAAAGTATCGCGCAAATATGGGCCATATTATAGTAAAAGGGGCGACGTATGCATGAAGGTAGACAGGCAGCGGAGAGAGAAGCTCGGCGCTCTTGATCTGAGGGCTATCGACGAGAGCCATTATAACATAACCATGGAACTTTTAGTCGGTCATCATCTCCTATTTTCCAATTACGATTTGTGTGATCCGGTAGAGAGGACCGGTCAGATTTATCAAGAGTTGATGTGTCTAGAGGAGTTGTGTGTAAATGTGGATGTGAAGGAAACGAAGCTGAGTTTCGAGGTTCTAAGGTTGTCTAAAGTTTCGAGTTTCGATTTTCGATTTTCGCAGTGACGTGTAGCTAATTGACTTACTAGCGTCGGTACCTAGATACTTACAAGGCAACCTGTGTTACACACATCCGTGAATGGGGCGTGCACAACTATAGGTGGAGAATGCATAACTTATTTCAATAAACCCTAGTTACACTTAATCTACTAGTACATCTATTTTTAAATTATGTAAGTACTGGAGTATGTATTAAAACACATACGTACCTAGAGGTTTGCATCCAAGTAATCAACATTCGATCAAACGACGGCGGACGATAACTTCAAAGCACGACCAATGACTCCAGCTTCACGTCTACAAAATCCGAACCCCCTCTTATACTAACATAGTTCTTCCCAGAAGCTAGTACAATCCTGGTTGTAACGTCCACGTATTTTCCCTTGCTTGGAACCAAATATAATCGCTTCTGCGGTACTTGATTGACTTCGATACCCATCTCTGCTGTTGCATTGCCAGCATTGGAGTAGCTTAATACCACAGTATTCCAGCCGCCGTTGGACGCAATACCAGAAAATGCCACATTGCTGTCTGACTTCAACCCCCCAACAACAGCCCCATTAGATGTAGCAGTCGAGGTGTTGTCGAAGACCACCCTCGTCTCTTCTCCGGTCAGATAGGCATCAGCTGCATAGTTGATGGGACCAAGGGTCGGTGGCGTCCAGACCTCGAGTTCGCAGATACCAACCCAGAGGTTAGAAGACTTGCGGTACATGTTGACAGCTACGAATTGAGTCTCGACCAGGTCGAAGCTCAATTCGTTGCGATCATTTGGCAGTAAGCTAGAAGGGTCGTCGAGCGTAAACAACAGGCCATTCGATCCATATATCTCTATACGGGCCGGGACATCTATCCCTCCGCCCCTTGCAACGTCCGAATACAACGCGAGTGTAATGGAGGTTATATTTCTCGGTCGAGCAAAGGAGATTGTTAACGTATCATTTTCATTGGGGGAACCATAATTTGTCCACCTGTTGTCAGGTATTGAATCGTAAAATAAAACACCATCGATGGCTTTGTACTGGAAATCTCCCGAGTTGGTGAAGGTAGCCTCAGCTGTCGGATACTGGCCAGGGCCGGCAGGGTTCGCTACATAAGTATAACACATTAGCGACTATTCCGTCCACAATCGTTGTTTCGCATTCATGTCAGAGAAATTATCGAATTGAACAATGAAGAACTGTCTACGGATTTAGGTTCCGAAAAGAAAAGTATCCGAGACAGTCAGCCTAAAGGTAGAGTGGGGGGAAGTAGGTGTATGTTAGGACAATTATAACCAACCTGCAATGTTGATCAAAGCCTCGCATGGTAATATCGGAGGAGGGATAGGTATCGAAGCACTCGTTTGGAGGCCATTATACACTCTCTTACCGTCAATGAAGACGGTTAATCCACGCCCGGATTTATATCTTGATCCATGTCTATCATACAATACAGTCACTAAGTGACCGTGATATGGCAAATTTTCGAGAGCAAAATAAGTCCAGTTTCTTGGGACAATGGGGGAAATTTTCAATGTGTTCCCCTGTTGTGGGATGATTCCCAGCAAGCCGGTTATGACATCGTCGTTATTGGTTGAGTGATCATAGTGCTCGGAGTGATTCCAACTATCAGCACTCCACGCATTCAAGAAGGGGTAATGAGACTCTGCAATGTATGGTCGACCATCTTTTTGTTGGGTCTTTGCATACATCTGGAGATATTGGAAGTACTGTTCCTCGGTCACATTAGTAGTTCCAGAGCGGTATATTTCTGCAAGCGACTTAAGAGTATGGCTTGTTGAATACGGCCAAGACATGCCATTCCAATAACAACCTATGGATGTAGTTAGTGAAAAGTAGACCAAAAAAGAGAGAGCATCAAGAGGCTCTTCCGTACAATAATCATCTGGTCTAACTGCCATAAACCATGGATCTCGTATCTCCAATGTTGTCGGGCCATATGGGGCAGAAAAACCCTCTACGTCAAACATAGAATCGACGGCCGATTGGGCATATGATCCTTTCAAACCGATACCAAAGCGATACGGGAACAATCCTACTTGTTCTCTGCCAGTAAGTCGCGTTAAATTTGGGTTATTAGGTCGAATAATATCCATGAAAAACTGCTGCTCAGGGGCCCACATTCGCTTATACATGGCTGTCTCCAGGTCATCTGCCAACTTAGAAAATAAAACCTCATTAAATCCATCACGAGCGAACTTGGCGGCCCTAGATATAGCTCTCGCGTTTGCCACCATATATGCATTATGGCTAGGCCTGAAGGTGTCGGGGCCATCCTTCCTCAAGGTCCAATCGGTGCCATTAGGGTCGGCAACAAAGCCAGGTAAAGACAATTCTTGCGCATCCCACACCGGCTGGTAGTAATATAAGCCGGCATCAGCATCGAAAACCTGATCCCACTCATGCCACAAACGAATCATGTCGCTAAGTTGTGCCGCAAGGAAAGAAGAATCCCCGGTCACCATAGCCCGACGACTCATCGCGTCGAGGATCCATTGCGTATATTGCAATGCGTCAGCCGGTCCACGGGTATAGAGCTGGATGTAATCATCGCCATAAGAAGTATCTCTCAACCATCTTGACTCGTCGATCTGATGACCCGCGGCAGCATCAATGGATCCGAAAGCTTGGGCGTAGCCAACCGGTTGGACAAATTCAGTACACATATAACCTGTTCCGGCTCTGATGTACCGGAGATTCCGCTGCATAGATGTCCACCTGTAATAGTAAACATCTTGGATGAGCGGATCGGGAATATCGATGAATGGAATATTATGTCTCAGAAATGATTTGCCTGCAAATGTGCTAATAGGCTTTTCGTGGTCCAAGAACGAAGTGCCCTCAACACCTCCATTCTTTGGCTGGGGAAGTACCCGGTGTGTAAGGATAGTGTATGCGAACACCCATAAAATTCCAACGGCAGAGACGAAAGCGGTAACTTTAAGTAGAAGGTAATCATCGTCGGAAGGTCGACCATTACGTTTTCCCCCCGCAACATCCCCTTTACTAGAACGCAGAAGCAACGAGTCAACTCTACCATCGGGTTTATTTGAATCTTTCAGATCGGCCTTAGAAAGGGAATCGAAGGTATTGTAGGAAATTCGCGCCATGTCATAAACAGAGGTATGACCCCTAGTAGGGGCCTAAATAGAGTAGCGAGTTACCTCCTGTGGTGGAACCTAGTAGGTGTGCATGAATATTTGCATGAATTGACGGGTATCCAATTGGAAGGGCCTAGATGGAACGAACGTTATATACTGGCAGACTAGATAGGTATATATGCCTGTGTACATACTGATTGCATAGTACCTAGACTGGAAGACTGCAGATGGTGTCAATGGTAAGGCAACCTTTGCGGAACGATAGGCGACGTCACTGGAAGCTAGCGCCAGGGGTTAGAACCCGTGCCCCACGTTACCAACCTCCCCTACGGCAGCGCAGGCAGCGGTAACTTTAACCTTAAACGTGCGGGGAACGGAATGGGGGAGGAACCTTAATCAGTAATAGAACTCAGCTATCATGGGGCAGGCAGTACCCAAATTAGAATGGATAAATCAGGGCTGTCTTTTCTCTTCACCTTCGATTTAAAATCTGTTTAACAAGACAGCGAGAACAATCAAAATAACATCACCTTTATGTACCTATTTAGCTTGCAATTCGATGCATGTTTTAGGAAGGAGACCATGTATCTAGTAGTAGGTATGCATGAGATCTGAGACAACATTGAACATAATCACGCGCCAAAGGTCAGGAGAACAACCTCTCCACATAATACAGTGTGTTTTTTACGGGGAAAGATAGCTAAGAATTTGATTGCCTAACTAGGTGCGAAATGACTTTGTCAATGAAAAAAAGACGATGTCTAGATTGATCGCTCATGGGGATATGATCAGAAAGACGTTACACTGATTTAACTAGTTCCAACCCGATATATATGATACAATGTACCTTATCGAGTCCAACCTTCTGTAAGGTCCGGTGATATAATATATATACGCCCTTTCCTCCTTTGCTTGCATTTCAAAGAACCTAGATATATACATATATGTACCTACTTACATAGATAAGAATGTTAGTAGGTAACATATATCATGTGTATGCAGCTAGAAATTGACCCCCACCTGTCTTGCCTTACATGCATAAGGAAAGCATCGGTTATAAATCCACACCTATATCGGGTACCTACATATGTAAACCTTATAATATGTATTTAATGCCTTACCTTCTAAGGCTCTAAATATATTAGTGAAATATCTAAACACTGACTTGAGTCATACCGTCTTCACACCCTGTTGTCAAAACACCACTGTCTTCATCAACGCAAATGATTTCATTACAGGTTTTCGATTATTACCTATCCCAAAAGCTAGACTATTCTTTATATACTCCACGCTCACGTTCAGTGCTGCTAAATGACCATGTCTGTGTCTCAGCTCTATAGATTGCTGCCTCTGCCCGATGACGAGCTAAAGCAAGTCTTGGCCTATGCGGCTACACTATCCAAGCCAGAGGCTGCCGAGCACTTCCGCAACCTTCTCGGCGAGTCCCCAGAGGCTGTCGACTTCATAGCCAGCTTCAATTCGAAAAGACAAGGCCCTAGATCCTCTGCGACAATATCTAACGTATCCTCGTCAGACGTTGAACCAGTGCCGAGGCCTGTGAGGGCAACCAAGAAGCAAAAAGCTCAGTTGCACACTCCCGCCGCACGGCAAATCACCAACCAAGGCCCTGCCCCCGGCACAGCTTATAACAAGGACGTTGAAAGCGATTATGTCGCTAGGCGCCCTAGTCCAGCTGCAACGCCAGGAGGATCCGGTACTCCAAAGAAGTATTCATCTCAGTCATTTCAGCAGCCTACAGCTTCTCTACCACCGAAACTACCTCCCTCGGCCGGAGGTCATCTGATATCTGATGTCCCAAGGCCGAAACCAAGATCGACACCTACCTCACGTTCCTCAACTCCCGCTCCCAAAACTAAAGTCCACATCTCCGGAGGTACTGCTATGCATGGCGCATCCACCGCGCTAACAGACCTGGACGATGCCATCCGCGCCCTAGAGATGACCACCAATCCTAGTCAGGGAATAGACAACGTCAACAGACGTTGTAATTGTGTAGCTTCCAGACACCCTCTCCTAGCTGCTGCCCCCAATTGCCTAAGCTGCGGCAAAGTCATCTGCGTGAAGGAGGGACTGGGCCCTTGTACATTTTGCGGAACCCCAATTCTAACCCCTGCGGAAGTTCAGTTGATGATCCGGGAACTACGAGACGAGCGAGGACGGGAGAAAATGGCTGCCGATAGGGAAGTTCACAAGAGAGCCGAAGTATCGAAAAAACCCGCTCCTTTCTCCAAGCCTAGAGATGTCTCTAGTGAAATCGGTGAGGCACAAGCGAAAGCCTTAGAGAATAGAGACCGTCTCTTAGGCTTTCAGGCTCAGAATGCGCGCCGGACCACTGTGAGAGACGAGGCCGCCGATTTCGATGTTGGCGGAGCCGGCAGCAACATATGGGCCACTCCCGAGGAAAGGGCTCGAGAATTAAAACGTCAGCAGAAGATTCTAAGAGAGATGGAATGGAATGCTCGACCAGACTATGAGAAACGACGACAGGTCGTTAGCATTGATCTACTTGGTGGCAAGGTAGTCAGGAAGATGGCTGCGATCGAACGACCAGAGAGCCCCGAAGATAAGACAGAGGTTAACGACATTATAGCAGAGACAAGTGTTGGCCGAGAAGGCGGCACTGGCGGTGCTTTCAGCAGGAATCCCTTATTAGGCCCACTGATAAGGCCAGTCCTTGATGTCAAAGATAAGGGGCCTTTATTGGAAGGCCGTGACCCCAAAGTTATCCGGTGGAGGAGAGTTCAGGATGACCTAGACAATAATGAGGCCGTCATCCTCGACGGCGGAGCCTATGGCGGGCGTTCAAGCCAACAAGTTACCACTCCCGCTGCAGACGAGCCTATCTGTGGGTAACACCCTGAGCCGGAAAAGGAATATCGACGACTACAAGTAGGTCTAGCAAAACGTATTTGTAAATGAACGTTGACTATTTCCATTGGTATTGCTTTATCTCAACCGATCACTACTGTACGACCAAGTTTAGCTAGTGAGGACATTGGGAGTGCCGAGATGGAAGACTAGATTTCCGTCAAGGTTCCCATCAACTCATTCCCACCAACCTCGACCTCACCCCTCTCCTGAAGTGTTTGCAGGGCGATAATTCCGAAAACAATCCCTCTTGTTATTCACATCTGAAGCTAGCGCGAGTAAGCCCAGCCTTCGAATCCAGCAGCCCCTGCTTCCTATCGAACGATTGGCATAACGTTACAAAGCATTCTGTCTAGTATTAACATTAGGGTTCCTTGCCGTAATAGACGTCATTAATGGTGTTATCCCTGTCTCGGTGGTTCGATGATTACGCGAAATTAGCGGCAGTTGAATGATCGTTAAGATTATGCGGCAACCTCCTCAGCTCCCTTACCCTCCATTGTACCATTTGTGCCGTTAACCTGGGGTGCCGACGCCTCTGCCTTGAGCTGCTTAACCTGTTTCTCGAGGGCCTCCGCTTTCTCCGCAAGGTCGTTCTTCTCGGACTCTAGCTCGCTGAGCTTACCCTCCAGGGCCGTCTTCTCCTACGAATATAGTTAGTATCATTGGGAAAGAGGTAAGTCGACAACATCGTAATGATAACTTACAGTCTGCGCAGCGTCGAGGCTACTCTCGGCCTTCTCTGCTTTGGCATTCGCCTCCTCGGCTTGACCTTGAAGAATGGAAATCTGACTTGCTTGTTCATCGTGCTGCTTCTGCGACTTCTCCTGTTCATCCTCAGCGGACTTGAGCTTGCCCTGAAGCTCGGATGCTTCTTGTTTTGCCTTCTCGAGTTCCTCCGCTTGAGCCTCGTGCTGCTGCTGTAACGCCTCACGCTCGTCTTGTGCGGACTTTAGCTTCTCTTGTAGCTGGGCTGCTACCTGCTTGGCACTCTCGAGCTCAGCTGCGTGGTCGGCCTTCAGCTTTTCTTGGCTCTCTTCCAGATCTGTCACATTCTGCTGTAACTTCTCTACGTCGGCGCGGGACTTCTGCAGCTCAGCCTCGTGCGCCTGCTCGAGCGCTTTCGTCTTGTCTTCGCCAGCGGTAACCTCTTCCTTCGCAGCAGCCAGTTCTTTGTTGATGCTGTCATGGTCGCTTTGTAAAGATTCGTGCTTTGCTTTCCATTCGGCCGCATCTTTTTCTGCCGCGTCGATCTTCTCTTTGGATTCCGCGATCGTCTGCTTGAGTGTTTGTTCCAGTTCAGCGTACTTCTGTTGGGCGTCGGTTAAGCTTTGCTTGGCCGAAGAAATCTCGTCTTCCAAGGATGTCTTAAGCTGATCATGTGCCTCCTCCAAAGCCTTGTACTCGCTCTGTAATTTGACAAGGGTGCCCTCTTGATCATCTTCACGGGCCTTCGCAGAGGCGAGCTCTTCCGAGAGCTTGGTGTGTTCGCTCTGTAGCACGTCGTGCTTCTTGCTCGAAGCAAGCAGTTCCTCCTTCACGGATGCCAATTCCTCTTTCAAAGAGGCCTCCAGAGAATTCCGCTGCTCGACTGCATCGGCTAATTCTCGCTTGACCGATGATAGCTCCTCACTCAACGAATTCTTGTCTTGCTGCAAGGTATTCAGCTTCTCCTCCAATTGGGCCAGCTCAGCACGTGCCTGCTCCAGCTCTTGAGTCCGGGCAGAGGCAGTTTCCACAAGGGTACGATGCTGCTCAGAAGAATTGTCGGTGGCCTGTTTCAATTCACCCTGGAGCTTGTCAACTTGATCCTGGAGCTCGTCCTTAAGTTTAGTTGCTTGTGCTTCCAATTCGTCAATCTTCTTTCGCAGGGCATCGGCTTCTTCGGAGGTCTTGGTGAGCTCTTTCTTGGCATCAGCGAGCTCCTCTTCCTTCGTGGCTAGATCCTTCTCGAGGGTGTTGATATTGTCATCTCTCTCGGATATCTTCTTTTCTATGGCCTCCCTCTCTTCTTTGCCGAGCACAGGGGCGCTGGAAAAGGCGGAGAGTACGTTACCCATGGCGTCGCAAATGAAAACCGAGGCGGGCACTGATCTGGTTATGGATTGATGCCGAGGACGAATTTTGATATAAACGGGGTACGGTTGAGGAGCAGCGTTCAGTTGTATTAAATGCTGCGTGGTTTGTTGGGTATTATGATTCAATCAAATAACAGAATTGAGAGAAAAGGTATCAATCGTTCAATCATTCATTCCGTCGATGCATGCATGACATGAAAAAGTGGAAGGGAAAAAAAGGAAGAAAAAAAGATACGATAGGTTGAGTAATAGGCAGGTGAAAGTGACTAGGTACAATTGTTCGACCTCCAATAGCAGAAAATATTTTCTCTAGTTCACATGGGGTGGGAGGGGCATTATCTGGCGGTCAAGACTTTGGAGGGGCTAGAGGGGGTTGGTCACTGACTGTTGGGATTGCAGCTGACAACTTTATCTTGAGGGGTTAAGACGGGACCTAACATGCCATTCAAGCACGGGAATTATTAACATGTTGCACAGTGGATTGCATTCACGTGAAAAACGGGAACGCATAATTATTTATATATAAAAAGAATATCGATAACGGGGGTTATACATATAACGGGGTATGGAAAAATAAAAATATTTTAAAAATTAATAAAATTTTATTATTAATATAAAATTATTTATTTTTTATACGTAATAATATTAAAATAATATTAATTTATTTAAATAATATATAATAATAAAATTTAAAAATTTATAAATTAAAAAAAAAATTTAATAAAAAGTTTATTTTTTTTAAAAATATATAATAAAATTATTATATAATAAACGATAAAAATAACGGTTATATAAAAAATATATATATTATATACGAAAAATTAAATAAAATATTAAAATTAACGTTTAAAAATATTTTTTTTTTAAATTTTTAAACTTATAATAATTTAATTAATTATATATTATAAAATTTAATTTAAAACGTTTTAAATTAATTATTAAATTATTTAAATTTAAAAAAGAAAAAATTTATAAAAAAATACGTGGCACCGTAAAAATTAAAATAACTTTAAATAAAAAACACGGGTTATTTTTATTAATTATTAAAAATATAATTTTATAAAAATTAAGTTACACTTATAAATTAAATTACATTAAAAAAGTGCGGACCGTTATAAAACTTTAATTTTAATAAATTATAAATTTATTATTTATTATTTAATTTTATTTATTTTATTTTTATAATAATATTATTATAAAAATAAAAATCTTTTATAATAAAAATATTTTTTTTTAAAATATATTATAAAATTATTATATAATAAACATTAAAAATAATAATTATATAAAAATATATATATTATATATAAAAATTAAATAAAATATTAATATTAACGTTTAAAAATAATTTTTTTTTAAATTTTTAAATTTTAATTTTAATTAATTATAAATATATTATTTATTATTTAATTTTATATATTTTATTTTTATAAAAAAAAATATAAAATATAAATATAATAATAAAAATTTTTTATATATAATTAATTAATTTCATTATTTATAATATTACGAAATTTATAAAATAAAATAATAAATAATATATTTATAATAATTTATTTATAAAAATTAAAGTTATAATTATTATTATATTAAATTAAAATTTTTAAAATTTATAAAATTACGAAAAATTATTATATATTAAATTAATTAAACTTATTAAATTAATTATTTTTTATTTTTATTATAATTAATTTTATTTTAATTTTAATATTTATTTTTTATAAACGAAAAAAAATAATATTTTTATTATTATGGTTGTTTTTTTATTAATGTTATACGGTTAAAAATATTTTTATTTTTTTATTATGTTAAAATTTATTTCATTTTTTTTATAATATTTTATTTAATTTATTATTTACCGCGTTTAATTATTTTTTATATTTTATTAATATTTATTAAATTATTTATATTTTGTTTTTTTATTATTTTTAAACTTTTATTTAAAATTTAAATGTAATTTTTTTTATATAAATTATATTAAATTATTTTTTTAAAATTATTTATTAATTATTTACGGTATTATTTTATATCCGAATTTAATATTTTTTAATAATTATAACATTTTTAAAACATTAAAATTTAATAATTTAAATGTTATGTTTTTTAATATTTTAATTATATTTTAATTATATTTTTAATAATTTTATACTTTATAATAATTATATTTTATTAAGATTAAAATTTAATTATTAATAATTAATTAAAGCTTTAATTAAAATTAAATTAATTAATTCGAAACTTAATTAAAATTAAGCTTAATTAATTAATACCTTAATTAAAACTAAGTTAATTAATTAAGGCTTTAATTAAAACTAATTAAGCTTAATTAATTAATAATTAAAAAAAATTAAAAACTAAGGTTTTTATTCCACTTTTTTTTAAAAATTTCTAACATATTAAATAAAAATCATAAAAATGATTTAAAACCTATTTTATTAATATAAAATTAAATATCATTTAAATTTAATAAAATGGGATTTTTTAGATTTAAATCCAAATTATAATTAAAAGTTAAATTCAAATTTTAAGTTTTATATATATTAAGTTTTTAAAAATTATTTTCTTTTTAAATAATAAACCTATAATAAAACTAATTATATTTACTTAAATTTAAAGTTAAACTTTATAAGTAATCGAAGGAATTTAATTTTTAAGAATTAAATTAAATTATTTATTAAGGTTTAAAATAATAAAAAGATTTTAATAAAAGAAAATTCAAGATTTTAAAGTGCCAAGGCCTATTTGCCCCACCTTACAACACATTTAAAATAATTAATAACTAAATAAATAAATTAAATATAATTATATAACCATAATTATTTAATTTAATTAAACTCATTAATTTAATACATATATAATATAAATTTATAACTAATTTAATTAATTAATTATTTATAATAATATTAAATTATAAAATAAAATTTTTAAGATTTGGAAAATTTTTCTAAAATAAAATATTTAATTGTAAAAAGTCGGTTCCTTAACAAGCCCTTCCACTTTTAAGAATTATTTTAAAGCCCATTTTTAATCCTATAATTATATAATCTAATAAACCTTAAATTTAAAATTAAACATTATTAGAATTTAAAGGAAGTAGAATTTTACCAATTATTTTAAATTTATAATTTAAAATTAAAGAATAATTTCGAAATAAATTAATTTAACTTTTTATAAAATAATTTTCTAAGTTAAATTAAAAATTAAAATAAATAAATAAAAATATAATCTTTTATATAATCTTATTCAATTTAACTTTAAATTTATAAAATTAGTTTTTATTTATTTTTAGGATGAATATTTATAAAGTTAAGAATTTTTAAAAATAGTGGGATAAAAACTTTTAATTTTTAATTTTTTCTTAATTATTAACTAATTAACTAAGCTTAATTTTAATTAATTAATGCTTTAATTAAAACTAAGCTTAATTAGTTAAGACCTTAATTAAAACTAAATTAATTAATTAGTTTTTTTACATAATCTTAATTAATTAATTAATAATTAAAAAATAATTAAAAACTATTAATTTTTTTTTTAACCCTGTTTTTTAACGTTCGATTTTTTAATAATAAATAATCGGATAATGATTTTAAACCTTATAATACTTTAATAATATATATAAAAATTATTATTACTTACTTTATTATATTTTAAATAACTTAAATAAAATGTATTTATAATATTATTATTAGCTTCGATTTTTTATTAATTTACGAAATATTTAATATATTTTAAAGCGAATTTTTTTTTAAATATTAACGTATAATAATATTTACCGGAAAATCTTTTATAATTTATTAACCCGGGCTTATATAGAAAATTATTAGTTTTATTATTATAAGTTTATTAAATTAACGTTAAGATTTTTTCGAAAAAAACTTAAATAATTAATAATAATATATAATTTATAATAATTTAAATAATTAATTATAATACGTAATTTATAACGATTTAAACAATTAATAATAATATATAATTTAATATAATACCGTCGAAAAATATATAAATAAATAATAATAATATATCGGACAATGGAAAAAAAATTAACTTACCCGCACACGGTAAATACTAAATTAATAATATAATATAAATAGTAAATTTATTAAAAAAATTCCTTAATAATTAAAACCTACATAATTAAAATAAATAAAATATACACGACATCGGTTTTTTTTAATTAAATTTACCGGTATTATTTAAGTTTAAAAATTATATAATAATAAAAAAAATATTATATAAAAAATATTTATTTATTTATTAATTTTATAAAAATAATATAAATAATTAAAATAAAAGAAAAGGTTATTATATAAAAGTTTTCTTAATTTTTTAAACGTTTAACGTAATAATAATAAATGATATTATCATTATAAGTGAATTAAGTTTAAATAATTAAAAATATTAAATATATTTTTTAATAATTATTTAAATATTATAAAATTAATAAAGTAAATGAATTAAAATTTTTATAAAAAATTATTTTATTAGGGAAAATTATTTATATAATAAATTAATGAAAGAATAAGTTTTAAAAGTAATACGAAATTATTAAATATTATAAATGAATTTATTAACTTAATATTTGTTAATTATTTATAATGTTTTTAATAATAATTTCCGCGTTTTAATAACGTAATTAATAAGAAATATATTATTAAAAAAATATTTTAAATATTTAAGTAATTAATAAAAAGTTTAACGGAATTAATTATTTATTATAAAAAAAAATTTAAGAATAAAAGGATTAATATTATAAAAATATTTAATTAAAGGATTTTTATTAAATAATAAATTATTAATAAAAATTACGAATAATGCTAAGGATATAAATGAAAGTTTCGATGTTTTTAATATATATTATGGAAAGTAACTTAAATTAAACGGTAATAACGGAAATAATTAATATTATTTATAATATAATTATAATAATAATTAAAATTATAATTAAAATGGTTAAAATAATTAAAATAATTAACGTGGATAAAATAAATATTAACGTAATAATAAACGCCGGGGATATAAAAAGTTACGAAGTTATTATAAAAATAAATATAATAAATAAATTTATTAATATAAAAGTTATAATAAATATTAATTTAATAGTTAACTTTATAATTAATTTAAACTTTAGGTTAAAAATAATAAATAATTTAATAATAAAATATATTTAATGGATTTAATAAGATATAAAATAAATTATAATACTTATAAAAAGATTAAACGAAAAAAAATATTTTTTAATAAAAAAATATAAAAAGTTTAAAATTAAAAACGAATTTAATAAATATAATTACTTTAAACATTTAAATATTTATAATATATTAAATACTTAACTTATTTATTATAAATGTAAGAAATATTTTATTATTAAAAACAATTATTTTAAATATATATATATTAATAAATGCATGTTATTAAAACTTAATTAATTAAATTATTTATTACGGAAAGCACGTTAATTTAATTAATGAATTTTTATTAATTAAATTTAATAAATAAATTAATATATTTTTTTATATATTAAAAAAATTAAAAATAAATATTTTATTTAATTTTAAATCGGTAAAAAACTTAAAAATTAAAAATAAGCATTTTACTTAATAAAAAATAATTACTTAAATTAAATAATATCATTAATAAAATAAAAAAAAATATAAATTAATAATTATTAATAATAACTTAATGATAAAAATAATAATAAATATTTTAATTTATAACTTTACTTTTAACACGCGAAATAATATAATATTAAAAAAATATATTAATATAAAGTTTAAAATAATTAATAATATAAGAAATAAATTAATAATATATATAAATAATGAAACTTTAAATGTAATAATTAATTAAAAATAATTAAATAAATTCGTTAAAAATTATAAAATATATACCTTAAATTAATTAATAAATATATAAAATATTATATTTAAAATATTTAAAATAAAAAAAATAAAGTTTTATTTATATATATATATATATATATTAAATAATAATAATTAACCGGTATTAATATAAATATTAATTAATACATGAACAAGGTTAGAAAAAAAACTAATAGTTTTTAGTCATTTTTTAGTTACTAACTAACTAACTAAGATTACGTAAGAAAACTAACTAACTAATTTAGTTTTAGTCAAGGCACTGACTAACTAAAACTAAGCTTAATTAGTCAGTTAGTAACTAAGAAAAAACTAAAAACTAAAGGTTTTAATACCACCATTTTTAAAAATTTCTAACTTCGTAAATATTTATCCTAAAAATAAATAAAAACCAGTTTTACAAATTTAAAGTTAAACTGAACAAGACTATATAAAAGTCTTTTTTTTTGCTTATTTATTTCGATTTTAATTCAACTTAGAAAATTATTTTATAAAAAGTCAAGTTTATTTATTTCGAAATTATTTTTCAATCCTTTATTATTAATTGAAAATAAATGGTAAAATTCCACTTCCTTTTAATTATTATAGTATTAAACTTTAAATTCAAGGTTTATAAAACTATATAACTATAAGACTAAAAGTGGGCCCTAGAATAATTTTTGAAGTTGGAAGGTCCTTTTAAGCAACCGACTTTTTGCAGTCAAATATCTTATTTTGGAGAAACTTTCCAAGTTTTAAAAATTTTACCCTATAATCTAGTATTATTATAAATACCTAATTAATTAAATTAGCTATAAATATATACTATATATGCATTAAATTAGGAACTTTAACTGAATTCAATAATGATGGTTATATAAATGTAGCTAATTTATTTATTTAGTTATGATTTATTTTAGGTGTGTTGCAGGGTGGGGCAGGTGGGCCTGGGCACTTCAAAACCTTGAATATTCCCCCACCAAAATCTTCTTATTATTTTAAACTTTAATAAATAATTCAACTTAATTCCTAAAAATAAAATTCCTTTAGTTCCTTATAGTATTTAACCTTAAATTTAAGTATATATCATTATTTCTTTTATAGGTTTATTATTTAAGATAAAAATAATTTTTAAAAACCTAGTATATATAAAGCCTCAAATTTGACTTTAAGTTTTAATTCCCATTTGAATTTAAATTTAAAAAATCCCAGTCCTTTTAATTTAAATAATCCTTAACTTTAAATTATTAAAACAGGTCGTAGATTATTTTTAAGATTTTTATTTAACAAGTTAGGAATTTTTAAAAGAAAGTGGTTTAAAAACCTTAGTTTTTAGTTTTTTTTTAATTACTAACTAACTAAGCTTAGTTAGTTTTAGTTAAGGCCTTAACTAACTAGCTTAGTTTTAGTCAAGGCACTGACTAATTAAGCTTAGTTTTAGTTAGGCTTCGAATTAATTAATTTAGTTTTAGTTAAGGCCTTAACTAATTATTAATAATTAAATTCCAACCCTGATTTTTTTTAAAAAAAATTTAAAATATTTTAAATATTATAAAATAAATTAATACATATAAGTTATTTAATATATTAAAATTTTTTATATAAAAATTTTTTAAAAATAAATATATTAATAAAAAAATTTTTAAATTAATAATATTTTATAATAATAATAATTAAAATAAAAATAAATTTACGATTAATTTTATTAAATTAATTTAATATATTAATAAAATATTTAATAAGGGTTAAATTAATTAATTTAATATAATGGTTTAACTTTTTAATAAATAATTATATGTATTAATTTACTTAAAGAAAAAAATTAAAATAAAAATAATTATACGACTTTATAATTACGGGGATATATTTTTTATTTTTATTACACCGGAACAACGTTTTACCGCCACTTTAAAATGGCTTAAGCTTAAAATTAACCGATTTAAGTTTTAACATAATTTAAATTATAATAATATTAATAAAATTTAAAATTATTTATTTTATATAAAATATTAAAATATTTTAAATATTTTTATAATTATATTGATTATTAATTATTATTTTAATAAATTATAAAATAATAAAAAATATAATTAATTAAATATTATTTTAATTATAAAATTTAATTAAATTAAATAATTAATTAATAATTATATTAAAATATTTATTTTAATTTTAATTAAATATTAAATATATATTAAAAAAATAAATTTAATATTAAACGTTTAATTTAAGTTATTAATAAACGTGAATAATAGAAAAAAAATAAAAAATAAAATAAAAAATAAATTAACCGGTATAATAAATGATTTTAAATATATATTTCTTATAAGCGTAATAATATTAAAAAAGGTTAAAAAAAACTTTTAAAAAGGATTAAAAATCAAATTAAAATAAAAAAAAATAAAAGAAATTTATTATTAAAATTAAAATTTAATTATTCATAATTAATTAAAGTTTTAATTAAAATTAAATTAATTAATTAATAATTGAAAAAATTAAAAATTAAAGTTTTTATATTATTTTTTTTTAAGAATTTTAACGTTTTAAATAAAAATCGTAAAAATAATTTAAAATTAAGCATTATTTAAATTAAAAGGAATAAGATTTTTTAAATTTAAATTAAAAATATAATTTAAATTTAAACTTAAATTTAAAAATTTTGATATATTAAGTTTTTAAATATTATTTTTATTTCAAAAAATGAACTTATAATAAAATTAATTATATTTATTTAAATTTAAAGTTAAATATTATAAGGAATCGAAGGAATTCGAATTTTAAAAATTAAATAAAATTATTTATTAAAGTTTAAAATAATGGGAAAATTTAAAAAAAAAAGAAAATTTAAAGTTTTAAAATGTTAAGGTTTTTTTTTTCATTTTATAATATATTTAAAATAAATTATAATTAAATAAATTAATAAATTATAATTATATAATTATTATTATTTAATTTAATTAAATTTATTAATTTAATATATATAAAATTTATATTTATAATTAATTTAATTAAATAATATTATTATTTTTTATTTTAATTGCTCGTTATTTTATATAATTATATAATATATATTATATAAAGAATGTGCGGTGTTATAATGGGGTAACTTTTTAAGCAAAAACTATGTGCCGGAAAAAACTTAACCCGTTTTAATTATTTTTTGTTTACATTACGTAATAACATGGTTTGTTATTTTTTAATTATAAAAGCTTATTTTTTTAATAAAAATAATAAAAAAAATAAAGAAAAATTATATATATAATGTAAATACTTTTATATAATAAATAAAATAAAAAAATTTTAAATAAAATTATTATATAAAATTATTATATAATAATTGTTACTTTTATTATTAAATAAAACTTTTTTTATTTTATTAACGTTATACCCGTAATTTAAATATAAATCCTTTTATTATAATAATGATTATTTTTTCGCAACATTAAGTTTAAAAAAAATTATATAATTACTTTTTATTATTAATATAAAAAAACCCCTTTATTAATTAAGGTTTATATAAAGGGAAATTTACATTATAAATTTATCGTAAATAATTTCTTTTTTTTATTTTTATAATTAATTAATTTTTATTATATTATTAATAATGTTAATAAAAAATTAATTATAAATATTTTAAACATTTTTAATATTATTAAATCGGAGGTTTTTTATATAAAATATTTTCATTTTAAGTTTATAAATTATGTTTTTATTAATAAAATTAAATTAAATTATTTATGTTAATATTTCCGGCTTTTAATAAAAACTTATTTCTATTATAAAAAAATAAAAAATAAATACGTTTAAGTAAATGATTTTTAAGTAATATAATGCCGTTTTAACATTATTTTATTATTTTTTATTAATTATTTTATTAAGTTATCATTAATATAATAAAAAATCTTTTTATTTTTATTCGGTTCTTAAATTTCATAAAACCTTTTTTTGTAAAGGTTAAGGAATACATATATAATCCAACCAATGATTTTAATAACATTTATTAATATTTTATTTACTTTCGGATTAAATTTATTAAACTTATATATTAATTAAAAGTTAATTTTATAAAAACGGAAATTTAATATTAAAAAATATTTAAGCTTTTTAAAATTAATATAATAAATATTTTAACCCGTTATTTTAAATAAATTTAAATATAAAAAAGTTTATTTTAATAACATTATTTTTAAAACTTATATTTTAATATAAATCTTTTTTTTATTTATTTTTTATATAAATATATTTTATTATTAATTAATTATTATTAATTTATATTTAAATAATTAAAGGTTAAGGTTTATTTATTAATACTTTATATTATTATATACTTTTAAAAAATGTAAAATATTCCCATTAAAAAATATATAAAAATAAGTTTTATAAGAAATTTAAAAAATTATTAATATCCGAATTAAATATTATATAAAGTTATATTATCTTAAAGGAATATTTTTTCTTTCTTAATAAAAAATTATAATAAATATTAATAATAATAATGTAAGTTTAATATAATTATATTAATATTTAATAATTTATTATTTATTTTAATAATTATATTTTTTTTAAAATTAATAATATCTTTTTAATTAAAAAATTTATTTATTAATTTTAAGGTTTATTTTTATTTAAGTTTTAATATTAATTTTAATTATTTCTTATAAATCTTATTATAATAATAATATATTTATTTTTTTCCATTTATTTTTAGTTATATATAAATTATTCGGCTTTTTTTTATTTATATTATATCTTTTTTTTTAACATAAATAATAATGTAACTTTATATATTAAAAAAAGGTTTTTTTTTAAGAATTATTTTATAATTATTCTTATTTCCTTTAATTCGGTTATAACGCATAAACAATCCTTTTTTATTAATAATTAATTAAGGGTAATCCGCTTTTATAACGTTTTTTTTTATTACGAATTATTAATATTTTATAATTATATAATATATAATTTCCCTTTCTTTATTATTATAAATATATTTAAATATATTTATATTAAAAATGCTTTTTTTAAAAAAAAATGTTTTAAGGTTTATTTTTTCCGTCCGGATTTATAATAAAGCCAAGGTTTTATATTTTTTTAAGCCGTAATATTATTTTTTAATTATTACATTTTTTAAAAAGGTTTACGAAACCGGTGTAATATAATTCTTTTATATTATTTTTTAAAATTCCTTTCATTTTATTATAAAGTTATTTTTTAAGTTTAAGTTAAACGATTATTCCTTTAATTATTCCTTTTTAATTATATAATTATATTTAAAATTTATTTATAGAAAAAAGAAGTTGCAACTTTATTATCGTTATTATTATTTTTACTTTAAAATTTATTTTACGATTTTATTATTAATTCTTTTAATTAATTTATTAAATTTTAAACGCTTAATTTTATTCTTGAATTTTATTAACTTTATATTTAAGTATAAATTAAGTAATAAGTATTTTATTTTTAATTTAAGTTAAGTTATAAATGTGGTTTTATATATTTTATTTATTTTTTAAAAACAAGTTAATTAAATATTATAAAAAAATTTTATTATTTTTTTTATATATTTATTTTTATTAAATATATATTATATAATAACTTTATATGTTATAACGTTTTTTTTTATTTTAATATAAATTTTTTTTATTTTTAATATATTATAATTTTAAATTAAAGTTATTAATTTTAAAAAAGCATATTATTATTATTTTATTTTTATTTTAATTATTTTAATTTTTTATTTAATTATATTCCAAGGAATTTAACGTTTTTTTAAAGTTAATTATTATTTAATTTAACTTTATTAAGGTTTTTATAAGTTAATGAGCTTTAATAAAATATATTAATTTACTTTTTTATAATGTGAAAGTTATGTTATATTTTATTGTTTACATTTCGTAAGTTTTATACGTTTTTTTTAATTTTCGGTAGTTATAATTAAAGTTTTTATTTATTATTAATAAGTTTATATTATCGGTAAATTTTATTATTAATATATTTTTTTATTTTAATTTTTTATATAAAGTAGTAATGTATAAAATAAATAAAATGAGTAATAAAGGTAATCCTTAAAAAATTTTAATTTTAATATATTAATTTTCCGTATTTTTTTTATTAAATATAAGTTTAACTTTTTTTTTTTTTAATATATTATATTATTAAAAGTTTTTAATATATTTAATTAAGATAATAATATAATATTATCATGTTTTTACGTTAAGTAAATGTTTTTAATAATTATTTAAATTATAATTTTAATGGATTTATATGTTTTATTTTTTATTTATTTTTCGGGGAAAATATATTTTTTATTATTATAATAATAATTTATATTGTTATGATTTTTTTTATGATTTTTTTTATTATATTAAATAATGCGATAAGTTTATATACATTTAAAAGGGATTTTTTTTTAACTTATTTAATTTTAATAATATTATTATTAATGTTTTTTAAAAAGTTTTAAAGTAATAATTTAATATAAAACTAATGCAAACCTTTAAAGTGTGGGAAAATAATATAAGATTCATGAATTTTCTTAATTCCTTCGGAGTTAAAAGATTCTAAAATAAAAACTTAAGGTCCTTTATCTTATTTATTTATAACACGGGCCACGTGCATAATTATCTCTTTATGTTATGCCCTTAAAAGCTCGCATTAAAAACTTTATATTATAATTACGGAAAAAGTGTAATATAATGGTTTTTCGTATATTTTTAAGAATTTAATTAAAAATATATCTTCCTTAAATGTTTCTTAAGGTTTTATATTTTTAATAATATTTTTAATTTTTTTTTTAATTTTTTTTTTTAATATTTGGAAGGTTTTTTCTTGTTTTTAATTTAAATTTAAATTAGTTAAAATGTTTAATAAATTAATTATTAAGTTTAAGAAAAAATGTTACATTAATAACGTGTTTTTATCCCGGTGGTTTTTCGTTTAAAGTTCTTTTATAATATTTTTTCGTAAAGGTAAAATTTAATAATTAATATTAAATTATTAGGTTTTTAACTTAATATATCTTTTTATTTTTAAAAGTTTTTATTATTATTTTCTTAAAATTATTTTTTTAAATTATTTTAATTATTTTTTTATATTTAATATTTATAGCTTTAAACGTGTCTTATAATTTAATTATACGTCATACGGTTTATTTATATTTTAATTTAGTTATTTTTTTTTATTTATTTTAATTAATTATTTTATTATTTTATTGCTTTATTATAAGGTGTTTTACGGGTTAATAACGTTGTTTTTACGATGTTCTTTAATTATTTAATTAAATAAAAAATATATTCGTTTATATTTTTTAAGTTATTAAATTTATTAAGTATTACGATTTTTTTATATTTTACTTTAATTAATGTTTCGTTTAATTTTTTTTAAACTTTTTCATTTAATTTTAAACGTTTAAATGGTAAATTATTATCGATATTAATTTATATTTTTTACGTTATATAATTTAATCTTATTTATGGAAAGTTTTTAAAAACGGTGGAAAATAACTTTTTATTTATTTATATTAAATTTATAATAAAATTTTTATTTTTTTTTTAAATTATATAATGGTATTTTTTTTTATAATAAAGGCAAGTTATTATTACGTTATTAATATAAGTAATTTTTTTAAGTTATTTATAATTTTATTTTCTTTATTTTATAATAAATAATGTATATTAAAATCTTTTATTATTATATTTTTTTCATTTATTTTTTTTATAATGATTTTTAATATAAAGTTTTTTTATATTAGTTTTTTTAGTTTAATATAAATGAATTAAATTGTAAACTTTTTAATATTATACTTTAAGTTTATAAATATTTAATTATGGCCGGTTTTACCGGTTTAATAATTTTCTTTTATTATTTTATTAATATATATAACGGTTTTATTTAACTTTTTTTATATTATATAATAATTTTTTAAATATAAATAATATAGTTTATTATTAATAAATTATAGTTTTTAAATTATAATTATATTAATATTATATTAAAAGTGGAATGTTTTAATTATTATTTTATTTTTATTTATATTTTAATATATTATTCGGATTTTTTTTATTAAATATTTTAAGGAAATTAATTATTATTTTATTACGGTTATTAAGTAATAAGTTTTAAACTTATTTTAAGTTATTATAAACTTATAATAGTTAATAAAAATTAAGTGAAATATTATTAAATTATAAACTTTTTAAAATTTATTTAAATTTAATTTTTGTTTTTATTTTTTAATTTTCTTTTTTTTAAGGTAAGAAAAACTTATATGGCTTTTAAGGAATTATTAATATTTAATTATTTAATATAAGTTAAGCGGGAATTAATTATATTATATTTTTTTTTATTTAATGTTATTTTTAAAATAATATTTTAATAAAAATGGGTTTAATATATATTTTATGGTTATTTTTTTTTCGAATTAATAAGGTTTATAGGTGTAAATTTTTTTAACTTTATTCTTTGTTTTTTCCACGTATTTATATTTTTTTTCTTAAACTACGTGTTTATTATTATAATTATAATAACGTAATATATTTTAATAATTTTTATTTTTTCCTTCGTGTGTTAAACCGGCATATTTATTATATTTAAGTTATTTTTTATAATATTTAACGGTATATTTAAATTTATAATATTTATAATATTATTCGGTTTTAATGTTTTTTAAAAAAAGTTTATAATTAAATAATTTTATTTTCCATATTAAGTTATTAACGTATAAGCGTTAAATTATTTATAAATTATTTATTTTTATTATAAAAATGGTGTATTTAATTTTATTATTTTTACGATAAATTAATTTTATTTAATTTATAAAGTATATATTTTATTCTTTTAATTTTTTTAAAACGTTTTTAAAATTAATATAAATGTTTTATAATTAATTTACTTTTAAGTTTTTAATTATTATTATAAAGGTTTTATTAAAGTTTAATGTTTAATTACCGAAAGTTTTTTTAACTTAATTTTATTTCTTTTTATATTATTTTATTTTTTTATAAAATGTAAATATAATGTTGTTATTTCGTAATTATTTTACGGTTATAACTTTTTGCGATTTTAAAGTTTTATTTATTATTTTTATTACTTTTTTAATGTTATGTATTACGAGTTTAAGTTTCGTTTAAACGTTTTTAATTATTATTTCTTTTATTTTTTTAATTAAAATTATTAAAGTAAATATTTAATTATAAATGGTAATATTATTATAATTAATGGTTATATTTATTTATAATTTTTAAGTTAAAACGGTATTAATTTATAATATGGTTGGTTTTAAAAGGAAATATATAATATTTATTTTAGTTTTTATTATTTTTAAAAAGTTAATTTTTATTAAGGAAAACATTTTTTTAATATTTTTTAATTATAAAATATCGCTTTTTTTTTTAATTTAATAATTAACTACCATTAAGTTATATATTTATTTATTAAATAATTTATTTAATAATTTTATTTGTTTTTAATTTTTAAAAATCTTTTATTATTTTTATTATTTATTAAAGTAATGTTTTAATTATGTTTTTATTATTTTAATATATATTTTTTTTATTTGTTTTAATGGTTTATTTATTATTAAATGTGGTATTATTACGGTTTAAATTTATTTTAATTAAATTAATAACGTTATTTATTAATACATTAATTATTATATTTCCCGTTTATATATTAATAATAATATTAACGGGAAATGTTTTATTATTAAATTTGATTAATAATTATACGATGTTTTTACGTTAAATACGTTGCGATTTTATCGCAAATAATTTAAATATAAATTAAAATTAATAAAAAATAATAATTTTTAAAAAATAATTATATATATTAATTATTATTATTATTATTATTATTATTATTATTATTATTATTATTATTATTATTATTATTATTATTATTATTATTATTATTATTATTATTATTATTTTTTATTTCGAATGCTCGTTATTTTATATAATTATATAATATATATTATATAAAAAACGTGCGGTGTTATAACGAGGTAATTTATATATTAATTTATTTAAAAAAAAATAAAAAAAAAAAATTATACGACTTCGTAATTACGGGGATATATTTTTTATTTTTTATTATATTTAAATTTATGTTAATTAATTTAAATTAAATTTTAAAAAATGCGTTACATTTAACCACGTTACGTATAACTCATATAACCCGTTTTAATATATTTATAAAACGGGTATAATGTTTTTTAAAATTTAATTTAAAGTTTAATAATATAAAAACTTTAATTAAAATTATAAATTAAAATTATTTTTAAAATTTAAATATATATTATTTTATAATTATATATAATATATTTTAAAAAATATATTTTAAAATTAATAATAAAAAACTTTAAATTTTTTAATTATTTAAAAATATTTTAATTTTTAAAAATTTATAATTTAAAATTATATATTTAATAATTATTTATTTAAAAATGATAATATTATAATTAATAAATTAATTAATTTAAAATTTAAAAATTAATATTATTATTATTATTATTATTATTATTATTTATTTCGAGTGTTTATTATTTTATATAATTATATAATATATATTATATAAGGAATATACGGTGTTATAACGGGGTAACTTTTTAAGTAAAAATTATACGTTAAAAAAAACTTAACCCGCTTTAATTATTAATTATTTATGTTAAGGGCTGGATTAATTAAACTAAACATAATGGTTTAATTTTTTAAGGGGTGATCACATGTATTAATCTACTTAAAGAAAAAAAACTAAAAAAAGAAACAATTATGCGACTTCGTAATTGCGGGGATATACCCCCCATTCCTTATTGTACCGGAACAACGTTTTACCGCCACTTCAAGGTGGCCCAAGCTCAGGGCCAACCGATTTAAGCTCCGACATGGCTCAGGCCATGACAATTTACGTTATATAATAATATAATTTATTATTTTTTTAATAAAAATTATAAAAAAAATAAAAATAAATAAATATATAATATAAATATTTTTATATAATAAATAAAATAAAAAAGTTTTAAATAAAGTTATTATATAAAATTATTATATAATGGTTATTATTTTTATTTTTAAATAAAGTTTTTTTTATTTTATTAACGTTATACCCGCGATTTAAATATAAATTTTTTTATTATAATAATAATTATTTTTTATAACATGAAATTTAAAAAGAATTATATGGTTATTTTTTTTATTAACGTAAACAAACCCTTTTATTAATTAAAGTTTATATAAAAAAAAATTCACGTTATAAATTTAATATAAATAATTTCTTTTTTTTATTTTTATAATTAACCGATTTTTATTATATTATTAATAATATTAACGAAAAATTAATTATAAATATTTTAAATTTTCTTTATATTATTAAATCGAAAGTTTTTTATATAAAATCTTTCCGTTTTAAACTTATAAATTATATTTTTATTAATAAAATTAAATTAAATTATTTATATTAATATTTCCAACTTTTAATAAAAATTTATTTTTATTATAAAAGAATAAAAAACGGGTGTATTTAAGTAAATGATTTTTAAATGGTATGGTACCGTTCCGGTATTATTTTATTATTTTTTATTAATTATTTTATTAAGTTATTACCGGTATAATGGGAAATTTCTTTACTTTTATTCAGTTTTTAAATTTTATAAAGCCCTTTTTCGCCGAAGTTAAAAAGTACGTGTATAATCCGGCCGATAATCTTATTAAAAAAAATTAATATATTATTTATTATTTTTATATTTAAGGATTTTTTTTATTAAATTATTAAATTTAAAAAGTTAAATAATTTAATTAATTAAATAATATTAAAAGTTTTATTTTATAATTATATTCGATATTATTTTAAATATATATAATTTAAAATAAACGAAAAATATATATATAATTTAAAATATTAATTTATATATGCCGTGGTTAATGTTTTATTAAATAATAATTATATTAAAAACGTATTTAAGTTTTAATTTAAAGCCGGTTAAATATAATTAATTTAATATATTATATTTTATTATAACGATATAATTTTTATTATTTAAATTAAATATAAAAAAAACATTATTTTATAAATTATATTTATTATTATATATAATAAAATAACCGTATAAATATATTTATTAAAATAATTAAAATGAAATTAATTTAATATTATTATTTAAATATTAAAAACACATCCGTTTTTAATAATTAATAAAATTAATAAAGTTAATAAATATTATCTATATATAAATAATTATTTATTATTTAATAAAATAATAATATATGGGAAAATTTAATTAAAAAACGATTTATTTATATTATTTTTAATTTAAAATAAATAACTTAAAAATAATTTTTTAATTTACTTTATAATATTAAATTTAATTAAAAAATAATATTTATAATTATTAATAAACTTTATATAATATATTAATAAAAAGATTTTTAAATTATATATTTAAATATTTATTAAATAAAAACTTTTATTTTAAAAATGATGTTTTAATTTAAATATATTACGATATTAAATAAGGAAATTAAAGAATTTATATTATTTAAAATTAATTTTTATTAAAAAAATATTAAAAATAATAAATTATATTTTATTAAAGTTATTAATGACCGACATAATATTTTTATTATTATATAATTATTAAATAAAAGTTATTTAGTTAAAAATTATTAATAAATTTTTTTTTAATTAATGGGATAAAACGTAATATTTTTTAAAGTTATTAATAAAATTATTATTTTTATAAATAAAAAAAAAATATATTACCGTTTATTATTATTTATTTTCGGAAGTTAATAAATTTAATTTACTTTCTAATAAAATTAAACACGTTATTTAATAATATAACGTAAATATTTAATTTATAAATTAATAACGAATATATTAAAAGAAATTTAAAAAAAAATCCTTTTATTAAATTATATTAATTATTATAATTTTTAAAATAAATACAAATATTTATAACGTAAAATAAATTATATAATTTAAGTTTTTTATTTTTAATAATTTTATAAACTTATTATATAAAATTTAACCGAGTTATTTAAAATAAAAAATTTTAAAACATAATATATTTTTTTTATTAATATTTTATTATATTAAGTATTAATATAATAAAATTTATTAAATTAAAGTGTAAAAAAAAATTATTAAAGTATAAATAAAATAATTTATAATATATAATAAAAATTAATAATAACGAATTTAATAATTTTATTTATACTTATGTAAAGTTTATTTTAATAAATTTTAATTTTATAATATTTTAATTTATTAATAATAAAGTTATATTTATAATAAATCCGGAATTTAAATAATTTAATATAATTATATTTATTAAATAAATAAAATTTAAACTTAAATTTAAAAAAAATTTATAAATTATTTATTTTAATATATATAAATTTATTAATGTTATATATTTTAAAAAATATATTTTAAAATTCTTATAAAAGTTAATAAAAAATAACGTAAAAAATAAAATAAAAATCCACTTAATAATATATTATAATATATATTTTCTTAAACTTAATTAACTTTTTAAACCTTTTCTTAAATTATTTAATAAAATTACTTTTAAAAAGAAAATTATATAATAATTTATATAATAAAAATTTTAAATATTTTATAACGAATAAATTTAATAATTATATGCCGGGTTAAATTATTAAGTAAATATATTTAAAGAAATATTTATATCGAATAAAATTTAATAAAAAATAATTAATGTTTTTAATAAAAAAGTTAATTTAAAAAATTTTAATTATTTTATTAAAGATATTTTAATTTAAAATGGTTAAAATAAACGTAGAAAATTTAAAAACTTATTATATATTAAAGTTAATAATATTTATTAAAACTTTTTAATTAAATAAAAAAAAATTTAATATTTAAAAACGCGAAAAAAATAATAAAAATTATACGCTTATATTAATATTTAAAAAAATAATAAAAATATAAATAATGTAAAAATAATTTTTAACATTTAATATATTTAAAATACTTTTAAATTACGTTAAATTATTTATATTTTAATAAAAAATCTTAATTTTTTAAAATAATTTTTTTATTAAATTTAAACGTAACGTTATTAAACCGCATGTTTATTTTTATTATTATAAATAAATTAAACGCGTTATATACGCAAGTTATATTTTAAATATTAAAATATAATAAAAAATTATTTAATTTAAATTTATTAAAATTTTTAATTAAATATAATTTAATTTATTAAAATTATTATATATTAACGTAATATAATATTAAAAAATTATATTTAATAATAATAAAGATATAAAATTATAAAAATTTACTATTAATAAAAGTTTAATATTAATAAAATAAGGAAGTTTTTTATTAATAAATATTTAATTTTATTTATTAAAATTTATTTATAATATTTTATTTTAATATTAAAATTATATAATAAAAATTAAAATAAAATTACGTATAAAATTATTAAAATATATTTCGATTATTTAAAAAATAACGATATTATTATAAAATGTTTATAGAAAAATACATATATAATATATTATTATTTATATAAAGCTTATTATTTTAAAAAAAAAATTTTATTTTATTTTTTATTTTTTAATTTTTTTAAAATTTTTTTTTATATATTTATTTTTTTCATTTAAACCGTTATCGTTAATTATTTAAATAAATATATTAATATTAAATAATTATTTTTATAAGTTTAATAAACGTTATTATATATAATAATAATTAAAATAATATAACTTATAAAGGAATAAATAATCGACCGTAAATATTTAATAAAAATAATAATAATTTTTTAAAAAATTATTATTAATGTTAATGCCGGTATTAATATTAATGTTATTCATTAATAAAATTTTATAAGTAAAAAGCTTTGTAATTAATTAATTATTTCTTTATATATATATATTAATTTTAATAAAATATTAAATAAAATAAAATAAAAATATAATAAAATAAAATATTATTTCATTAATAGAATTTATAATAAATTAATATAATATAAAGCTTATTTATTTTATTAAAAGTAAAATAATTAAGTTATAAGTTTTTTTAATTAAATTACAAATAATTTTAATATTATAATAATGTTAATATTTTTTAACTTTTATATTTATTTATTTATAATATTAATAATTATTAAAATTTTTATTTAAGAAAATAAATATATAAAAAACGTAAGAAAATTAGTTAATGTTTTTTTTAATAAATAAAGGTAAAGAAAAAAAAGAAAAATCATTTTTACTTTTTTTATTTTTATTTGAAATTAAAAGAAAAAAAAGGAAAAAAAAAAAAAAAAAAAAAAATAAAGCTACTAGCTTTTTTTTTAATTACTTAAGTAATAAAGTATAAAAAAGCTAAGTTTAAATATATAAAATATAATATTAAATAAAAGAAAAAAATATAATAAAAAAAATAAAAATTTAATTAAAGAATTAAAACATTATTTATATATAAATAAATATATATTTTTTAAATAATATTATATTTATTTAAATAATAATTAAATAAAAATATAAAATTATATAAATTTTAATATAAATAAAATAATTTAAAAATTATATTAAATATATAATAAAAAATATTTAATTAAAATATTTTTATAATAATTATAATAATATTAATAATATTATAATGTTATATTTTTTTTAAAATTAATATAATTATATAACTTTATATTATTAATAAATTAATAATTTTGATATTAAAGTTATTATTAACTTTATAATTATTATTTTATATTATAAAAATTATATAATATATAAATTAATTATATTATTATTATTATTTATTATTATTATTATTTATTATTATTATTTATTATTATTATTATTATTTATTATTATTATTATTTATTATTATTATTATTTATTATTATTATTATTTATTATTATTATTATTTATTATTATTATTATTATTTATTATTATTATTATTTATTATTATTATTATTATTTTTTATTAAATTTATATAAACGTTAATTTTTATTACTTTTAATAATAAAATTATTTTTTATATATAATATAAGTATATTTTATTAAGTTAATATATAAATAAACTTAATTATTTTCATATTAAATTTATTAATTTTTATATTTATAAAATATTTTAAATCTTAATATAAAATATTTAATATATTATATAAAAAATAAAATATAATATATTTATTTAAATGTTTTTTAATATTATTATTAATATATATTTTATAAATATATTTTATTATATTATATTTAATTAATAATATAATATGTTAATTTTTTTAAATAATATTAAACTTACGTTTTAAAATATTATAAATAAAAATAATATATAATTTTATTATAAATAAATAATTAAATAAAATAAAAATATTATAAATGGAATTTTTATTATTTTTAATATTAATAATAAAAATATTATTAATATATTTTAAAGTTAAGTTAATAATTTTTCATTTATTTTTAATAATCGTACATTAAATAAAATTTAATGGAAGGATTTTTATAATTAATTTTAATTTTATAACGTTTATATAAAAAAGTTAAATAAAATATAATATTTCCGGTTTATAATTATTTAATTTTATATTATAAAAAAAAATTAATTAAAAAATAATTTACTTTAATATATTATAATTATTAAATTACATTATAATTATTATTATTAATAAATAATTAATAATTATTATATATTAATAAAAACTTTAAAATTTAATATTAAAAAAGTTATTTTTTTTATTAATATATTAATTTTTTTACGTTTAAAAATTAAATATTTAAGTTTAAATTATTAATAATTTTTATTTAATTAACATTAAATTAATACTTGTTAAAACTTTTTATATAAAATTAAAATAAATTTAATTATTATATAAAACATTAATATTAATAAAATTTTATATTAAAAAAATAAAAATATAAACATTAAAAACATTTCTTAATAATGGAAAATTATAATAATATAAAATATAATTTTTTTTAATATATTAATTATAATTAAAAAATTATATATTTTTTTAATTAATAAATTTTAAAGAACAATGTTAACTACGCAGTATGGGGTTGCTTATTTCTGTTGTGTAATATTGTTAAAACAATTAAAAATAACTTTATTTTTATTCTTATACTTTAAAGGTATATGTTTTAATAATTATGTACGTATTTAAATTCCGTTATATGCATTTATTACGTCTTTTTAATTACTGCTTAACTTTAAATAATAATTATATTCCTATTATCATGTTTATTAAATAATATACCTTTTTATTTTCTTTTTTTTTTTTTATTTTATGTTTTTCTTTTTTAGTTTATTACGTTTTTTATACTTTTATTATGTTAATTTTTAATCCCTTCGAAAGCGGGCTTTAAGGTGGTTTATTTTTGTAAATTATAGAACTTTTATTCGAATTTTTATAATAATATGCCAAGGAAAATGGTTATGGTATTTATTGTTGTAACGTTAACAATTATAAGGATAAAGTTTTTAAATATTTTATTATAAAGTGTATTAAAGATTAAGTAAAACTTTTTGAGGTTAAAATTTTATAAAAAATTATTTTTATTAAAAAGCTTGGATGTATTTAGAGAGGTAGTATGAATTATATTAACCGAAACGGCGGCTAAATATTCCGTTTATATAAGACCGATAATAAATATTGTAATTATATTTTTGATTTTATACCTTATAGTAACTTTATTTATTATTATTTTATGGTAAATTATAAGCGTTATATCGAAGGATTATATAATACCGGGGTATTATCCGCTTAAATTTTTAAATCGTTTAAAGTTATTTTTCTTAATATAATTATATTATTAAAGGATGTTAACAATTATTTCGACTTATTCCGCAAGGTATTTTAGCAAGGTTTTATATTAATTTAAGTCTTTTTTAATATTTTTAAATCTGCTTATTTAAGTTTTTAATAAAGAAAATTATATATACTTTATTTTTTATATTAAATTAATGAAATTATTAAAGAGGAAATTATTAAACGAGAACGCTTTTAAACTACTTTTTAAGTATATAAAGATTTTAAAGATTTTATTAGGGAATTTGATAATATGGTTTTATTTAATTATATTTATAAAACGAATAAATATTAAATGCTTTTCTTTAATATTACGGGTATAATAAATAGGAATATTATGTTTAATATTAAATTCGTGATTTTCTTAAATAAAATAATGGATTCTTATTTTTAAGTTTTAAATTAATTTTTAGGTTTTTTTAAAAAACATAAGTTTAAAAAATTAAAAATTATTATCTTAAATTATTAAAAATAGTTTAAAGAAATAATTAAATTAAAGTTATTAAATTTTTAATTAACGATGTGTATTTTTTATTTTAATAAAAATATTTGCTTTTAAGTTTTAAAGAAATGGTAAAAAACATTTAATAACTTAAATAATAATAACGATAAATATAATAACTTAACTTAAAAAGTTAATGTACAAGGTTTTAACGTAGAATTAAATCGTTAAAAAACATAACTTAATATTTAAGGGATGTTAATAAATAATAAGGTTTGTACGGAATTATATTAATTAAATAATTATGTTTGTTAACTTATTATTAAGTTAAAAGTTTTATTTAAAAAAATCCTTTATACCTGCTTTAGCGTGTTACTTTTATAAGCACATATAATTTATTTTAGCATTAAGGAATAGTTTAACAATGTATGGTAACAATTAAACGACGAGTTCGTTAAAAATTAAAAACCTATTATTAAATATTTAAGAATTAAATACCTCTTTATTAAAACCTAATAAGTTAATTATTATATGTTTTAATATCGGAATTATGGCTTATAAATAACCTTTCTTACGAAATTAAATAATAATAATATTAAAAAACTATTTATTATAAATAATAAAACGGATCTTACTAAATTAGAAAAATCGTTAAAAAGAATGGTACGAAACTAAGTTTATAATTATGTCATAACTTTAAAATAAAAAAAAGTTAAAATTTATTAAAAATATATAAAAGTTAAATAAGCTAAAAATATATTACGTATTTGCATATAAAAAGCGTTTAATTTATTATTAACGTAATATTAAATTACATCTAATTATTTACTTATGTAAGCTAACTTAATTCCTTAAATAATACTACCCTATAATTATTTTATTAAGGATTAATATGGATTATTATATTACCATAAGATTTATAAATATATTTATATTATAAATAAAAACTTAAAAATTAAAAGTATTTATTTAAAAGATATTAATAATTAATGGCGTATAGGAAAAGATACGGTAAATAAATATAAATTTAGTTATAATTTAATAATATTAATATTTTTTAAAAGCGAATAATAAACCATTATTATAAATCGAAAACTTAAAAGTTACGGTATTTCGTAATTAATTTAATAACTTGTTTTAAAGTTTAATAAAGGTTATAAGTATACAAAGCTTAGCTACTTACCGGCAACGCAAGTTATATTTTAAAACACATTATTCCTTTATATCCTGTATTTCTTTATAATGGGAATCTATCGAGGATTAAGATTAAAAATCTATTGCTAAATTAAGTTAAAAATCGAAGCGAAGCCGTGGCAAACCGCTTAAAAAACGAGTAACGGAAATAATTAAAGGGTTATTTAAGCGGTAAAACGGAAAATTAAATAAATCCTTTTAATGCAAGTTATTTCTAATAAAAAAGTTTTATAAAAATGTTAAAAATCATTAATAATTTAACAATTATAACGACGATTATACCTTACTTAAGTAAAGTTATAAAAAACCGTATAAAAATATTTAATAAAAATATTATTAATAAAATGTTATAATTAATAATAAAAATCTTTTTATTAAACATAATAATAAAAATCTTTTTACTAAACATAATAATATTATTATGATTTCGAGTAATAATAACTCGTTTATTTCTACCAAAAATAATAATAACAATAATAATCTAATATATTATAAAAGCAATAAATTAACCTTACCTAATTACTTATAAAATTAAAGATTATTTATATAACCTTTAAAAAATTATTAGGAAATTTAAAAACATGTTTAATATAAAAATATATTAAATTTAACAAGGTTTTATAAAATAACGACGTTATTTTATAATTACTATTAATTTATATTTTAGTAATTATTATTAATAACCCGGGACATATAACTTAAATTTAATAAGTTTATTTTTAAATATTTAATTAATGAAATTATTAAAACTATAATTATCGGTTTCGGCTTTATATTATCCCGGGATGTTATTATATTTTTATACTTAATAATATTAACCATTTTTAATCTTAATTTTATTTATATTTTTATCGAATTATTAACAACGTTATTATCACGTTAAAAATTATAAATTCTTATAAATTCCTTACATTTATATCATTTCTTACCGGTAATAAAACTAAAAATTTACTTCGGCGTATTAATATTTATCACCCCGGTTATCTAAATTTAAACCCATTAATAAGCTTGCAAGTTTTTAATAATAACATTTTTTATCCTTTTTTATATTATACTTATTATATTATAACTTATAATATATAAACCAAGAATAAAAAAAAAAATCGGAAAAATAAACCGTTTTTATTAAAGTTTCTAAACGCTAATAAACCTTTTATTAAAATATTTAATAATAATATATTACAAAGTAATAAATATTACTTCTACGTCTTAAATTAACTTAATAATAAGTTATATATCCTTTTATATATATATTTTTTATATTTAATATTAATATTTTAATCTAAGCTAATATTTATTCCATTTAAACTTTAAAAATTAATCTTTTTTTAATTCCATCCCCGAAACATTTTCCACGGTTAATTTTACTAATGTTAATAAACCAAATAAAACCGAAGCAACGGAAACGGAATAATTTATTAAATTATTTACCTCCCTCCCCACCGTTAAATTATATAATAAATTTTATCGCGTTACTAAGTTATTTTATAAATTAAAACTTTATTATATTATCTTAAAATTAAAAAACAATAAGAAATGGTTTATAAGAAATCATATGTGCGATTACGTAATAATTAAGGGTTACTTACACAACGACCCATTATATAACTACTATAATCTTTTATTTTTTTATAAGGATATTTATTAATTCTTTAACTATAATAACCTTGTTTTCTTCCTAAAAAAAAACTTAAATTCCTAAAATAATAATAAGTTTCGGTTTCGTTCTTATACACTTTTAGTTCCGGGTAAATTAAATAACGGTAACCTAAAAATAATTATACGTTATCACAACAAGCCACTTTTTTCATTTTAAAGTTTGTTTCGAAAATATTTCTTCGCTTATTTTATGTAGTTAATTTTTATTAAACTTATCATATTAATCCTTAAAAACCCCAATATAAATATAAACATGTTTCTTAATGTATTCGAAATTTAAGAAACCAATAACACTAAAAAAATTTTAAAAGAATTTAATAATAATTATCTTCGGCCACGAAACGGGACCCATACTCGCAAAATAACTAAAACAAAACGTACATATTCGGAAACATAAAATAATAACAAATTAACAAACGAATATAATAATAATATCCTTTTTTAAAATATATCCAACTTTATTTATTACAATAACTACTTCGATAATATATATAATTAAAACAATTCTAAAAATAATAATACTAACAACTATAAAAATATTTTAACTTAACTACGGAAATGCCTTTACTTTTTATTAAAAACAAATAATATTAAAAAAAAGAAAAATATAAAATATAATAATACATTAATTACATTTAATAATTCTAATTAAAAAATAAATGTATTATATATTAAAAATGTTTAAAATCAATTAATTAACCTTAGTATGGATGGTACTAGGACAAGTAAGCTAAATAAGAAAATTCATGCGTGTGGAATTAAAAAAGCTAATAAAAAAACCTAAAAAAAAACGACGAAAAGGTTATTCTTAACTTAAAAATATTAAGCCACATTGTTTGAAAGAATTAATTAATTTAAGGATTAAAAGTATAAATAATATATATAATATTAAATAATATAGCAAGGTTAATAAGCTTTATTAAGGAATAAAATTATTAAATAATAAAATAAATAAATACAATTAATTAAATATTTCTTATAAAAATATATAATATAATTAATTATTATTATATTATATATGCGATGTAAAAATATATATATAAAAAAAAAAAAGTAACGACATATATTATCAAATAATTATTAAATATAAAAATAAAATTAAAGCTATTCCCAATTATTTTAACGGTACTACGCAGCGAAAATAAGCAACCCCATACTACGCGGTTAACATTACTCATTTTAAAATATATAAAAAATCATATAAATAAAGTTAAAAAAAATATAAAAAAATGTTAATATAAAAAATATTTATTACTTTTAATTATAAATATTTTTAATTTTAAATTAAATAATTATAATAATTTAAATAAAAAATATAATTTTTTAATTTTTATAAATTATTATTAATTAATTTTTATATTTTTTATATTTAAGTATTTTATAAAATAAAGTATTATAAACTTAATATATATTTATTATTTCTTTTTTATTTTTATAAATAATAAATATTTATAAAATATAATTAATATTATATTAAAGTTTAATAAGTTTAAAAAAAAGTAATTTTTTTAAAAAAAAATAAGTTTAAAATTAATTAAATTAAATTAATTATAAAATATTTTATAACTTTAAATTTATATTTTAATAATAATATAATATAAAATATAAGTTATTTTTAATTAAAAAAAATTATAACATGTTATTATAATTAAAAAAAATCATATATATTAAAATTAATAATAATAAAACAATTAATTAAGTTTATTATAACGCTTTTATAATTTAAATTAAAAATTTTAATATTATTTTTAAAATTAAAGTTATTATATATAAATATAATATTTAAATTATAAATAATTTATTTAATATTAAATTATTTTCTTTATTAAATATAAGTTTATATTATAAAAATTTAAGTTATTAAAATATATTTAAAATTATTTAATTATTTATTTAATTATTTATTTTAATTATTTTATAATTATTTTATATTTAAAATTTATATTAAACCGAATAAACGTTTTTATTATTTAATGTTAAACTTTATTATTATAAAAATATATATTAATTATATAAAGTAAAAAATTAAATCGGTATAATATTTAATTATTTAATATTAATATTATAATTAAATAAGTTTTAATAATTAAAAAAAATATTAATTTTACCGGAATTATAAAATTTTTAATTAATTTATTTATTTACGAAAATCGTTAATAAAAATATAATAATTTAAAGAAGTTTAATATGTATTTATAAATTAATTTACCGGAAAAAGTTTTTAATTTATTTTATATTATAAACATTTTTAATAATATAAAGTTTTTTATTAAATGTTTTAAATATTTTAAGGTTAAATTTATTAAAAAAAACCTGAAAATAATAAAATAAAAAATTTATTTTAAAATGTAAATATATTTATAATGTTTTAATTTATATTATTTTTAAATTATATTTCAATATTAAATTTTTTTAAACGTTTTTATATTAAGGATTTTTTAAATATATTATTTATTACGTAAGTTTTTAATTTTAACCGTAATAAAATATATTTTTTTTAAAAAATATTTAATATTATAAATATAAGTTCGTTATTTATTATATTAAAATTATATCGTTTTATTTATAATTTAATTTAAGGAAAGCTTTTTATTTAAAGAATTAAATTAATATTATTTTTATTTATATTATTTTTATTAAAAATAAATATAATAAATATAATAATAAAAATATTAAAAAGTTTTAATATAAAGTTAAATAAAAATAATTATAAAATATATTATTAAATAAATTAAAAAAGTAATAAAAGAAATAAAAAAAAATTATTAATAAAAAAATAAAATTTATAATTATATTATAATATAATAATTAAAGGTTATAATAATTATTATAAAATTATATTAAATATAAAATAATATAATTAAATAAATAAAAATATTTTAAATAAATTCCGAAAGGAATAAATATAAATATTTATAAAATAATATTTTAAAAATATAATTTTAAAAGAAAAAAATTATTATTAAACTTTAAATTAAAATTCAATTTTTAAAACTTTTAATAATTTTTATAATATAATTAATTAAAAATAAATATAATTAAAAAAATAGAATTAAAAACGAAACTTTAATTTAAGTTTATTAAAATAAATTTAAATAATGTTTTACCTTTATTTTAAAACAATTTAAATTTAAAATTAACCGATTTGAATTTTAATATAATTTAAATTATATTATTTATAAAAATTAATTTTTTAAAACGTTAATTTATTTAATTTAATTATATATTTAATTAAAAATTAATATAAAATAAACGTAATTTAAATAATTATAAATTACGTTTATTTTATATTAATTTTTAATTAATTTTTTTATTCATTATTATTTTAATATAATTATATAATTATATATTTAAGTTATATTAATATAATAAATAACTTTTTTTTCGAAAATTTTTAATTAACTTAAACTTAAAATAATTAATTATTATTTATAACATTATTAAAAGATTTTATTAAATGATAGTTTTATTTTATTTTTATTACTTTTTAAGGTAATAATTAATTTAATTTTTTATTATTTATTTAAATAAAGTTTTTTTATTTTTTATTTCGAATTTTCGGTGCAACGAGCCGTATGTTTTAATAAGAAAATCGTTGTGTAATTTTTTTTATTAAATTATCGTAAGAATTTTATTTCATGTTATATGTATATAATTTTTTCGATTTATAAAAAAAAAAACATTTATTAACTTTATTTTTAAAACCGAATTATTTTTTTTAATACGTTATAAACTTAAATTACTTTTTAAGTTTTTATCGGTTTTAAATTTATATTAATTACTTTTGAAATTTTTATTAAATTAAGTTTTTTTTAATTATTTATTAAATTTTAAAAAAGTTTTATTAATAATTTAAAAAAGTTATATCGGTTATATTTTATTATATTAATATATTAATATTAAATTATATATTAAATTTATTAAATTAATATATTAAGTTTATTAAGTTTATATTAATTAAATATAATTAATAATTCCGGAAAATTTTTTTTTTTATTTATTATTAATTTCTTTAAGAAATTATAGTTTTAATTCTTTTAATATATACGATATATATTAAATAAAGTTATTTTAAATTTATTTTTTTAAATAAAATTAATAAAATTTTTATTAATATATATGGAAATTTTAGTTTAATAATATATTTATATTATATTTAAAGTAATAAAATCTTTTAATGGTGTTGTGAATAATAATTAATTTTTTTAAGTTTAAATTAATTATGAGTTTTTAAAGGAAGAATTATTTATTATATTAGTGTGGCTTTAATATGTAACCTTATAACTAAGTTAAAGTATAAGTGTATTTTATTAATTTCCTTAACTTTTAATAAAAAGAAACCATGTTTTTATGGTTATATTAATAAGCTTTCCAAACTTAATTAATATTTTAATTAAGCCTTTATTAAAAGTATAATTTGGATATAATATTTCTTTAAGGGAAATAAAGGATTTAATATAATCTTTAATAATATAATATTTAAAAATATAAAAATAATTTTAATATTATCTTGAAAAAATACTTTAAATATTAATAATTTTAAACTTAATAATATTAAATTTCTTATATTATATAATATTATGTTTGTTGGTTGTAGTAATATTTAGGTTTTATTTAATATTATGGTTATTAATTATAATATTAAAACTTTCAATTCTTTTAATAATAATGGGTGATATTAATTGTATTAATTGATAAATTTTATTACGTTTTTTATTAGAATTTTTTTTTAATATTATTTATTATATATATTTATATATCTTTTTTAATATATTAAATATTTTAAATATTTTTATCTTCTTTAATTATTAATTTAATAGTTTATAAGTTTTTTAATTTTATATAATATTTATTTATTTATATCCCTTTATATCACGATATGTTTAAATATTAATAATTTTTTGTTATAAGGATTTAAGTCTTATAATATTTTATATAATTATAATATATTTATAACTTTATATATATATTATAATAAAAATATATTAATTTTATATATTAAATTTTCAACTTTTTTTATTATAAATAATAGTTTTGTTTTTTATATTTTATATTTTTTAAATTAATTCTTTAATAATTTATAACTGTGATATAAATATAAGTATATAATTTTACTAATTTTAAATTTTATAACCTTATAAGTTTTATTGTGTTATATTTTGGTATTTATTATTATAAAATCCAGGGTTTCTTTTGTTTTTTTTTGAAATTATTTCCGTATTGTTTTAAAATTAAAAATATTTATTGGTATGTTTAATATAAATATAGTTAATTTTAGTTTAAAATTTAATATAACTTTATTAAGACTTTTTTTTAATATTAAGGAATATATGTTATTAATATTATATTAAAATGTTAAAATAATATTAATTTATGATATTTTAAAAATTATTTAATAATAATAAATTGTTAACTTTATTTTTTAATTTTATTTCTTAAATTATTTATTTGTTTAAAGGTGATAAAATATGTTTATTATAAGTTTGGTATTTATTTATATAAAGATATATTATTAGATTTTAAATATAAATTTTAAATTTTTATTTAATATTATTTTTATTAATATTTTTTAATTATAAAGTAACATTATGCGAAGTAGTTGTTTAACTTATTATTAAACTATATAATTAATGTTATTTAAAATAAGAATAAATTTTTTATTAAATTTATAAGTTATTATAAAAAATATATTAAAATATTTATAACCTTTTATCATTTATGGATTTGTTTTTATTTATATTTTTGGTAATTTAATAATAAAATCTTATATAATGGTATAATATAAAATTATTAAAGAATTTATGGGTAATAATTTTCTTTTGAGATTTAATTAATTAATTTAATTTTTTACATATTTTAAATATTAGTTAATGTATTTTTTAATTTTATATGTTATATTTTACATTTATATATTTATTAATTTATGGAATATTTTTATTAGTTTAAAATAATGTTTTTTATTATAAATTATTTTAAGTATATTTTTAATATAATTTAAAGGAATTATAAAACGTTAAAAATTTGTATTGGTGATATGGTATATTAATTTATTTTTAAATTTATGTTAATATTATTTTGTTGTATTTTTTTAGTTTTGTTTTATATTTTTTAAAATTTTTTGTATTTATTTTAAGCGTTAATTATGTTAATATTTATTAATGATTTTTTATTGAAAATTATTTATAATCTTAAGTTTTATTATTATATATATATTTTTAATTTTATTTTATATTATATTTTAAGTTATATTTTTTAAAATGGACTTATATTTATTTTATTTCTTTTTTTTATTATTTATAATTATAGTCATTAATAATTTTAAAAGGGTATTTAAAATATAATATATTTATAAGTTAAATTATAATAAATATATGAAAGTAATAATAAATTATAAATTTATTTTATTTAAGTTTAATATTTTTAATAAAATTTAATTTATAACATTAATTATTAATTAATGATCCGTTATTATTTAAATTAATAACTTATATAATTATAATTAAATCTTATTTAATTTATATAATTATATTAAGCATATAATCTTTAACTTAAATATGTTATATCATGCTTTTAATTTTATTAAAATCTTAAAATAATATTTAATTAGTTTTACTTTATTAAAATTAATATATTAATTATATTAATTTTTATTTAAATAAAATATCATTACATTAAATTTTATTTATTTTAATATATTAATATTAATAAACATTTATTTTTTAAAATCTTAATATATAAAATATAAAAGTTTATTAAATTATAATTATAAAATGGTAAAAAATTATTATTTTATAAAAATTAAATTAAATTTTATTCATAAGGTATAATTTTTTTATATTAACATTATAAATAATTTTTTTTTCTTTTAATGTTTAATAAAACAATCTTTTAATTTTATAATGGTTATATTTTTTATTAATAAAATGGAATATATTTTCTTAAAAATCTAATTATATTAATATACGTCTTAAAATTTAATAAAATAATTAACATTTTTATTTTTTATATTATTATAATTTTATCTTTAATAATTTATAAATTAATTTTATTAATTATAAATTTAAATAATATAATTATTAAAAAGTTTAAGAAAGATTTTTTTAGTAATAATATTAACTTAATATTTATATATTATTCGAAAAACTTTTATAAATGTTATTAATATTATTCTTTAATGTTTAAAAAAATTATTATATTATTTATATAAATTTTTATAAATGATTTAAAAGATTTAAATAAATAATTTATAAATTGTTACACGTACGCGGGGGAATTTTTAAAACTTATTAATATAATATTTAAAACTTTTAATCCTTAAAGTAAAATAATTATCATCTTATTATAATCTTTTATAATAATAAGTAGTTAATAATAAAAGGTTGTTTTATTAATAATAATAAAAAACTTTTTATTATATATTTATTAAATTATTTCCTTTTATAATAATAATAAATAAACATTTACTAAAGTGTATTTATTTAATTTTTTTAAGTTAATTATAACTTATTCCTTTTTTTTTTATTTATTATTTTTTATATAATAAAATATGGATATTTAAAAGGGGTAAGTTTTTATTATTAATTTTTTTTTTTTTAATTATATATTTTATTAAAAGTTTTATTAATAAATTTTTAGTTTTTAATTTTAAATAAATATTAATATTTTATTTTATATATTTATTTTTAATTATTAATTAATATAATTATTATTTTATTTTCTTTAAATATTTTAATAATATTTTTATTATTTTAATAATTATATTTTTTTGTTAATTTTTTTAGTTGTTTTTTGAAATCTGGGTTTATTACGTAATAATATATTTTATTTTTTGATATTATTTCGGGAATATTTATTAACGTAGTAGCTTCAAGTAATGGTATGTTTATTTCCGAAAAATCTTTTTTTAATTATATTATATATTAAATATTTTATGGATTTAATTTAATGGATTATAAAGCGATATTTAATGTATTATTTATTATAAAATTTATTAAGAAAATATATTTTTTTTTAAACTTAAGTGTTTATATATTATTATTAAAGTTAAGGGCGGTGGTTTAAGTTATATTTACGTTTTTTTATATTATATTATAAAATATATAGTTAATTATTTCTTTAATAATATTAAGTTTTATATTCCTTAAAATTTATATTTTTTTATTAATATTATTAAGAAATATTATTTTTTTTATTAAATTATGTTAATATAAATTATTATATATATTTAAATAATATAATGTAAATAAAAAATCTCAACTTTTTAATAAATTAAAATTTTTTATAGTAATTAATATTATTATATATTTTAATATTATTATTAATTAAGTTATTTTTATTTTTTATTAAATTAATTTAAATTTTATAACTTGTATGGGGATTTATGTTTGCGGATAAATTAAAAGGAATATATTTATTTAAGAATAATTTAAAGTAGTTTTATATTTAACGAGAAAATTATTATTTAAAAGTAAATATGTAGATAAATTTTTTTTATATATTTATGTTTTTATTAATATTTAAATTATTAATTTTATTTTTTTTTATTTTTTTTTTATTTATAGAAAAAATTATGTTTTTTAATTTAATGTTATATTTTTTAGGTTTATTTTAATCACGTAATATAAGATTTTTAGCGTAAATGTTTTAAAATTTTAAATAAATTCTTTTAGTTATTTTCGATTTATTATTTAACCGGAAAAATTTAAGTTAATATAAATTATTAATTTAATCTTATATTTATTTATAATGTTAATTTTAAAATTTAAATATTTTTTTAATTTATTTTTTTTATAGGGGTAATATTAAAAGTTTAATAATTTGAAAGTTTTTAAGTTTTATAATTTTTATTTATTATTATATATTATTATTTCGAGTTAATATATGTTGGGTTTTTATTTTTTTTTTATATTAATAATATTTTATAAATTTTTTTTTTCTATAAGGTGGTAAAATATATATTGTTTATTTTTTTTATTATAAGGAAAATATAATGTGTATATAAATATTTTTAAGTTATAAATGAATTTAATTTATTTTAATATTTAATGTTTTAATATTTTAGTTTTATATATTTTTTTGAGATTAAAAGTTAAAAAGAATTATAGGGTTTTTATTTTATAATTTTTTATGTTTTTTTTGGGGATTTTTTAAATTATATAAGTTTAATATATTTATTAATATAAATATATATAAAATAATTTAATTTTATATTAAATATTTTGTTATATTTTTAATAAGTTTTTTTAGTTTTATTATATTGCGAAGATTTAATATAATTAAATTTGTTAATTTTATATTTAAAATTATAAGTGTTATATTTTTTAATTAAGAAAAAGTTATTTTTTATTAATTCTTTTTTATGATTTTTTATATTTAATTTATTAATAATATAAGTAATTTTATTTATTATATAATATTATTTATTTTTATATTTCCTTTGTTATTTTTAATAATAAAAATGTTATAAACGATTATTTTAATAATTATTATTTTATTAATGTTAATAATAATATTTTTAGTTTTAATGGGAGGATTACCTTTAATTATATTAATATTTATAATTATAATTATAATTAAATGGGTGGTTATTATACGTTTTATAATAATTATTATATTTTTTATAACGGTATTTATAATTTCCTTAACATTTATCGCGGTTATTATAACGCTTATATTAACTCTTTTATTATAATTATAAACCTTTACTTTAATTTTTATCTTTATAACTTAATTTAAATCTTTTATTAATAATTATATTTATAATTTTATTAATTATTTTAAGTTTAATAATAACATTAATTAATATTTTATAGATTTAATGTTTTATAATATTTATAATTAAAGGATTTATATTTTTAAAGTTAAGGTTTTATTTTTTAACGTTAATTATTTGGTTTTTTTATATTTTTTAACGGTTATATAAATGTATAATATATTTATTTAAAGTAATATTTATGGTTAAAAGAAAATAAATTAATTATAAATTTTTTATTAATATATTATATATTAACAATTTTTAATATTTTACTTTTATAAAATTAATAATATAATATATTTAAAATAAATTTATAATTTATAATTTAAAATTAATATTTTTAAGGTAATTATTTTTATTATATTTAATTTATTAAATGGTTTTTATTATTTTATAAGTTGAAATTTTAAATTATTTTAATAACATTTTTAATATTTTTATATTATTTTTTAAACATTTCATTTTCTTTTTTTATAATAATATATTTACTTATCATTACTACGCAAAACTTTTTAAAAACTATAAGAATTTTTTTTAAATCGTATTTTTTTATATTTATAATATTTAAATAATTTTAATAATATTAATAAACAAGTATATAAATTTCTAGTGGGTTTTTTTATTTAAAATAATAATATTTAATAACTTAATAATTATTATATTTAAATTAAAGTGAAAATATTTAATATTTTAAATAAATTATTTTTTTAATTTTAATTTTTTTTTTAATTACCTTTTAATAATTATTTATATATTTTTCACAACATTATTTATATTATTTATTATTTTTTTTAAATTAAAGATTTATTTTATAATAACTTATACCGCTAACATTATTTCGGTTAACCGTTACTTTATTTTATGGTTATAACGGGGAAGTAAAAGTTTTAAGTTATTAAAATTATTATTATTTAATTTATTATTAATATCCGCCATTTTAAAAACTATAATAATATAATATAACTTAAAATATAATAATTAAAAAATAATAATAAAAATTAATATAAAAGTAATAATAATTTAAATTAATTATAAATATAATAATATAATTTTATTTAATAATTAAAAATTAAAATTATTTAATAATAAAATAAAAACTATAATAATATAAATTAATTATAATTATAATAATATAATTAATATTTATAATATTAATATTAAGTTTATAATTATATAACTTAAAATAAAAAAAAATAATTAAATAAGTGATTTTATTATTAATGTAAATAAGTTTAGTATATTAATTAATAATATTAATATTATCGTAAATAATATTAAATTTAATGTTAATAATATTATTATTAATAATATTAAATTTAATGTTAATAAGTTTAATATTAAAATTAAAAGCTTTAATATTAAAATTAAAGGCCTTAATATTATATTTAATAAATTTAATGTTAAGATTAAAGGTTTTAATAATAATATTAATGGTTTTAATAATTATAAAAATATAATAATAAATGGTTTATTTATTTTAAAAATAAACACTTAAATATATTATTAAATAAACTTTAAGAAATTTAAAAGTTTATTAATTGTTATTAATAGAATAAATAATGAATAATTAATTTATTAAAAAATTAATAATTAAAAAATTAATAATTAAAAAATAAATAATTAAAAAATGAATGATTAAAAAATAAATAGTTAAAAAATAAATAATTAAAAAATGGATAATTCAAAAATTCATCGTATAATTAATAATTATATAATTAAAAGTTTTAATATAAAATGTAATAATATTAATATAAGTTTTTATAAAATTAATAAAATATTTATAAAAACTTATACGGGTAATATAATAATGGTTTATAAAATAATAAAGATTTATATTAATAATATATTTATTATTTATTTTAGTATTAAAGTTCATATTTAAATATTTAATATTATTATTAATAATAATATTATAATAATTAATATTAATAAAATTTAGTTTTATTTTCCTTTACTTTTATTATATTTTTTATTTGGTATAAGTTAACTTTTATTTTTATTATTTTAAGAATTTTTTAAATATATTTTTAAAATTTTTTATAATTTAATATTAGTTTTTTATTCGGTTTAATTTAAAGTTTAAATAAAGTAATTAATTTAGTTTATAAAATTTATAAAAAGATTTTTTAATATAAAAAGTAAATTAATGGTAGGTTATTAATTTTTTAAGCTTTATAAATATTAAATAACCCGTTTAAAATTTTTTTAAAATTTAAAATTATTAATAATTTATTCCGGGTTATATAAAGGTTTTAAATTTTTAAATATAATGTAAATGTATCGCCGAGTCGAGGTTTTTATCTGTATTAATGGAAGTTTTATTAACCTTATTTAAAAAGATAAATTTAAAATAACTTCGTTTAATATATATTATATATATTGGAAGGATCGGAACTCCGGTTTTTTAAAAAAATTAATAATAAATATAAGATTTTTTTCTTTCGGAGTTATTAATTATATTTAATTAATACGAATTTAATAAACTTAATATATTAACTTAAAAAACTTAATATATAACTTAATATTAATATAATAATATAATAAAACATAATTAATATAATTATATAATATAATTAATATAACCTTTTTAAATTATTAATAAAACTTTTTCGAAACTTAATAAATAATTAAAAAAAACTTAATTTAATAAGAATTCGGAAAGTTATTAATAAAAATTCGGAAAACAATTAATACGAATTTAAAACCGATAAAAACTTAAAAAGTAACTTAAGTTTATAACGCGTTAAAGGAAATAATTTAGTTTTAAAAATAAGGTTAATAAGTGTTCCTTTTTTCTTATATAAATCGAAAAAATTATATACATATAACGTAAAGTAAAGTTTTTATAATAATTTAACGAAAAAATTATATAACGATTTTTTTATTAAAATAAGTGGCTTGTTGTATTAAAAATTTAAAATAAAAAATAAAAAAACTTTATTTAAATAAACAACAAGAAATTAAATTAATTATTACTTTAAAAAGTAATAAAAATAAAGTAAAGTTATTATTTAATAAAATTTCTTAATAATGTTGTGAATGATAATTAATTTTTTTAAATTTAAATTAATTATAAGTTTTCGAAAGGAAAATTATTTATTATATTAATGTAGTTTTAATATATAACCTTATAATATTTTATTATAAAAATTTAAAATTATTATATAACTTGAAATAAATTATTAATAATTTTAAATTTTAAAAATTTTTTAAATCGGTTATTTAATATTTATAAATTTTATAAAATTAATAATTTATTATTAATTTATTTTTTATATTAAAATTCTTTTTTATAAATTTTATAAACCGAGTTAATTATTTTATTTAAATTTTAAGTTAAGTCGAATAAAAAACCGATATTAAGTTATAAAAAATCTTAAAAATATATTTAAAAGATTTTTAAAATAATAAAATTAAATTTAATTTATACCGGGTAAAAAATATAATAAAAATAAAGGAAAATAAAGCCGAATTTTATTAATATTAATTATTACGGTATTATTATTAACGATAATATTAAATATTTAAATATAAACTTTAATATTAAAATAATTAATAAATATATTATTAATATAAATCTTTATTATTTTATAAATTATTATTACATTATTTATATAAACTTTTATAAATTTTTTATTAATTTTACGAAAATTTATATTAATATTATTATATTTTATATTAAAATTTTTAATTATATAATTATTAATTATATAATTAATTTCTTAATTATTAATTTTTTAATTATTTATTTTTTAATTTTTTACTTTTTAATTATTAATTTCTTAATTATTAATTTCTTAATTTTTAATTTTTTAATTACTTATTTTTTAATTTTTTACTTTTTAATTATTAATTTTTTAATTATTAATTTTTTAATTATTAATTTTTTAATAAATTAATTATTTATTAAGTAAATTTTTAATAACAATTAATAAATTTTTAAACTTTTTAAAACTTATTTAATAATATATTTAAATGATTATTTTTAAAGTAATTAAATTATTTATTATTATATTTTTACGATTATTAAATTTATTAATTTTATTATTAAAACTTTTAATTTTAATATTAAATTTATTAATTATAATATTAAAGTTTTTAATTTTAATATTAAAGTTTTTAATTTTAATATTAAACTTATTAATATTAAATTTAATATTATTAATAATAACATTATTAACATTAAATTTAATATTATTTATAATAATATTAACATTATTAAATAATATATTAAACTTATTTATATTAATAATAAAATTATTTATTTAATTATTTTTTTTTATTTTAAATTATATAATTATAAATTTAATGTTAATATTATAAATATTAATTATATTATTACGATCGCGATTAATTTATATTATTATAATTTTTATTTTACCGTTAAATAATTTTAATATTTAATTATTAAATAAAATTATATTATTATATTTATAATTAATTTAAATTATAATTATTTTTATTTTAATTTTTATTATTATTTTTTAATTATTATATTTTAAATTATATTATATTATTACGGTTTCCGAAATAACGGATATTAATAATGGATCGGATAATAATAATTTTAATAATTTAAAGTTTTCGTTTTTTTATTATAACCGTAAAATAAAATAATAATTAACCGAAATAATATTAATAATATAAACCGTTATAAAACGAATTTTTAATTTAAAAATTATAATAAATAATATTAATAATATTATAAAATATATATAAATAATTACCGATATTAAAAATTAAATTAATTAAATTAAATATAATGGTTTAACTTTTTAAAAAGTAATTACATGTATGAATTTACTTAGAAAAAAAATTAAAAAAAGCAATAATTATGCGACTTCGTAAATACGGGGATATACCCCTTATTTTTTATTATACCGAAACAACGTTTTATTATTATTTTAAAATAACCTAAGCTTAAAGTTAACCGATTTAAGTTATAACATGGTTTAAATTATAATAACCGAAAAATAATTAAAAGTAACGAAAAAAAATAAAATTAAAAAAATAATTTATTTAAAATATCGGGTATTTTTACTTTAATTTAAATATAATAATTATTAAAATATTAAATATTATTATTTTAAATAAAAAAACTTATTAAAAATTCGTATATTTATTTAATAATATTATTAAAATTATTTAAACATTATAAATATAAAAAACTATAATTCGAGAAAATTTTTTATAACTTTTAAAAAGTTTCGTATAATAATAATAAATAAATATATTATTATAAAAAAAATTATTTAAAAAATAATATAAAAACTTTAAAAATATTATTAAAATAATTTAAAATTTTAATTTATTAAATAATAAAAATTATTTAATAAATTAAATATAATAAAAATAATTATTTTAAAAACATTAATTTTAAATCATGAATTATAAATTTATTTCGAATATATTACGTTATAAATTTTATAAAAACGGAATATTAAAAATTATTAATATATAATATATTAATAAAAGATTTATAATTAATTTTTTTTTTCGATTATAAATGTTATTTTAAATAAATATATTACACATTTATATAATTATTAAAAAATATTAAAAAAATTAAATAATTAATGTTAAAAAATAAAACTTTAATTTTAAAAATATAAATTTTTTAATTATAAATATAACGGAACGTTAAATTCGCGGGATATTAAATAATATTATTATTAAATTTAAAATAATTAATAAAATTACGAATATAATTATTAATAAAAAATTTAAATTAAGTTATAAAAATAAAAATTAAAGCAAAGGTTTATAATTATAACGAAAAAATTAACGTAAACGTTATAATAACCGTAATAAACGTTAAGAAAATTATAAATACCGTTATAAAAAATATAATAATCGTTATAAAATATATAATAACCGTTTATATAATTATAACCGTAATTAAAATTATTAATATAATTAAAAGTAATCTTTCCGTTAAAATTAAAAATATTATTATTAATATTAATAAAGTAATAATTATTAAAACGAATATTTATAATATTTTTATCGTTAAAAATAATAAAAAAAACATAAAAATAAATAATATTATATAACGAATAAAATCACTTATATTACTAATAAATTAAACGTAAAAAATTATAAAAAGAATTAATAAAAAATGGCTTTTTTTTAATTAAAAAATATAATACTTATAACTTTAAATATAAAATTAATAAATTTAATTATATTAAATTTTTATAATATAATAAAATTAAAAAAACTTACCGAAAATATAATAAAATATTTAATATAAAATTAAATTATTTTATATACATTTATATTAATAAATATATTAAATTTATATAATTTAAAAAATTATTAAAAAAAATATAAAAAGTAACAAAATAAAAACTTTATAACTTTTTTTAACCTTTAATTTTAAAAAAGTATATAAAATTAAAATATTAAAATATTAAATGTTAAAATAAATCGGACTTATTTATAATTTAAAAATATTTATATATATATATTACGTTTATTTTATAATAAAAAAAATGAAAAATATATATTTTATTATTTTATAAAAAAAAAAAAAATTATAAAATATTATTAATATAAAAAATGAAAATAAAGATTTAATATAATTATTAAATTTTTAATGTTATTTTTATAAAAAAAAAAAATATTTAAGTTTTAAAATTAACGTTATAAATAAATATAAAATTAAGTTAATAATTTATACCGATTTAAGTTTTTTCGGTTAAATGGTAAATTAAAAATAATTAAAAAAATTTATTTAAAATTTTAAAATATTTATATTAAAGATTTTATATTATGTAATTAAATTAAATTTAAAAAATATAATATTAAATTAAAAAGTATAATTTTTTTTATAAATAAAAGTAAAAATAAAAAGAAGAATAAAATTAATAATTTAAATATTAATGGAAATATAAATATATAAAAAAAGTTTATCCGTGTATTTATTTTTAAATAACGATTTTTTTATTAAATATGAAATTATTTTAAATTATTTTTAAATGAATATGTTTTTTTTAATTTATTTATAAATATAAATTTTTATATAAATTATAAAATTTAAATCGATTTAATGAAAAGTAAAAATAACTTAATTAATTATAATATTAAAATATATAATAATATTAATTATTATAAAATATTTTAATTTATTAAAAAATTAAATTTCTTTATTTATATTATATTATTTAAATATATATAATAATTTATGTTAATGTAATTTAATAAAAAAAAGATATTTTTTAATAATATTAATAAAAAAATATAAATTTTAAAAAATGTAAAATTTAATATTATTAAGGAAATAATTAATTATATGTTTTATAATATAATATAAAAAAATGCGAATATAATTTAAATTATTATCCTTAACTTTAATAATAATATATAAACATTTAAATTTAAAAAAAGGTATATTTTCTCAGTGAATTTTATAATAAATAATATATTAAATGTTATTTTATAATCCATTAAATTAAATTTATAAAATATTTAATATATAATATAACCGAAAAAAGATTTTTTAAAAATAAATATCTTATTATTTAAAGTTATTATATTAATAAATATTCTTAAAATAATATTAAATAATAAAATATATTATTATATAATAAACTTAAATTTCGGAAAACGATTAAAAAAATTAATAAAAAAATATAATTATTAAAATGATAAAAATATTATTAAAATATTTAAAGAAAATAAAATAATAATTATATTAATTAATAATTAAAA